>NC_139625.1:56875723-57160723 GCF_964638095.1 Poromitra crassiceps | reverse complement strand
CCACCCTACCCTAATTATCCTCCTCCTCTACCACTCCACATCCACCCTACCCTACACACTACACTCCTCCTCTACCACTCCACTCTGCATCCACCCTACCCTAGTTATCCTCCTCCTGTACCGCTCCACTCTGCATCCACCCTATCCTAACTATCCTCCTCCTGTACCGCTCCACCCTCCATGCCATCCTCCCTTGCTTCCTTCCACCACCCAGTTCTACCTCCCGACTCCATCCATCGACTTATGCACAAGGGGGGCAGAAAAGCTAGCCTGGTTGACACCATCCGGATGCATGGTTTCATTCCGTAGATCCGTCTGGACTCAGTCATGTTAGTGGGTGGAAGTAGCCAGTTCTTTAGCCCAGTGGTTCTCAAACTTTTTGAGCCGCGACCCCCAAAAAACTTTAGGCTGGGGTTCGCGACCCCCCCCCCCCCCTCTCGCCACTACCCAACCCGACAGTGCGCACGCATTCACACACTGATTGCACTCACTGACTCACTGAAATCGTTTTTATACTTTATATAGCTTCCGCCAAGAAACTCCGCTGTTGCATACTCCTGTTCTTGTATAATTGTTGTTATAGGCCTTTTTCACAGCAGCCATTTTGTGTCTAAAAGGCAGGAGGTAACACAGGTGCACCAAAACATTAATTAGGGTTTCCAACGTCCACTCAATTTAGGTGTTCCAGTGCTGGGGCCCTAATTAGTGAGTTGGTTGCACCTGTGTTTACCCTGCCTTTTAGACACAAAATGGCAGCAGTGAAAAAGGCCCATTCAGTCTATTTTTGCAAAAACTGCACTTATGGCTATTTAAACTTGATGAACGTTGATGTTACTGCTTCAGCCGGAGAGCCACGGAGGCAGCCATTACTGTTTTGCCAGCCGGCGTTCCTAATTGGTCGGTTACAATGTCAACTACGAGGCAGGTCCCTGATTGGCCCTTCTGCGTTGTGGAAAGAACGCCCCCCGAAAGCGCCCGCCCCGGAGCAGAGGCCAGACGGTCTCAGCAGAACGAAACACAAATGTGAGTTCACGTGACCGGATGGTTTACCAGGCGACAGAAAAGCCACCAGTCTGAAGCAAATGACCCTAGGAAGGATGCTCATTGCTCATTGCTTAGAAATGGCTACTGTAGAGGAATGTCTACAGTGGCCTTGTGGTCTGAGTGTCCGCCCTGAGACTGGGAGGTCGTAAGTTCGATCCCCGGCCGAGTCATACCAAAGACTATAAAAATGGGGCCCATTTGCCTCCCTGCTTGGCACTCAGCATCAAAGGGTTGGAATTGGGGGGTTAAATCACCATGTGATTCTGGAGCGCGGCGCACGCTGCCGCTCACCACTCCCCCAGGGGATGGGTCAAATGCAGAGAACAAATTTCAGACATTGTGTGACAATCAGTGGGACTTCACTGCCAGTTGCTGCTAGAAGAAAAAGTTGAAAAGAAGATGGCACGTGCGTACTTTAAATAGGTTGAGATTGAGAATGCAAGGTAGGAAATATTCTCTCATTTTGCTCATATAGAACTTAGATGAAGAGTTTAGGTGTCAGAGTCTCCTGAGGTGCTGCCACTGCTGTTACAGTGACAGTACACCGGAAACGTCTTGGTTAGCAGGTGTTCACTTAGCAGTATCTGCATTTAGCACCTCTCCCTGAGATTCTCCAGAACCAGTGTCGTTTATCTCTGCCTGACACCAAATGAGCCTACATTTAAGTGTTAACTGCGACCCGAAAAAGACCAGGTATGATGTAACAAGACCTACCGGCTGTCTAAAGACCAGGTATGATGTAACAAGACCTACCGGCTGTCTAAAGACCAGGTATGATGTAACAAGACCTACCGGCTGTCTAAAGACCAGGTATGATGTAACAAGACCTACCGGCTGTCTAAAGACCAGGTATGATGTAACAAGACCTACCGGCTGTCTAAAGACCAGGTATGATGTAACAAGACCTACCGGCTGTCTAAAGACCAGGTATGATGTAACAAGACCTACCGGCTGTCTAAATGGTTAAAGACCAGGTATGATGTAACAAGACCTACCGGCTGTCTAAAGACCAGGTATGATGTAACAAGACCTACCGGCTGTCTAAAGACCAGGTATGATGTAACAAGACCTACCGGCTGTCTAAAGACCAGGTATGATGTAACAAGACCTACCGGCTGTCTAAATGGTTAACTCATTGAGTGCCAGCCACTTTTGGAGAACGGACGCTCCCAGTGCCAGAGTTTCAGAGCGTTTTCAGTGATTTCTCGAGGCCCACAGAATATTGTGTGATATTACTATGTAAACACTGAACACGCACAAAGAACGATGAGACTCTATTCTATCATCTGCAAAAAAAAGTTTATTGATCCCATTTTCCGTTCTTTAGTTATGAGCCGGAGAAGATAGCTTGATTCATCCAAAAACAACAATTTTTTTCTAGAAGCTGAGATAATTGGCCTTTTGTGAAATTAAACATTTCAAGCACACACTGACTCTGAAGCTAATCTTTTCTAATGTAGTCACACCTCAAAAATAATTTCCTTCAATAAAACAGTTTAGGCCAGGGAATTTTGTTTGGCAGAATAATATTTTTAGCTACAACCAGCAGCGCTGGCCCCTGCGTGCGCTGCTGGTTGCAGCTTCTTGCTGGTCTTGATTTGCTGCTGGTGGGCATCGGATATTCTGGCTTGCGTTTGTCAATCCTGTCCTGCTGCCTGGGTCTGTCTGGGTGTTGCGCGCTGCTCTGCGTGCCCCCCCCCCCCCCCCCCCCCCGCCCCGCCCCGCCCCGCCCCGCCTCGCCTCAACTGCACACTCCTCCTCCTGTCTGTGGTGGCTCTCTGCTGAGTTTGCTGTGCGCACAGTGAAGGGTGCAGCTTTTTTACAGCGTTCCGCGTGTGTTTGTCACCGGCAACGATGCTTCCAGTTGAGAATAATAACTCCACGGTGTGGATGTGCGGATGTGCTGTCGCAACCGACACAGAGCGGCTCAATTGTGGGAGCAGATTGGCTGCTGCAGGCACAGCTGCAGTAACGTGCTTCAGCATATCGATGCATACGGATGCGATGCGATTTCCGTTTCCATAACGACTTCTTCTTTGTTTTTTCCTTGCCTTTCTGTTATGTGGAGAGCACTGTCGCCACCTAAGGGTTCTGTAAAATAGGTTATAGACCTCCAATAGCTACAATAGTTGTACCAGAGATGTATCAGGGATTGATCCACGTCCCCCCGTCAAAAAACGCAATTGACGACAACCGTCGTCATTGGCACTCTACGTCAGTATTTGAATTGACGACAGCTGTCGTCATTGGCATTCAATGAGTTAAAGACCAGGTATGATGTAACAAGACCTACCGGCTGTCTAAAGACCAGGTATGATGTAACAAGACCTACCGGCTGTCTAAAGACCAGGTATGATGTAACAAGACCTACCGGCTGTCTAAAGACCAGGTATGATGTAACAATACCTACCGGCTGTCTAAATGGTTAAAGACCAGGTATGATGTAACAAGACCTACCGGCTGTCTAAAGACCAGGTATGATGTAACAATACCTACCGGCTGTCTAAATGGTTAAAGACCAGGTATGATGTAACAAGACCTACCGGCTGTCTAAATGGTTAAAGACCAGGTATGATGTAACAAGACCTACCGGCTGTCTCAAGACCAGGTATGATGTAACAAGACCTACCGGCTGTCTAAAGACCAGGTATGATGTAACAAGACCTACCGGCTGTCTAAAGACCAGGTATGATGTAACAAGACCTACCGGCTGTCTAAAGACCAGGTATGATGTAACAAGACCTACCGGCTGTCTAAATGGCTAAAGACCAGGTATGATGTAACAAGACCTACCGGCTGTCTAAAGACCAGGTATGATGTAACAAGACCTACCGGCTGTCTAAAGACCAGGTATGATGTAACAAGACCTACCGGCTGTCTAAAGACCAGGTATGATGTAACAAGACCTACCGGCTGTCTAAAGACCAGGTATGATGTAACAAGACCTACCGGCTGTCTAAAGACCAGGTATGATGTAACAAGACCTACCGGCTGTCTAAAGACCAGGTATGATGTAACAAGACCTACCGGCTGTCTAAAGACCAGGTATGATGTAACAAGACCTACCGGCTGTCTAAATGGCTAAAGACCAGGTATGATGTAACAAGACCTACCGGCTGTCTAAAGACCAGGTATGATGTAACAAGACCTACCGGCTGTCTAAAGACCAGGTATGATGTAACAAGACCTACCGGCTGTCTAAAGACCAGGTATGATGTAACAAGACCTACCGGCTGTCTAAAGACCAGGTATGATGTAACAAGACCTACCGGCTGTCTAAAGACCAGGTATGATGTAACAAGACCTACCGGCTGTCTAAATGCTTTAGATCTCAGGAGGACAACAATAAAAAAGGTGGGAAGAAGTGCATTGCTCTACACAGGGGGAGAGGAGTGGAACAAGATCCTAACCAAATTAAGAATTCTCTGAGCGGTTTTAAGAACCTTCTGAAAAAATACCTGCTGAGTAAACTCGAGTAGTGGGCGGAATCTCTTCTTTTATTTAGTCTAGCTTTTGAACATGTGTTGCTTGTATCTCTTGTTTTCCTTTATTCTTGATTGATCTGTAATTGTTCATTTTATGAAATGAGTTACTACTGTATCTCCTGTTTTTAAGACCAGGGACCATGTTGGAAATAAGTGTCTGCACTTTTACATGTACATCCCTTGGATTTTGCTGTCTTTTATATCCAAATAAATTCAAATCAAATCAAATAATGAAATCAAAGAAAGACGCAAATAAGACCCTCATATCCAGAAATATTCGGTGACATCACTGCGGACGGGAAAGGAAGAACGGAAAGGCTCTGCAACGACCTCACACTGATGAGCGGCCTCACTTTGACATCAGAACATTCATTTTGGAAATGACACAAGAGGTCCGTCAGTGGCAGCAAAAACATGAATCACAAGGTCACTCCCCTGACAAAGACTAATGCTCTCATCTCCGCCTCTTGGCTTTCCTCAACAGAATGCCAGTGCTCGCCATATTGTTGGGGCAGCAGGAATTTCAAACTGCTATACAAAGACATGTGTTTCAGAGTCATGCTCTACCAAACGGGCCACATGTTGTTTAGCGCTGGTGTTCTTCTGGACTCTGACAGAGAGGTCATGATATTTGGCTCAAAACACAGACGGCTGATTCACATTCAACAACATGAGAGACATGACCCGAGACCAGATGCCTTGTAATACCAGGGAAACTCTGAGACACGTCCACAAGATGTTGAATCTACGTGCTTAGGTCTATTCACATGGAGGTGGTTTGGGTGATCAGATCTTCTGTCCACTCTTGAGTGCATTTACACCAGGATTTGATTGATTTGATTTGATCTGCTCTATGTCATATTCCCATTACAGTCCGTTCACCCAGGACATATGGTGTCCATTAGGTGTCTTTTTTTAGCACGTTTTTCCAGATTTCCTCCCCGTTTTTGACCCAATTGTACTATTGCCCCCAATCCCCTCTTCCAGAACAGGCACCCCGACCAGACACGGGCAATTGTGCCTGTATGGACGCCCGACCAAGCCGAACGTAACACGGCGGCTTGACAGGTGTTGAAAATTAGCGTTCCGCTATAAACACACATAATATGTTACATCTCCAATGCTCTGTGATGTCCATATGAAATAAACTTAACTTAACCTACTACGACCTTCACGTTGGTAGGCTCTAGCGCTGCACTACCCGGACGCCCATGTTATTTGTCTTAGGTGTCCATATGTTAGGTGTCCATATGTTAGGTGTCCATATGTTAGGTGTCCATATGTTAGGTGTCTTTGAGTTTGGGTATGTGCCTCCAGCAGGAGTTGATTCTAATGTAGGCGGCTGATCAGAAATGGCTCGAACTGGAAGCAAAACACAACAAGGCTCCTTCTGTCTCACTGTATCATCAGAATTTCTCATGGCTACACCGATCCTAACTTTACTCGGCCGGCCTGTGTGTGTGTGTGTGTGTGTGTGTGTGTGTGTGTGTGTGTGTGTGTGTGTAAAGTTGGCAGGATCAAGTGGAAACATACCAGTTTCTTTCACTCTCTGCTAGTAAGTAAGTTTTCCTATCTTATTCCGTGCCTAATCATATTTTTGCAGGCTTTTGCGCAGCGTACCATAACCTGTACTCAGGTTACAAAGCTACTTGTTTGCAGTGACAGTCTATTGTCCAGCCGACTGGCTTTGCAAGGACTTGGGAAGAATCTGTGGAAGTTGTCTGGTCAAAAACATCAGCAGTTTTTTTGACTAAATAATAATAATAATAATAATAATAATAGCTTGGATTTATATAGCGCCTTTCAAGGAACCCAAGGCCGCAAAAAGATGACGGACACACAAAGAAGATAACAAAGAACAACAAAGAACAGAAGAGACTAGATGCCGAAGGCTGTGGTGAACAGGTGGGTCTTGAGTAGAGTCTTGAAAGTAGCCAGTGATGTAAATGTTTGGTTCCACTTATTAAAGAATACTTAAAAGAGCCCAGCTTAATAATCTCAAAACACTTCTTTGGGTACTGGAAAACTAAAGCTTTAGGTCACTATTGAAGCCTTCATTTTCACTGGTAGCCTACTTAAGATTGACTTAATGTTATGTAATGGAATAAATATGGTGCCCACTGGGTTGGAGCGCACACAGCTAACAGCTCTGTTGAAATATCATCTAAAAGGAAAAGGTTTCACATTGCCCCAAAAATTGATTTCTCATTCCTCCCTCATTTGGGACCTAAGGGCACCAAGCATGTACCAAAACGACAGAAGACATTCCCTAGGATTATGGTCAGATGATATCTGAAGAACCATTTCTATAGTTTTACATTTGGCAGGCACTCTTAATAAGCACAGTTACTTACAAGCATGCGTCGATAGAATAAGCTTAGATCAAGTTTAGAACATTATTTGATCAATGACTTTTAAACAGATTATCCTGTAGTTACCCAAGCCTGGAATTAAAGGGATAGTTTGGTTTGTTTGAAGTGGGGTCCTATGAGGTACTGTCATACAGTCAGTGTACTGGGTAAAGCACTCTGGACGCATCGCGCACCGAGATAGGAGAACTGCACTCTAGCTGTGGCAGGCACAGAGAGCTGTCTGCTGAGTGTGAAGGGGGCCATGAGCAAAAACGTTAACAAAAAAAGAAAAAATACATGCAATGCTTCCATACTGCTCACCTGGTGTAATCCAAGTCTCCACAAGCCCTGAGATGCCAAGTTGACTTGAAAAGATGTAATTTACAGCCTGTTTTAGCTGAAATCTTCACTGTAGCCAGGTTGTATCCTAGCTGTTGTACTTTCAGCCGCTAGCTCCAGTGCAGATTTCAGCTAAAAACAGCTCCTGCCACAGCTGGAGTGCAGTTCTCCTATCTTGGTGTGCGATGCGTCCAGAGTGCTTTACCCAGTACACTGATTATATGTGAGTACCTACCTAATAGTGATGTGTCCAGAGTGCTTTACCCAGTACACTGATTATATGTGAGTACCTCATAGTGATGTGTCCAGAGTGCTTTACCCAGTACACTGACTGTATGTGAGTACCTCATAGTGATGTGTCCAGAGTGCTTTACCCAGTACACTGACTGTATGCAAGTACCTCATAGTGATGTGTCCAGAGTGCTTTACCCAGTACACTGACTGTATGTGAGTACCTCATAGTGATGTGTCCAGAGTGCTTTACCCAGTACACTGACTGTATGTGAGTACCTCATAGTGATGTGTCCAGAGTGCTTTACCCAGTACACTGACTGTATGCAAGTACCTCATAGTGATGTGTCCAGAGTGCTTTACCCAGTACACTGACTGTATGTGAGTACCTCATAGTGATGTGTCCAGAGTGCTTTACCCAGTACACTGATTATATGCAAGTACCTCATAGTGATGTGTCCAGAGTGCTTTACCCAGTACACTGACTGTATGTGAGTACCTCATAGTGATGTGTCCAGAGTGCTTTACCCAGTACACTGACTGTATGTGAGTACCTCATAGTGATGTGTCCAGAGTGCTTTACCCAGTACACTGACTGTATGTGAGTACCTCATAGTGATGTGTCCAGAGTGCTTTACCCAGTACACTGACTGTATGCGAGTACCTCATAGTGATGTGTCCAGAGTGCTTTACCCAGTACACTGACTGTATGTGAGTACCTCATAGTGATGTGTCCAGAGTGCTTTACCCAGTACACTGACTGTATGCGAGTACCTCATAGTGATGTGTCCAGAGTGCTTTACCCAGTACACTGACTGTATGTGAGTACCTCATAGTGATGTGTCCAGAGTGCTTTACCCAGTACACTGACTGTATGCAAGTACCTCATAGTGATGTGTCCAGAGTGCTTTACCCAGTACACAGACTGTATGTGAGTACCTCATAGTGATGTGTCCAGAGTGCTTTACCCAGTACACTGACTGTATGCAAGTACCTCATAGTGATGTGTCCAGAGTGCTTTACCCAGTACACTGACTGTATGCAAGTACCTCATAGTGATGTGTCCAGAGTGCTTTACCCAGTACACTGACTGTATGCAAGTACCTCATAGTGATGTGTCCAGAGTGCTTTACCCAGTACACTGACTGTATGTGAGTACCTCATAGTGATGTGTCCAGAGTGTTTTACCCAGTACACTGACTGTATGTGAGTACCTCATAGTGATGTGTCCAGAGTGCTTTACCCAGTACACTGACTGTATGCAAGTACCTCATAGTGATGTGTCCAGAGTGCTTTACCCAGTACACTGACTGTATGTGAGTACCTCATAGTGATGTGTCCAGAGTGTTTTACCCAGTACACTGACTGTATGCAAGTACCTCCTAGGACCCCACTTCAAATTAAACGAGGCATCTCGCGTGCATAGCAGCAGACTGAAGACATCAAAGGGAATCAATGGCTACAGCGCTGGAGAATGTCAGATCGCTTCCCCACTGGTCTGAAATCAATCAGCTACTAGCTACTACTGCCTGATTCCATTTGTAAAAGCAAATGCAGATATTTCAAAGAACGAATGGAACTGACGTAATATTTCACCTGTAAGCAGATTTCTCATGGATGATCTATAACGTGACCTTTGCTGCAACATAAGGCCTTCGTGTAAAAACAGTTGTGTAAAAAGAAAATGCCGACCCCGCAGTTTGATCTTTACCTGGGCTCAATCATGACTTCATACATTCTAAATAATTAAAGCACAACATGCATTAAGGAGTGCTTGATTGATCTTATCTTGCAAGTGTTTACTTCTGTCAGGAAGGAAGGTGTTACTTAACAGACACTGAACTTTAATTTATGGTAGGGCGCACGCCATTTTTGTCAAGTGTCTTGCGACAGAAATGAAAAAAGTTGCACACCCTTTTTTATTGATACTTCAGCAGCGAGCGGTTTCAGTTGTCTCCATGGTAACAGCGAGCCGCGCCCCAGCAAAAGTGTCTATCCCATCCTCGGCTTGACTCCGAGCCGTCCGAGCAACAGTTTGTTTTCCTCTGAGTTCAAATCACTGTAAAAACATCTCGCCTGAGTCCTTCATTTAAAAAGTAGCCACAGACCCTCGTATGTGTATCTATTCTCCCCGCATGGGTTTTGACAGACAACAGCTCGCCTTGCTTCTCTTTTCAGAGAATCGCTCCACTCCTCCACACCAGCCCTCTCTGTTTCCCCCTGCTGGCAGGGCAGGCTGGCTGTCAGACACCGCCACACTGACAGACACTGACGGAACTCTCTCTCTCTAGCCAATCACAGTGCACCGCTACACTGACGGAACTCTCTAGCCAATCACAGTGCACCGCTACACTGACGGAACTCTCTCTCTAGCCAATCACAGTGCACCGCTACACTGACGGAACTCTCTCTCTAGCCAATCACAATGAGCGACAAAATATGGCGGTGCTGTCCGCAACATAAGATTCTCCAGGTAGGTGACACACCAAAGAAAAGTGTGGAGAGACACTTTTTTCTGTCTCTTCTGGCGTCATATCTGTCGAGAGACCGTTGAAGTGTTGAGAGATGAAGCGTAACTTGGGCTTTATTCTTCTGTAGAGCCATTAATGTGAAGCAAGTAAATTTTTTGCACATCCTGTTTATTATGCAATAATTTATAACATTGTTTTCCTTCATATTCCAAGAGCTCAAGCGTACGATAAATATTAAAATCTAAAAGAAATAGCAATAAATGGCTGAGGTAAACGTCTGATTTACTTGATCTGACTCCAATATATCTATGAACGGCCAAAACTGATAGTGATCCACAAAGGTAGCCATAGAGCTGGAGGAACAGGAAGCAAAGATTGTGATCAGTGATGTTAATCGTCCTGGCATGAATGCTGCAAAATAGCGATCCAGGACGACAGCCAAAGCGCCAGTGCAGCAAAATAGTGATCCGTCAGAATCAGCAGTGATTTAGAGCAGACACATTTTTTCATATCAAGGACCCCTAGCCCACATTAGACCCATGGACCCCGTCCCCATTTGATGAGATTTTGTCTCTCAGATCCAAATCGGAGAATATTTTATCGTTAGATGTGATTTGGTCCAGATTTTCATGATATCTGCATTGCGAGAGAGATAACAGAGAAACTATGATCAAAACAAGTCAGTCTGCTAAATACATTAATTGTGTCAACTTCTTGTAAATAAACTAATGCTGAAGTTTAACAACTGATCATTTTAGTGGGAACCCCCTGGAGCCCCCCTCAAGGACCCCTGCTGGTCAGGTCACGCTGGACCGCACATTGAGAACCACTGATTTATTGCTTGGATTCGTCATGCTGCCTGCTACACAAACAGCTTTTACATTGGCTACTACAGCTACTTTGACTAAAGCGACGACAATACCAAGTGGAAATATCACACGCTTACTTCATGCATTGTTTATGAATTAACGCTTTGTCCAATTCATTCCATGTCTGCAATCATCAAGGTGTTCAACAAAGAAGGAGAGCAGACGCTTTGCACATCAACGCTCCTGGCTTTGATCTCTTAATTTCATAACAACGTCTTGTCGACTGTGTCTGGAAAGCCGTCTTCAGCACCGCGCCGCACGCAGCTGGAATTTGCTCTGTTCCAACCGGGGGCAAAGAGGCTATCTAACCTCACACGGGTTATGTGACCTCACACGGGTTGTGTGACCTCACACGGGTTATGTGACCTCACACGGGTTGTGTGACCTCACACGGGTTGTGTGACCTCACACGGGTTATGTGCGGTGGGTGAGCTGAGTGTTTTCGGTGAAATGGACAAGGCACTGATGAGGTCAACTATGGAGTCATTCATAAATGATGAGGGGAGAGAGAGAGAGACAGGGAGAGAGAGAGAGACAGGAAGGGAGAGAGAGAGAGACAGGGAGAGAGAGAGACAGGGAGGGAGAGAGAGAGAGACAGGGAGAGAGAGAGAGAGAGAGAGAGAGAGAGAGAGAGAGAGACAGGGAGGGAGAGAGAGAGAGAGAGAGAGAGAGAGAGAGATCGTCACCCTTGTCAAACACTCTTCATCCTGCAAAGGGCTTGGAGACTTGCTACCAGGACTTGAACCTCTCCAGTGGTGAAGTGGAGGAGCTGTACAGGTGCAGTGACTATATACTGTATGCACAATCATACATTGCACACCTCTGATTTCATATTAGCACATAATGATACATTTATAAGCAAGTACCGGTACTTTCTCACCAAAAACTGCCTGCTGTGCTGTCACTATAGTGGGGGATGAAATTACAACATTAGTATCCCCATGACAGAGTATTGAGGCTATTACAGTTTCTGTTCTCACTCTCAAAAAAGGGACATTATGATACTGTGGAAGTTAAAGGGACATTATGATACTGTGGAAGTTAAAGGGACATTCTGATACTGTGGAAGTTAAAGGGACATTCTGATACTGTGGAAGTTAAAGTGACATTCTGATACTGCGGAAGTTAAAGTGACATTCTGATACTGTGGAAGTTAAAGGGACATTATGGTACTGTGGAAGTTAAAGGGACATTCTGATACTGTGGAAGTTAAAGGGACATTATGATACTGTGGAAGTTAAAGGGACATTATGGTACTGTGGAAGTTAAAGGGACATTATGGTACTGTGGAAGTTAAAGGGACATTATGATACTGTGGAAGTTAAAGGGACATTATGGTACTGTGGAAGTTAAAGTGACATTCTGATACTGTGGAAGTTAAAGGGACATTCTGATACTGTGGAAGTTAAAGGGACATTATGGTACTGTGGAGGTTAAAGGGACATTATGATACTGTGGAAGTTAAAGGGATATTATGGTACTGTGGAAGTTAAAGGGACATTCTGATACTGTGGAAGTTAAAGGGACATTATGATACTGTGGAAGTTAAAGGGACATTCTGATACTGTGGAAGTTAAAGTGACATTATGGTACTGTGGAAGTTAAAGGGACATTCTGATACTGTGGAAGTTAAAGGGACATTCTGATACTGTGGAAGTTAAAGGGACATTCTGATACTGTGGAAGTTAAAGTGACATTCTGATACTGTGGAAGTTAAAGGGACATTCTGATACTGTGGAAGTTAAAGGGACATTCTGATACTGTGGAAGTTAAAGTGACATTCTGATACTGTGGAAGTTAAAGTGACATTCTGATACTGTGGAAGTTAAAGTGACATTCTGATACTGTGGAAGTTAAAGGGACATTCTGATACTGTGGAAGTTAAAGGGACATTCTGATACTGTGGAAGTTAAAGGGACATTCTGATACTGTGGAAGTTAAAGGGACATTATGATACTGTGGAAGTTAAAGTGACATTATGGTACTGTGGAAGTTAAAGGGACATTCTGATACTGTGGAAGTTAAAGTGACATTATGGTACTGTGGAAGTTAAAGGGACATTCTGATACTGTGGAAGTTAAAGTGACATTCTGATACTGTGGAGGTTAAAGGGACATTATGGTACTGTGGAAGTTAAAGGGACATTATGATACTGTGGAAGTTAAAGGGACATTCTGATACTGTGGAAGTTAAAGGGACATTCTGATACTGTGGAAGTTAAAGGGACATTATGATACTGTGGAAGTTAAAGGGACATTCTGATACTGTGGAAGTTAAAGGGACATTATGATACTGTGGAAGTTAAAGGGACATTATGGTACTGTGGAAGTTAAAGGGACATTATGATACTGTGGAAGTTAAAGGGACATTCTGATACTGTGGAAGTTAAAGGGACATTATGATACTGTGGAAGTTAAAGTGACATTCTGATACTGTGGAAGTTAAAGGGACATTCTGATACTGTGGAAGTTAAAGGGACATTATGGTACTGTGGAAGTTAAAGTGACATTATGGTACTGTGGAAGTTAAAGGGACATTATGATACTGTGGAAGTTAAAGGGACATTCTGATACTGTGGAAGTTAAAGGGACATTATGGTACTGTGGAAGTTAAAGGGACATTATGATACTGTGGAAGTTAAAGTGACATTCTGATACTGTGGAAGTTAAAGGGACATTCTGATACTGTGGAAGTTAAAGGGACATTATGGTACTGTGGAAGTTAAAGGGACATTATGGTACTGTGGAAGTTAAAGGGACATTATGGTACTGTGGAAGTTAAAGGGACATTATGATACTGTGGAAGTTAAAGGGACATTATGGTACTGTGGAAGTTAAAGGGACATTATGGTACTGTGGAAGTTAAAGGGACATTATGGTACTGTGGAAGTTAAAGGGACATTATGATACTGTGGAAGTTAAAGTGACATTCTGATACTGTGGAAGTTAAAGGGACATTCTGATACTGTGGAAGTTAAAGTGACATTCTGATACTGTGGAAGTTAAAGGGACATTCTGATACTGTGGAAGTTAAAGGGACATTCTGATACTGTGGAAGTTAAAGTGACATTCTGATACTGTGGAAGTTAAAGGGACATTATGATACTGTGGAAGTTAAAGGGACATTCTGATACTGTGGAAGTTAAAGGGACATTATGATACTGTGGAAGTTAAAGGGACATTATGATACTGTGGAAGTTAAAGGGACATTCTGATACTGTGGAAGTTAAAGGGACATTCTGATACTGTGGAAGTTGTGCGCTAGCGAAACGCAGAGACAAGAGTTAAAAGATCACCCTTCCTTTATTTCAACAACACAACTTCGCTTCCTAGTTGTGCCAGACCACAAAATGAAATCACCCCCCAGGGTGTATGGGAAACGTATAGTTACCAATCGACTAGTCTCAACGCCAGACCCATGAGAGTTCTTACACTGATACACTACGTTACTGCATGCTGCAGAGCTCTCTCTGGGTCTGGGACACTTCCCCCCAGCTGGCTGGTTATTAGGGATGGGCATTTCTAGCAAAAACACTATTCGAAATTCGCTGGCCAAATTCGAATTTAATTCGAATTTCGAAAAAAAAAAAAAAAATGTAAAAAAAAAAAAAAAAAAAAAAAAAATTGTTGTGAGTGAAATGTTGCATTGTCTCCCCTGATTCTAAGTCTACGGCTTTATTAATTAATATAAAAAGCTTCTGCTGTGGATTTTTAGCTCAAACAAGCATTGCACCACTGAAGTAAAGAACATGTTACATGACATTGACATTTTCGAAAATAAAAAACAGTTTTGACAATCATGAGTGGTTCATTAAATATTTAGTAGGCTCAGGTCTGAGTGCCAAAGGGGTGCCAAAGTCACCCCCTCTCCCTCTTCATGGGATTTCATCTGCCATTAATTTTTCCATAAACCTTGCTTAAAATGCTTATAAAAATTGTTTTACTTGCTCAAACCAAGCGATTTGACTATACTTAGAATCAGGGGAGACAATGCAACATTTCACTAAAAAAAAAAAAAAAAAAAAAAAAAAAAAAAATTTTTTTTTTTTTCGAATTTCGAATTTCAATAATAAAAGTCGACCTTGATAATAACAACGATTATTCGAAAATTCGAAATTCGATGCCCATCCCTACTGGTTATGGGAGGGAACCGTTCACTTGGCCAGTGATATGCCAGTGATGGATTCAGTCCTCCCCAATCAGTAGTGACTTTGCGGAGCCCATTTTTCAAAACCGCTCTCTCATCGGTGCTATGGTCACTCATTCAATTTCAACCCGCCTTCAAAAACCAGCAGTGGCTGTGAAGTGGCACAGACTCATTTATGTAGTATGCGGAGCGCAGCGATTCAACGTAATATTTGAGTCTGGGGAGAGACTACCAATCGAATAACAGTAGCGTGACTGTATTGTAAACACATAAGAACATGGGAGAGATTGCTGTGAATTATCCATAGTGTTGTGAAAGAAATTCATGCATAATAATCATGAAACCATGATTTTTCCTCCGTCTATAATCGTACCATCAAAATAGATCATCGTTGCATTCCCAGATGGACTGGGCTGCAGGCTGGCTCTTGACAGTAGTCAAGCAGCTCAAAACATGGCAACAGCATCAAACAGACCAGCATGTCTTGAACTGGATCCCCACCTGAACCAGTTGACAAAACAAGTGCCAGGAGCTAAATGTGGACCGATGTCTCTAATGGAGCCGAAAGACGAACACCCAAAGTGGACTAGATGATTGGAAATGACATCTTCTCCGTTTTCTTTTTCAGTCCCCCCCCCCGGTTTGGCACAAAAGGGAAAGGCTTTGGCCACTGCCAACAATTCCCCTAAGTAGGATAAAAGTGTGTTCAGCTCAGGAACCTGCCTGTATTTGATGTAGTCCAGTTCTGTTTCAACCTTTCCTGGCCAAATCTCCATTATGACAAATCACAGCTCATGGAAACACATCGAGCTGGCCTTGAAAAATGTTAGAAAAACAAAAAATGGTTGTGGTTTAAAACTCTGCTGCACCAAATGTAAAGGAGGAAAATGATACTGCTGAAAAGCTTGACTGTCTGTCACCTTTGCGTCTCCCAGTGAGTTTGCAGTGGAAGGGACCATATGATGAAAGTTACTGTGTGTCCCATAGAGAAGGGACCATCTGATGAAAGTTACAGTTTGTCCCATAGAGAAGGGACCATCTGATGAAAGTTACTGTTTGTTCCATAGAGAAGGGACCATCTGATGAAAGTTACAGTTTGTCCCATAGAGAAGGGAGCATCTGATGAAAGTTACTGTTTGTCCCATAGAGAAGGGACCATCTGATGAAAGTTACAGTTTGTCCCATAGAGAAGGGACCACCTGATGAAAGTTACTGTTTGTCCCATAGAGAAGGGACCACCTGATGAAAGTTACTGTTTGTCCCATAGAGAAGGGACCATCTGATGAAAGTTACAGTTTGTCCCATAGAGAAGGGACCACCTGATGAAAGTTACTGTTTGTCCCATAGAGAAGGGAGCATCTGATGAAAGTTACTATTTGTCCCATAGAGAAGGAACCATTTGATGAAAGTTACAGTTTGTCCCATAGAGAAGGAACCATCTGATGAAAGTTACAGTTTGTCCCATAGAGAAGGAACCATTTGATGAAAGTTACTGTTTGTTCCATAGAGAAGGGACTACCTGATGAAAGTTACTGTTTGTCCCATAGAGAAGGAACCATTTGATGAAAGTTACTGTGTGTCCCATAGAGAAGGAACCATTTGATGAAAGTTACTGTTTGTTCCATAGAGAAGGAACCATTTGATGAAAGTTACTGTTTGTTCCATAGAGAAGGAACCATTTGATGAAAGTTACTGTTTGTTCCATAGAGAAGGGACCACCTGATGAAAGTTACTGTTTGTTCCATAGAGAAGGGACCACCTGATGAAAGTTACTGTTTGTCCCATAGAGAAGGGACCACCTGATGAAAGTTACTGTTTGTCCCATAGAGAAGGGACCATCTGATGAAAGTTACAGTTTGTCCCATAGAGAAGGGACCACCTGATGAAAGTTACTGTTTGTCCCATAGAGAAGGGAGCATCTGATGAAAGTTACTATTTGTCCCATAGAGAAGGAACCATTTGATGAAAGTTACAGTTTGTCCCATAGAGAAGGAACCATCTGATGAAAGTTACAGTTTGTCCCATAGAGAAGGAACCATTTGATGAAAGTTACTGTTTGTTCCATAGAGAAGGGACTACCTGATGAAAGTTACTGTTTGTCCCATAGAGAAGGAACCATTTGATGAAAGTTACTGTGTGTCCCATAGAGAAGGAACCATTTGATGAAAGTTACTGTTTGTTCCATAGAGAAGGAACCATTTGATGAAAGTTACTGTTTGTTCCATAGAGAAGGAACCATTTGATGAAAGTTACTGTTTGTTCCATAGAGAAGGGACCACCTGATGAAAGTTACTGTTTGTTCCATAGAGAAGGGACCACCTGATGAAAGTTACTGTTTGTTCCATAGAGAAGGGACCACCTGATGAAAGTTACTGTTTGTCCCATAGAGAAGGGAGCATATGATGAAAGTTACCGTTTGTCCCATAGAGAAGGGACCACCTGATGAAAGTTACTGTTTGTCCCATAGAGAAGGAACCATTTGATGAAAGTTACTGTTTGTTCCATAGAGAAGGGACCACCTGATGAAAGTTACTGTTTGTTCCATAGAGAAGGGACCACCTGATGAAAGTTACTGTTTGTCCCATAGAGAAGGGAGCATCTGATGAAAGTTACTGTTTGTCCCATAGAGAAGGGAGCATCTGATGAAAGCTACTGTTTGTCCCATAGAGAAGGAACAACCTGATGAAAGTTACTGTTTGTCCCATAGAGAAGGGAGCGTCTGATGAAAGTTACTGTTTGTCCCATAGAGAAGGGAGCATCTGATGAAAGCTACTGTTTGTCCCATAGAGAAGGAACAACCTGATGAAAGTTACTGTTTGTCCCATAGAGAAGGGAGCGTCTGATGAAAGTTACTGTTTGTCCCATAGAGAAGGGAGCATCTGATCGGATGAAAGTTACTGTTTGTCCCATAGAGAAGGGAGCATCTGATGAAAGTTACTATTTGTCCCATAGAGAAGGGACCACCTGATGAAAGTTACTGTTTGTCCCATAGAGAAGGGAGCATCTGATGAAAGTTACTGTTTGTCCCATAGAGAAGGGAGCATCTGATGAAAGTTACTGTTTGTCCCATAGAGAAGGGAGCATCTGATGAAAGCTACTGTTTGTCCCATAGAGAAGGGAACGTCTGATGAAAGTTACTGTTTGTCCCATAGAGAAGGGACCATCTGATGAAAGTTACTGTTTGTCCCATAGAGAAGGAACCATTTGATGAAAGTTACTGTTTGTCCCATAGAGAAGGGACCACCTGATGAAAGTTACTGTTTGTCCCATAGAGAAGGGACCACCTGATGAAAGTTACTGTTTGTCCCATAGAGAAGGGAACGTCTGATGAAAGTTACTGTTTGTCCCATAGAGAAGGGACCATCTGATGAAAGTTACTGTTTGTCCCATAGAGAAGGGACCATCTGATGAAAGTTACTGTTTGTCCCATAGAGAAGGGAGCATCTGATGAAAGTTACTGTTTGTCCCATAGAGAAGGGAGCATCTGATGAAAGTTACTGTTTGTCCCATAGAGAAGGGAGCATCTGATGAAAGTTACTGTTTGTCCCATAGAGCCGAGGGAACAGGAGAGCTTCTTCCTGGGAAGCACACTCTGCTCTCATACAAAACGGATACCTGCTCTATACAGGATACAATGTCATCTGCACACACGGTTTGCCTTAGTGTTTCCAAACCAAATACATAAAGTAATACACAAGTAATGCCACAAAAAGCCATACAGACTAGATAATATAGTTGAAGGCTGCATCAAGTGCATTTCTATTATGACTAGATCTCAACTCTTTTATAATTGCACACAATGTTATGCATTTAGACTACACCAAGGAAACATCTGGCTTACTGCAATCAAGTCCAGGGTCACTCAAACAGCCTTCATCAAGTTTGCTGTATAGGAATAAACATGGATGTGCATTCTGCCCTCAGTGACAGACAGGCCTCACCTACCAGGATGTGACAGCCTGCTCTGACAGCTCATCTGCTGCAACAAGCCAACCAGAGTGAGTCACACTAGCACCGGAAGTACGCCGGTTGTACTTTCAAAATAAACAGGTAATACAGGCAGGGATGTGCAGAATATTGAACCGATATGGATTTTTGAAGGACTGCTAATGTGTTTCACCTGAAACTGCTGACAGCCAAAACATTATGGCTATTTTCTCTAAAAGTTGTTAAAGTTTGACCATGTTCATATCAAAACTGCATCATGTCAGTCAGCATGTTTTCCCTGTATCTGTATTCTTAGCAGGGTAAAGCTTGCTTCTGAAATAGCATTTAGACTAAACACTTATTTGAAACATCGAGGTACTACTAATAATGATAACACATATGCATATAACATACTAAACAGTAAACACAGAATCAAACAATGATGGCTATGTCATCATTACAACTGATATCAGTCCATGTGTCCATGTGTCATGCGGTAGTCAACCTTGATTACTGGGGGCAAAAAAGATAAAAAAAAAAAAACGTGGCATGATCAAAATACTCAGTGGCATAATCCTATAATAAGAATGATGGCATTAAATATGGAATGAAACTGTAGCTGCATAGTTTATTTTGAAAACTGTGAACGGAAGTCTCATTGTTTTCGTTCTGGCTAGCCTGACGTTGGTCACTTTAAAGTAACCTAGCAGGGGAAAGCTCTAGCTAATTTGAAGAAAAACCAAAATACACACTGTATTTGTGCTGCTGCAGAACTAAAGACCACGTCAAGAACACTGTTGACGCGAATGAGACGTTATAACGCAGACGGCAGCGAATAAATGATAAGGCCGCACAATCTCACAAACAATCCCAGACAATGTGATTTTACAAGACTACACCCCTCTCGCCTCGGGCTAACTCCGTTTTTGTTTGACAGATTTCCAACGCTATCAGACTTGCCATCCCCGTTTGAGAAACTACTGCCAAAAAGGACATGAGAGAGACGTGATTTATAAACATTTCAGCGCGTCCGCCCGACTGAAGTTAGAAAGACAGTCAAGGGCAATAATATCTCACCATTAACTGCAACTGGGAGCTATTGACGTTGTTCTTTCGTTATGCACTAGAAATGATACTTACAGTGGGAAGATATTGTGTAGGCTATCTTTATCAATCGTGGCCGCTTCTGTCCCGATCCACAGCGTAGCCTGACCTCACAGACGAGGCTTTCTGCTCACGCCAGGGCTGTTTGTTGAGAGGAAAGTCAACGCCAAATGTGTATGTTCCGATTTAAAATGTGTGTGGAATCTGTTAAGAAGGCAGCGCAGAATTCCATCTGGTCTTCCAACCAGTATCAAGTTAGCCCGAGCAAAATCTACGACTTCCGGTTAGAACCTTCAAAATAAACCCCTGGCGGACTATGCGAGTATGGGTTACGACCTTACGACTTTTTACAGGTGATATAATAAGGTACCAAACTTAGAATTTAGTATATATTTAGGGAATAATATGTAGTAATTGAAAATACTGCTTATATGTAAATGTTATTTTTCTTGTTCTGTACAAGTCGACGATATAATTTAGAAGGCGAAGTCGCCTTACTTCCGCTAGTAGTCTGTGTAACTCTGGCTAGCTTAACGCAGCTGTATATTTCCAGCCGAGACTCAGGGACCCGTTCGAATACTTTCAAAACAAACGGGCCCTATCGCCTTCCCTCAGGCATAATAACCACATCTTATGCCATTCAAACATTTGTAAGTACATAGATTTAATCTAATTTGTAGCATACTCAGCGGGGGCTGGAACGAAAGAAGAACACGGACTAAAGGTGAAACTACAGATCCCAGGCCAAATCATGGCTGTCTGAAAATGGAAAAACGCTCATTGGACGTTAACTGTCACGTGGTTTAAATAAATTTCCCGGATTATGAATTAAGGGAATGTGGGGATTTCGCAAATTATCAATGAGTTGTGTTGATAATTATTGTTACTAATAATTATTAATTACACAGAGAAAACTACATAACAATTTTTCAAATGACAGTCATGACAAAATCCCTTAAAGAGAAAACCATCTCAGACTTTATTAAAGCTGCTTCTCCTATTACATACAATTCAGAATTACATATTTACACAAATATACACAGATATGTAGGCATATCTCCGGCTCATTATAATATATTTATATCAACATACTATACTCAATACTCAGTAGATACAATAGGAAAATAAAGACAGTAGTCGCTGCAATGTGCTGCATAAAATGAAACTAAAAAAATACAAATAATTCAATAAGCTTTATTGTGCGACCGTGATCGGACGCTGACAATTTTAGTGCCCGCATCAGCTTTCTGGGCGGAAAAAATAAAACTCTCACAATATACAGTACAATAGTGCCTGGTAAAAAAAGATTCAAGCCTTTTTTAGCATGAGAGCTTCAGAACATGCCACAAATACTTGAGTGAGATACACAGAGACAACAAGACTCACAGGAACCGGATATACATGATCTCCAGGTAAAGAGTGTGAGGTATGGGGGTGGGCTGTACAAATGTAACATTTATTGTTCGCTCTGACAGGTTAACTCACACTGATCGACACATAATGCCAGCCACAGTTTACACTCTGGTTTAGCTCACAGTTTAAAAAAAGGCCTGTAAACCAGTTTCTTCCTCTTTTGGGAGAGGAATCTTTCAGGCTGATAAATTAGATTTGACCCGAAATGCCAATGCGAGTGCTGATCGTATTCAGGATGGAATCTGATTTTCCACCACGCATCTTTGTTCTCATCCCAGGCCAAAGGACAAACAAAATGTGTGTGTGTGTGTGTGTGTGTGTGTGTGGGTAGATGGATAGGGGGCACTGGGGGATTGGGTAGTGCAACAGCACATACTGTGATTGGTATTTTTGCGACTTAATATTCAGTTTACACATTCAACATTGAGAATGGAGGCAGAGAGGAGTGTGTCACTGCAACTTGTTTCCCCAAATCTGCCTTGGCTGCGATGCATTGTAGGCCTGTACAACACAACGTGGGTGGTGTCTATTTCCTGGGTCTTTTACTTTTCCTTCTCTATTGCCACACTTGGACACTGCGGTACCAACCTGTGCCAACATCCTCAATTCCACCAAACGGAACGAACCAGGGCCTTTCGACTTTTGTACTCCTCACCCACGCCAAGTAGTTCATTTCAAAATAAGAGCAAAATAAATAACCCCCCCGCCCCCCGGATAGAGTTCACTGCAAAATTAGAGCCCCCCCCACTCCCCGGCATCTAGTTCACTTCAAAATAAGAGCCCCCCCAGCTACATTGCGGTGTGGAGTAAACAAGCGGCAAGCGGTGTAAACATGTCGAGCAGGTCTGCTGGTAAAAGTGGCCATTGTCACATGCCTGAGTTGGGCTGGGAGCGCATGGAGGACAAAGGCTGCCTTTGTTCCCACAGTGCACGAGTTGGGGGGGGGGGCATACCCAAAACATAGGTGAGCAGGGGGGGGGGGGGGGCACGAGTTGGGGGGGCATCTTTTTTGTAGAGATAGCTAGATTTAAATGGGAGGCTGTTGCTGCTAGCGGACACTAGGCGTACTCAAATTGGGGTCCTGGAATAGAAATTGAGGGAGTTAAGAGACTGGAATGACTATTGTGATGCATATATTTCACTCTCATCACTATTAGCTGCCCATTACAATTTAGACTGTCGAAATAGACAGATAAATCCAGAATGGATAAACTTAAAACACACACACACAACATAGGCCTGCTCGCCAATTCCCTGTTAAAGGAAGGCTCTTGCTCCAGTCCAAGTGGCTCTGCTGCTTGTGATTGTGCTTGAGCTCACAGTGCAGGGTTCTGTCTGGATGAGCTCACAGTGTGGGTTCTATCTGGATGAGCTCACAGTGCGGGGTTCTGCCTGGATGAGCTCACAGTGTGGGTTCTATCTGGATGAGCTCACAGTGCGGGGTTCTGCCTGGATGAGCTCACAGTGCGGGGTTCTGTCTGGATGAGCTCACAGTGCAGGGTTCAGTCTGGATGAGCTCACAGTGCAGGGTTCTGTCTGGATGAGCTCACAGTGCAGGGTTCTGTCTGGATGAGCTCACAGTGCAGGGTTCTGCCTGGATGAGCTCACAGTGCAGGGTTCTGTCTGGATGAGCTCACAGTGCAGGGTTCTGTCTGGATGAGCTCACAGTGCGGGGTTCTGTCTGGATGAGCTCACAGTGTGGGTTCTATCTGGATGAGCTCACAGTGTGGGGTTCTGCCTGGATGAGCTCACAGTGCAGGGTTCTGCCTGGATGAGCTCACAGTGCAGGGTTCTGTCTGGATGAGCTCACAGTGCGGGGTTCTGTCTGGATGAGCTCACAGTGTGGGTTCTATCTGGATGAGCTCACAGTGTGGGGTTCTGCCTGGATGAGCTCACAGTGCGGGGTTCTGCCTGGATGAGCTCACAGTGCAGGGTTCTGCCTGGATGAGCTCACAGTGCAGGGTTCTGCCTGGATGAGCTCACAGTGCAGGGTTCTGTCTGGATGAGCTCACAGTGCGGGGTTCTATCTGGATGAGCTCACAGTGTGGGGTTCTGCCTGGATGAGCTCACAGTGCAGGGTTCTGCCTGGATGAGCTCACAGTGCAGGGTTCTGCCTGGATGAGCTCACAGTGCAGGGTTCTGTCTGGATGAGCTCACAGTGCGGGGTTCTGTCTGGATGAGCTCACAGTGTGGGTTCTATCTGGATGAGCTCACAGTGTGGGGTTCTGCCTGGATGAGCTCACAGTGCGGGGTTCTGTCTGGATGAGCTCACAGTGCAGGGTTCTGTCTGGATGAGCTCACAGTGCAGGGTTCTGTCTGGATGAGCTCACAGTGCAGGGTTCTGTCTGGATGAGCTCACAGTGCAGGGTTCTGTCTGGATGAGCTCACAGTGCAGGGTTCTGTCTGGATGAGCTCACAGTGTGGGTTCTATCTGGATGAGCTCACAGTGTGGGGTTCTGCCTGGATGAGCTCACAGTGCGGGGTTCTGCCTGGATGAGCTCACAGTGCAGGGTTCTGCCTGGATGAGCTCACAGTGCAGGGTTCTGCCTGGATGAGCTCACAGTGCAGGGTTCTGTCTGGATGAGCTCACAGTGCGGGGTTCTATCTGGATGAGCTCACAGTGTGGGGTTCTGCCTGGATGAGCTCACAGTGCAGGGTTCTGCCTGGATGAGCTCACAGTGCAGGGTTCTGCCTGGATGAGCTCACAGTGCAGGGTTCTGTCTGGATGAGCTCACAGTGCGGGGTTCTGTCTGGATGAGCTCACAGTGTGGGTTCTATCTGGATGAGCTCACAGTGTGGGGTTCTGCCTGGATGAGCTCACAGTGCGGGGTTCTGTCTGGATGAGCTCACAGTGCGGGGTTCTGCCTGGATGAGCTCACAGTGCAGGGTTCTGCCTGGATGAGCTCACAGTGCAGGGTTCTGTCTGGATGAGCTCACAGTGTGGGTTCTGTCTGGATGAGCTCAAAGTGCGGGGTTCTGTCTAGAAACTGTTATACTGTGTTCAGGTCATGGGAGTAACAGCTGGAACATTGTGATTTTTTTAAAGTGAATTGTTTTCATGTTTAACACATATTTTGTGATGATACATTTGAGTTCACTTTTTACAGCGAATCAAACATTGGAATGTTGACCACAAACCAAAAATCCAGCAATTAGTTGTGTCCTGCTGTGGTATTTTAAGAGATGTGACCACAAAAATGACTTAAGTGATGAAAAAATGAAATAAAATATTCCCTGCACTTGACCAAAGGTATTTCATTGTTCCAATTGGACAGTCACATCTTCCATCTTTCCCATCGGACCTGAATGCAGCATTATGTCAGCATGCTTGAACAGAAAAAATTACAAGCCGACCGCAGCTTGACGCCGCGAATAAAGTCGCAATCACCTGCGTCCCACGGAGGGAGCTCTATAGGATTTCCTGGAATTGCACCCATTCCCCCGCCGTGCCCCCGCCCCCATTCAACCTGCTCTGCGATGCTGCAGCATACAGTCCAAGGGGGTTTGTGTTGCAGCCGGTTGCTAGATTTCACAGTGTCCGCTTGGCGTTTGACACCAAAGCCGACGTATCGTGTCGTGTGAAATACCAGTCTGATATCTGTATGATGTTTCACACAGAAATCTGTCACTGTGTTGCAATGTAGCAGTGAGTGTGTGTGTGTGTTTAGTTTTTTGTTTGCTTTTGTTTTTTCTTTTCTTTTCGGGGGGGGGGGGGGGGGGGGGGGGGCACTAGGGTTTGACTGATACTGATATTTTTGTGTTGTAGTAAGCTGCTGATATGTAGTGCTCGTATTCTTCAAATTGGACCGAATTACAAGATTTGAGTGCAATACTGAGAGACTGTTGACTTGTGCCAGTTCCAGCTATGTAAACAAAGCTTCTGAACTTTGTTTACATAGTGATGCATTAGATTGAAGGCATTTTCTTCACTCTCTGAGAGTGAGCGAGTGAGTTTGCACAATTATTCAAAGGGAGTGATGCATCCTTTTCAGTGATTTATCTATTTTGAGGAACTTCATGATTTCTTTCCTTACTTTTTATTTTATTATTATTTGTTGTGCTTGTCATGGGAATGAAACAGACTTGTATTTTGAGTTAGGATAGATTTAAGAAAGTTTGTAAACAGTTCAAATCACAGTGTGATTTTCTTTTGGATTTAAGTTGCCAATAGCGGATATTCAATATATTTTGGGGAAAAAACAACAAAACAAACAAACAAAACTGAGTGAGGTAGGTTTCACTGTAGGCTTTCCAGACTGACAGAGGAACTTCCCTTATATCAGAGGTGTGTGATGGTGACTGGCCATCTGATGTTCAATAAATGCCAAAGCGATACAGTATATCACTCTAACCCCACACAGTGCCAACAGGAAGTGGGTATAATACTGCTGAGGGGAGGGAGGCCATATTTCATGTGTGATTAGGCTGACAGGTGACTATAAACAACACCCAGGAAAAGGTGTGTGTAGGCGATGGCTAAAACACCGGTAACTTCTCCATAGCAGTTTTGGGTTGGTCAGGTGTGGAGCTTTTTAGGGGTGTCCTGGTCGGCGGTGTGA
This sequence comes from Poromitra crassiceps, assembly GCF_964638095.1. Lineage (NCBI taxonomy): Eukaryota > Metazoa > Chordata > Actinopteri > Beryciformes > Melamphaidae > Poromitra > Poromitra crassiceps. The sequence goes on along the minus strand of NC_139625.1, from coordinate 57,134,784 downwards.
TGGGAAGTCAGCCCGCGGTCAGGGTTTGATGTCGGAGAAGCTGGTGTAGGTCTCGCTGCAGCTGGAGGAGGTGCTGAGGTTCCCAGAGACGCTGCCATCTGCAGGACAAACACACACACGACAGGAATGTCACAGAAATCACTTCCTTTACTGGAGGGCAAAGTCACCATTTTTAAGGCTGGCATGACTCTTCATCATGTCAATTCATAGTATAGTTGTTACTCATTTAGTTTGGCCACTTTGTTGCAGTGCTGCCTTTATGCCGTGGCAGCAGTGAGGGGGGCGTGGCAACAGTGTGTGTGTGTGGGGGGGGGGGGGGGGGGGGGCGTGGCAGCAGTGAGGGGGATCTTTTGTAAAGAACAAAGAAAACATTTAAGTAACAAAAGTCTTACCGCTGTGGCAGTACCTTGGAGACCCAGCAGTAAGGCTAGTAATGGCTAAACAAAATGAGTAACATCTGTATGCATCACACATGGTTTCAAACTGATGCAAGTTAGATGGAGATAGGGTAGATAAAGTGGAAAATACATAAATTAATGCTTTTCTGAAACATTACTATTTGTCAAAACTCAAAAGTAATATTAACTGTATTATTCCCCTTGGGAAAAGTAATTCATTACATTAGTCCTGATATTACTTTTCAGTCACTCATCCTCATTAACCTTCCAAAATTGGGATAACTCAAGTTAAACATCCAATATTCCAAGTAAGTACTGTAAAACTTAAAAAAAGAGCCGAGTCCCAAATAGATGCAGGTCCCAAATAGACATGCACATTTTGATAAATAAACACCCGGGCTACTATTTGTGAAGTTTTACAGTATTGGGAATACTAAACTAGATGGCAATTATTTATAAGGAAAATTCAACAGGAAATTGCACTGTGACATTTTTGGATAATTCAGCTTCAATTAGATTTCTTTATTTTTTTATGGTGATTTATTGCGACACGTTACCACCCAACAGCGTTCCAGAACATAATGTGAATATACCAAGCTGCCCCTAACATTGATGGTGACTGCCTGGATGATGTGAGCGACCTGAGCTGCTGAGGGACTGTGAGGACTTGGACTCAGAGATGAGGGTGAGGAGGTTTGCTGCTGTCACCCAGCCTTCCTTGCTGCTCCGGAGGTTCTTCACAAACCTGGACAGGATCAAGCAAACAGCATTGTTACCCCAAAAACGTATTATTGATGATTCATCTGCCCTTTATGATCAGAAATAATTAACACCTATTCAAAAGCTATTTCTAATTTCATTTGTTGGAATAAAAACGTCTTTGCTTTCATTACATGACTAAAATGTTATCCCTTCCTGGTTTGTTAATGTTGGTTTTCTAAAGGGGCAAACTGGTTTCCATCACATTTGGGCTGAAAATCACAAGTTAATGCAACGATGTGTGAGACAAGTTTAGTACGAAAATATATCCTGCTAGAGCCTACAGACCGGAAGATGTTTACCACTAGAGCTCGATCGATATATCGATCGACCGATAGACCGATATTGGCCTATCACAGATATCGGTATCGGCGTATATGTTGACCGATATGTGCCGTTTTTTTTTTTTTTTTAAGTTATAGAGGCAGCATTTTATGTACCGGTATATGTTTATATTTTGTATATGTTCATATTTGATCCTTTTGCTTATATATTTGCTCTATTTGTGTTTTTATTTATTTATAGGTGTTCATAATTATTAATTCCCCAGTAAAGTTTACAGTTTCAGTGCACTGATGTCATTTTGGACATTGGTTATTGTTAAACTGTAAAATATCCTTCCTCCACTACTTATCTTTGTCACAAGTGTTTGATCATTTGAGGGATCATTGCAAAAAATATATATATATATTTATCTACGTGTATATTATGTATATGTATATAAAGAATATCGTCCGGAATATCAATATTGAGTTTTTTTACTCCCTAATAAATGTATCGGGCGGCATCAGCCGCAAAAATTCAGTATTGGTCGGGCTCTATTTACCACTGTCCGTCTTCCCCTTCTCTGATTAGCTGAACCATGTCTCCGCTCTTGACGGACAGCTCCTGAAGCCCCGCCTTCTCGCAGTCCGCCACAACTGTGTACTTCCCTGGAGCCTGGAGGGGTCGAAGGTCACCACAATCAGCGTTCCAAGTTTGCCTGTTAGCTCACGTTCACTCCGAAAACAATGGTCATAGAACTAAACTACACTAATGAAACACAACCATAGATAATAAACTACTGTAGTGGGGTGATAATCACATATCCAATAACACTTCATCATCAGGCTCACCAGCTTCAATCCCGCTTCATCCTCGGGGTCGGACGTCATGGGGTCCTCGCCGCTGGAGTAGCCATCGTGCTCTTCTGAGGCGTCCACCGAGAGAGATGCCTTCATCCACCCTGGGGGAGGAGGGGAGAGGGGGAGAAACGGGATAACAGAGGGGGATGAGGGAAGAGAATGGGAGATGAGAGGGATTGATAAAAGGGAGGGAGGAAAGGGAGAAGAGGAGGAAGGAGTGAGAGAATGGAAAGTGGGTGAGTGACTTGAGGAAGTGTGGAGAACTGGACGTCTATAGCACACACTCACAGTCACAATAAATTTGAATTCGGAAGTTTACACACACTTAGGTTGAAGTCATTAAAATAAAACTATAGTTTGGCAAGTTACAATTGTTTACAGATCAATTATTTCACTTATAATTGGTCGGGGGGTCTGAGTTCAGAGCAGAAATCCAAGAGCAGAGGTTTCACAAGCGCACAGAAGCAGTTTGACTGCGAGGGCAAGAAATCTGTCTAAGCAACAATATATTTGAGTGCAAGCACAGAGTTGGAGCACAAGAACAGCAAATCTAAGCGCAAGCGGGGGCTATTTGAGTGCGAGGGCGGGGTTTGAGGGAAACAAAAATCGGAACATGAAATCAATAACTCATGTTCTCAAAATGATAGACCGTGCTCTTGAATAAAGATAGGGGGAAATCTCCATAGGGGCCACTAGAGTTTTGTGACATCAAAATGGGGTCACAAGCCAAAAAAGGTTGAGAACCACAGGGTTGGGTTGAGACAGAGAAAGACTGATGGACAGAGAGAGAGAGCTTAGGTTAGGGTTAGGGTTAGGGTTGCGATGAACGTACTTTGGCGTGAAAAGTGATGCCATCTCCTGATGCCATCTACTGGTATTTTGTGAAGTGCACCCGTCCCTTCTGCAGCAGCAAAGCACCCCCACAACATGATGCTGCCAGTGTGCTTCACGGTCGGGATGGTGTTCTTCGGCTTGCAAGCCGTGCCCTTTTTCCTCCAAACATAACGATGACTTGCCAAACTATTTGTTAACATGAAAACTGTGGAGTGGTTAAAAATTAGTTTTAATGACTTCAAGTGTATGTCAACTTCTGACTTCAACTATAGACCCCCTCTCCAAAGTGGCATTAAAATACATCCTGGGTGACTGGACTGTGTTCAGATGCAGCTACACCCCCGTCTGGACATACGGTAATATACTGTAGATAATGTTAACACCAGGTGGATTGGGGGTCAAAGTCACACATCATGCTAAATCTCTTATCTCTCTCTCAATCTCCCAAAATTAAACAATGAAAACAAATGCATACATTTATGCGCACACACACACACACACAACAACCCAAACTCATCCAAAATCCTTGAGAAGGACATGAGGGTGGACAGATCTGAGAGTCTGAATGAGCAAGACCAGTAACTCCACACCGGTGTTATAGTCAAGTCACTAAATCTCGAGTCCAAGTCCGAGTCTCTAAAGAAGAGTCAGAGACCCAGAGTCGAGTCCCCATTACCTGAGGCTGAGTCTGAAGTTTCTGAACATGAGCGTGAATCCACACGTAGGTGGAACACACGTGCCTGCCCTTGCACGAAATTTAAAAATGTCATGTTATTAATATAGCTATCAATATCGTATGCCAAATTATTAGGGCCTATTACAAAAAAAAGTCTTTATTAATTAACAAGTCCGAGTCTCCAACTTCCGAGTCCGAATGCATGAATGCTCAAGTCCAAGTCATCAGTGCTCAAGTCCAAGCCGAGTCACGAGTCCTTAACATAAATCCAGGACTCTGACTCGACTACAACACTGCTCCACATGACTATAAATCAAACCCAAAGGCTTCGTTCAGGTCAGAGACAGCGATTGGTCACAGTCAGTAAAACACAAATCCAAACCAACCTCAGGATTGAAATCAGAGAGAACACGGATCACCCAGATCCATGTCAAGGTAACTCAGCCAACAGTAGAAGGAGAGAAGATCACTGATTCAAGGTAGAGTAGATATCCTGCAAAACCATCTCAATTCATTTAGTTGAAATCTTATTTTTCTTATAGCAAGTGAAAATAATTCTGAAATTGGGTTGAGACAACTCCACTTGTCTCCAATGCAAATTAGCTTGTTTAGAAAAATGGCTTGAATCAAGTGACATTATTTTGGGTACTAGTGGAGCGATTTGGTGTCAGTTGTTCAAGAAAAAAATGCATTGGAAAGAAGTGATCTCAGATTTTACTCTACACATGTAAATCTTCACTGTAACATGATAGAGTAGCAGCCCCTCCTCTTCTTCCTACAGTTACAGTGGAGAGTTTGGCTTGTGGAGAGTTGCAATATGCCAGACGACCAGTAGGAAGGCTTTTTTTTATGTTCGAAATACAGTCAATGGTTTGAAAGTTTGTCACCCTCTACTTCAGAGAATGCTGCAACCAACAGTGTTTTGCTGTGAAACTCCAGCACTTTTTTTGTGGACTAAAGGTCACCTGCCCTTCCATTGGCACGGGGGTGAGTAGATAATGACTGCATTTCTGTTTTCTTTTAGGTGAACAAGATTTTCCTAGACTAAATGACTTGTTAAGATGGATATTTTTGCAGTTCAGTATATAACACTACTACGCTTTACCTCTGGCCAAAGACACAGCACACCACAACCAACCCAAACCACAGCAAACAGCCACAGTGGCTGGTCCTCAGAGCAGCTCTGTACCTCGCCTCTTGCTCTGTAACAGACTAGAGGTACTCATCCATCGGACTCTGCTCAGAGCGACATGGGGACCAGGAGGCACTAGACAGGGAGAAACAGCCAGCAAACCAGTCAGTTGCCCCGTCCTGAGGAACCCAGCTGGTTAGCTAGTCAGTCATTGGCCCCGTCCTGAGTGGTTACATGCTGCCACTCCGACGTGCTGCCACTCCGACGTTCTGCCACTCCGAAATATCGGCACTCAGAAAGGGGGTCTATATTCCCCGTTTTTCACTAACCTCTCCCAGCCCCCACGCCAAACCTAACCTCCCCCCATGCCTAAACCTAACCTCCCCCAGACCCTAACCCAAAACCTAACCTCTCCCACCCCCACGCCTAAACCTAAGGTCGGCATTGCGGCTTCTAAGGTGAACGACCGCCAGTCCGAATAATGGAAGTTAACGTTCGGAGTGGCAGCATGTCGGAAAGGCAGAGGAACCCCGTCCTGAGTAAGCCAGCTGGTTAGCTAGTCAGTCATTGGCCCCGTCCTGAGTAAGCCAGCTGGTTAGCTAGTCAGTCATTGGCCCCGTCCTGAGTAAGCCAGCTGGTTAGCTAGTCAGTCATTGGCCCCATCCTGAGTAAGCCAGCTGGTTAGCTAGTCAGTCATTGGCCCCGTCCTGAGTAAGCCAGCTGGTTAGCTAGTCAGTCATTGGCCCCGTCCTGAGTAAGCCAGCTGGTTAGCTAGTCAGTCATTGGCCCCGTCCTGTGTAAGCCAGCTGGTTAGCTAGTCAGTCATTGGCCCCGTCCTGAGTAAGCCAGCTGGTTAGCTAGTCAGTCATTGGCCCCGTCCTGAGTAAGCCAGCTGGTTAGCTAGTCAGTCATTGGCCCCGTCCTGAGTAAGCCAGCTGGTTAGCTAGTCAGTCATTGGCCCCGTCCTGAGTAAGCCAGCTGGTTAGCTAGTCAGTCATTGGCCCCGTCCTGAGTAAGCCAGCTGGTTAGCTAGTCAGTCATTGGCCCCGTCCTGAGTAAGCCAGCTGGTTAGCTAGTCAGTCATTGGCCCCGTCCTGAGTAAGCCAGCTGGTTAGCTAGTCAGTCAGTGGCCCCGTCCTGAGTAAGCCAGCTGGTTAGCTAGTCAGTCAGTGGCCCCGTCCTGAGTAAGCCAGCTGGTTAGCTAGTCAGTCATTGGCCCCATCCTGAGTAAGCCAGCTGGTTAGCTAGTCAGTCATTGGCCCCATCCTGAGTAAGCCAGCTGGTTAGCTAGTCAGTCAGTGGCCCCGTCCTGAGTAAGCCAGCTGGTTAGCTAGTCAGTCATTGGCCCCGCCCTGTGTAAGCCAGCTGGTTAGCTAGTCAGTCATTGGCCCCGTCCTGAGTAAGCCAGCTAGTTAGCTAGTCAGTCATTGGCCCCGTCCTGAGTAAGCCAGCTGGTTAGCTAGTCAGTCATTGGCCCCGTCCTGAGTAAGCCAGCTGGTTAGCTAGTCAGTCATTGGCCCCGTCCTGAGTAAGCCAGCTAGTTAGCTAGTCAGTCAGTGGCCCCGTCCTGAGTAAGCCAGCTGGTTAGCTAGTCAGTCAGTGGCCCCGTCCTGAGTAAGCCAGCTGGTTAGCTAGTCAGTCAGTGGCCCCGTCCTGAGTAAGCCAGCTGGTTAGCTAGTCAGTCATTGGCCCCGTCCTGAGTAAGCCAGCTGGTTAGCTAGTCAGTCATTGGCCCCGTCCTGAGTAAGCCAGCTGGTTAGCTAGTCAGTCAGTGGCCCCGTCCTGAGTAAGCCAGCTGGTTAGCTAGTCAGTCAGTGGCCCCGTCCTGAGTAAGCCAGCTGGTTAGCTAGTCAGTCAGTGCCACCAACCAAATAATCGCACTGAAACACAGGAGAAATGGGCTTCTCAAAACCTCATTTTACTCTGCAGGGGAGAAGAGGTCAGTAAAGTAATCAGAGAACTGGTTGTTGGTTTAGTACATCAATCATTCAGTCCTTCATTCATCTCAATGAAAAAGAAGAAAAATGTAATTGGACACAGTGCCTCCACAAGTCAACAGTGCAAACCTGTCACTCGATGATGCCATGTCTGTGGATGAAGGCAAAAATGGATGTCGTTCTAGGACCACAAACCCCAAATCTGCATTCTGTACTTGGCCAATTCCCCCTGCTGTCCCGGTCGTTGTCCCAGCTGATCTGGGGAGAGTTGTAGGCTAGCACATGCTTCCTCCGATACATGTGCAGTCGCCAGCCGCTTCTTTTCACCTGACAGCGAGGATTATGCTATTAGCCTGTTCTGTTTCACATCCCACCCAAATCAGCCATTTTGTGTCTAAAATGCAGGAAGTAACAGAGGTGCAATGCAAGACATTAGAGTGCTGGGACTGAACCAGCTGTCCTGATTTGGGTGGGATGTGAAATAGGCGTATTCCCCCCAGTTCCCCTTCCACCTGAACAGGTGCCCCGACCGACCAGAGGCGGCACTAGCGACCAGGACACATACAGTACCCTTAATCCGGCTTGCCCAACCAAGCTAGGACTATACATATTTTTCCCTACACAACTACAACATTGCAATGTGGGATGACAAGATGGACAGGGTGAAGAACAGCTTCTACTGGTGACTGATGTCTGGAAAACCATTAAAACCAGTTGAATCCCTCCACACAAGAAACAACTGAGATCTACACGCTGAAGACACACAACTACCAGGCATGTACTACACTGTAATGGGATGGGGGGGTGAGCTATGGTCTGACGGGTTGGACTAGCAGAACCATATACCTTTGAACCCAGACAGTGTGGGATCGCTCTTGACCAAGTGGCGTTTGGAGCTGTGCTCAGGGCTCAGAGCCGAGCCTAGCAGACGGCGCAAAAAAAGCCAAAGAGAAGGACAAACAAAGAGGTAAGTTGGATGAGAAAGGAAAGAAGTGCAGAGAAGCAACGATTAAAAGCAACAATCTGATTGGACGTCCAACGTTAACATCTAACGTTTGGGTAAACTTTGACCTCTTCTCTAAACATCACAGGGCAAACAAATAAGAAAAACATTTATGCTCTTCCCCCTTAAAATAGCTACTATGCTGTGTATATCATAAAGATTCATTTCATCGTATAAAATATGTTCAAAACTTTTCTTATTTACCATTTTTTTTGGTGTAGTATTATTAGTAGTAGTAGTAGTAGTAGTAGTAGTAGTAGTTTTGTTTTTACAAAACACCAAAACAATTTAACTAGAAAGACAGTCAGACTGCTTGGCTAAGGTCTTGAACTCCAAGGCCTTTGGGGAATTTGCGGCCAATGCGATCACTGGACAATGAAAGGAAGAGAGTACATGTGCTAACTGATGTGTGAGGAAATCTTTCTTTCTCTAGTGATGTACCTGGTGGGCAGACCATGCCCAGAGGAAATGTTAGACTTTTACCTCCATGGGGCAGAGTGTCTGCAAGATAGAAACAGGGATCAGTTCACCTCACAGTGAATGCTAAGTGCATTGCATTGGGCTTTGAAGTAGGGTTAGACAGATTTGTTGATTTGCAGAAATATTATTAGAAATATTTATTAACTAGAACGACCGCAACGCAGACTTATGCCACCATTAGTTCATTCTTGAGTCCAAATCGCCATTTGAGGCAAATTGGAAGAAATTCCATCAAGGCGCTCCTGAGATGTTACGTTACAGAGCTTGGAAATTGAGTGCATGAGGTCACAGTGACCTTGAACTTTGACCCCCAAAATGTAATCAGTTCATCCTTGAGTCCAAGTGGACTTTTGAGGCAAATTCGAAGAAATTCCATCAAGACATTCCTGAGATATCACGTTAACAAGCTTGAAAATGGCATTGGAGAGGTCACAGTGACCTTGACCTTTGACCTTTGATAACCAAAATGGAATCAGTTCATCCTTGCATCCAAGTCGATGTTTGAGCCAAATCAGAAGAAATTCTATCAAGCCGTTCTTGAGATATTGCGTTAACGAACTTGGGAATGGCGTTCGTGAGGTCACAGTGACCTTGAACTTTGAACACCAAAATGTAATCAGTTCATCCTTGAGGCCAAGTTAATGTTTGAGGCAAATTTGATTAAATTCCGTCAAGGCATTCCTGAGATATGGCGTTAACAAGCTTGAAAATGGCGTTGGAGAGGTCACAGTGACCTTGACCTTTGATCACCAAAATGTAATCCGTTCATCCTTGCGCCCAAGTCGACGTTTGAGCCAAATTGGAAGAAATTCATCAAGCCGTTCTTGAGATATCGCTTTAACGAACTTGGGAATGGCATTTGTGAGGTCACAGTGACCTTGACCTTTGACCACGAAAATCTAATCAGTTCATGCTTGAGTCCAAGTCGATGTTTGAGGCAAATTTGATCAAACTCCGTCAAGGCATTCCTGAGATATCGCGTTAACAAGCTTGAGAATGGCGTTCAAGTGGTCACAGTGACCTTGACCTTTGACCACCAAAATCTAATCAGTTCATGCTTGAGTCCAAGTCGATGTTTGAGGCAAATTTGATGAAATTCCGTCAAGGCATTCCTGAGATATCGCGTTAACAAGCTTGGAAATGGCGTTCGAGAGGTCAGTGACCTTGGAGTTTGACCACCAAAATCTAATCAGTTCATGCTTGAGTCCAAGGCGATGTTTGAGGCAAATTTGATGAAATTCTGTCAAGGCATTTCTGAGATGTTGCGCTACAAGCTTGAAAATGGCGTTCGAGAGGTCACAGTGACCTTGGCCTTTGACCTTTGACCACCAAAATCTAATCAGTTCATCCTTGAGTCCAAGTCGATGTTTGAGGCAGATTTGATGAAATTCGGTCAAGGCATTCGTGAGATATCCCGTTAACAAGCTGGAAAATGGCGTTTGAGAGGTCACAGTGACCTTGACCTTTGACCACCAAAATCTAATCAGATCATCGTTGAGTCTAAGTCGATGTTTGAGGCAAATTTGATCAAATTCCATCTAGGCGTTCCTCAGATATCGCGTTAACGAACAGCGGACGGACGGACATACGTACGTACGTACGGACGGACAACCCGGATCCATAATGTTGACCTTTGACCACCAAATAAAAATAAAAATCTGATATGGTCCAGTCTCTGATATGATGCAGTGTGTTTGATTATATTTTAGTAGTAGTAGTAGTAGTAGACTAGTAGTAGTTGTAGTAGTAGTAGTAGTTGTACTAGTAGTAGGCATAAAAATGTCAGATCAGATTTACAGGTTTTGAATATTGACACAAAATATTCGGTTTTGTCCTTTGAAAGCTCCTATTAGTCAAAGATAATTGAGACTCCCATTGTATATGCCAGTGGTTCCCAAATGCTGTCCTGCGAGGCACGTCCAGGTGTGCTGTTGGATTTTGTGACAACCAGGGGTTAAACTGAGCTGCCTGGGGCCATCAACGAAAAAGGGGACTCAAACAGCTATAGATTTATTATGAAACATACAATTATGTCACTATTCTAACTGATGAAAACCTCTAAATAACGTGCAAAAGAACACAACACACTTTTAAAAAATCAGCATTGTCCGAGTGCATTTCAAACAATTTCAAAAGGGGAAAAGATGAAAAGTAAATCAATAATTTTTCACTTTTGTCTCTTGTTAGCTGATGGGAGCACCGGCACGCTCCCCCAAAAAACCCCATCAAAACAGAAAGAGAGTATGACGATGACATAAGAAAAAGGTGCATTCAATGAAGAGAGTCAACTAGCAGCCTATTGTCAGTCGGTCAGACAGCACAGATGGACTAACAGTTTTGTTCCCCCTTTTTTGTGGATGGAAAGGTAGAGAGGGAAATGAGTCAGAAACTGACAAGTTTAATAACAGAATGTAAATTGCTCTGATATTCTGCTTAAACAATTACTTGGATTGATTAAATGGTGTGTTGCTGCTCTGATTTAAAAAAAGTAAGTTTCAAATTAATTCTTGAATTATTTTGCTGAGTAGCCTAAATAAGTGTAAGTAAAAAAGAAAAAGACTACAGACTATTTTGCATTCATATGAATACAAGTGTTCCTTGAGATTTTTGCTTGCCCTTTGGTGTGCCTTAGGCACAACAAGTTTGAAAACCACTGGTATATGCAATACCCACTAATGCCACTAATCCGATGAGCACTACGACTACAATACATCACTGTGAGCCAATTCTACAACCTCCTCTAGCCTGCTACCATTACCTTTCTGACTCTTGAGATTGCTGAAGCCCTGCAACGTAAAACGCTTTTTAGCCACTGAGGACCTGTCACTGGTGGGACTGGTCACTGAGGACCTGTCACTGGTGGGACTGGTCACTGCTTCATCTGGAGGCAATGGTTTGAAATGGAGAGAGGACAGGAGGGAGCGAGGAACAGCAACAGAGAGGCAGAGAGGCAGAGGGGTCGAGGCGTCGTGAGGAGATGAAGAAAAAGAGATTTCAGATTAACAGGAGAAACGGGCAAAGCAAGCCGAGTAAATGCCGACACTCTTCTTTAAATAACCCAATCGGCAGAATAAAATGTCAACATTGTATGTTTCTGCAATCCACTGATATGTACAATCTCAGCGTGAATTTTAAACAAAACATCAGCCTTTTACGTTCCTAAAATGTGGCATTTTACGTTTCCACAAACCTACAATCTCAACATAAATCTGAAAGAAAATGGTGGTTAATTTGAAAACCGACCTCGCTGCCTTTCCAACGTTAAATGCAAATAAAACAAATTGAACAACTTTGGTTATGTTTAGGCTCCCTGCCACCACCCACATGTCCCTATCCACTCCCCCAACCCACCCCTCCAATCACCACTTTCTACGACCTTCCTATCCCTAGCTATGGCCCCTTTTCCCCAGCCCCGCCCCCTCCCTTTAAGTCGGTGAAATCCAAGGTACAGTTTATGTTGGTATGCTTAGAAAAACTATTTGAGCATTACTACTTTTGTTAACTGATAAATCAGGTTAGGGTCAGGGTTCCACTGTGATCAACCAATCACCTTTGAGTTTGGGCGAGGAAGAAAGGCTGGGGTCGGTGGTCGGACTCAGCTCTGCCTTCTTCTCCTCGTGCTTCTTCTGGTTCTTCTGACTGTTGCTACGAAATGGACTGGAGATGAGAAGATTGATAAGCAAAACTGATTTGTGGTCATGCACGGGTGTGTGTGTGTGTGTGTGTGTGGATATGGGATTTTGATTGATTAATAAATAAAGAAAAAACATCGCATGGATGCAACTGGGACGTATCCTCAGTGATGTACCCTGGGGTCATAGGATGTTTCGGGTCTCGCAACATCATACACCCTCGCCCAGGTGACCCAGCCGGGGCTGGCCAAGCCCCAACTTATGTCCCAATAGCTACCCGGCCGGGCTCCTCCCTCGTCTCACCAGGTCTACGACCTGTGCGCTGCACCAGACTCCCCTGCTCCAAACATCTCATTCCGAGGTGATGGTATCTTGGTGGATACCATGCAGTACCAGTACTTGGTGGCACTGCAGACTCCACTTGCGGCTTGAATGGCCCTCCTAAAAGGCCTCTCGTGGATTGTTGGGCTTCTTCCTCACGGAAGACGCAGGCTGGGGAGCTAACCCATACTGCTACCCGGGTGCCGTCCCTGTTCCGGCTGTCAACTGACTCTCCAGTAGTCACTAGTCTTTCCTGGTTGTCACATAGTCTATTCCTATGAGTCACTGGCTAAGCCAGGCTACATAATAGACTTGAGTATACATGTATGTTATTTCAGAGATTTCTCCAACAAGGATAGAATTCTGGGGGAAAGGGTGACTCCTTGGAATTTAGTCAAATCTAAAAGATATGGAATATGGGCACAAAGTAACAGCAGCTTAAATAAAAAAGCAAAATAAATCATTATTGGGATATATAAACGGTATATACACATACATATGTATATATATATATGTATATATATATATATATATATACATATATACACCGTATACATACATACATACATACATACATACATACACATACATACATACATACATATATATATATATATATATATATATATATACAGTATATACAGTATATATATATATATTTGATTGATTGGTTGATTTGACTTTGTTTATACTGTGATTGTTATTTATGATGACTGAATAAAATTACATTACATATATATATATATATATATATATATATATATATATATATATATATATATATATATATATATGTATATGCAGGTTGTTTACCAACACAAAATATCAGCTATCAGCTGTTTCAAACCAAAAATATCAGATGACACCAACCTGAGGCAGATGGAGGAGTTGTTGCTGGTGGGACTGGGGGAAACGCAGTCTGAGCTCTTCTGTTGAGTGGCTTCTGAAACACAGTCAAACATTTAGACACACAGAGAGCAGGTGTGTGTGTTAGGGCATTCACAACTACTGCATTTTAGTAGTCATCGACTACTCCCAAACAGTAGTAGACTAGTCACCTGTTAAAAAATGTAAAATGATAAATTCTCATAAAAAAAAGTCTCAAAAACAGCCAGAAAATGGTTAACTAATGTAGGCGGGACCAACCTGGGGGTATTTGAAATATCAGATTCTTGATTGGCTCCGAGAGGCTGTTTACAAATGAGCCGCTAAACCTCAGCAACTTGTCTGAGTTGTAGATATAGCGACTGCAGTAACAACATAGACAAGTCTTTCCCTCTCTAAATACCTTACATTCTTTTATTTAACATGGCATCATGTAGACAATGATTGTTCAAACAAATCTATGTTCAATTTATTTATATTGTTTATTCCTAAACACAGATGAACGATTAGTCGACTATGATGCACAGTGTGTGTGTGTGTGTGTGTGTGTGTATTCCTGGTACCTCTGCAGGCTTTGAGCTGCTCGGTCAGAACTTTGCGGATCTCATTCACCCATGCTGATTTAATCTCTGGCGTTGGAGCCTAGACGAGACAAACAGCAACAACGTTACCGACAAAATAATGACAGCCATTGAGACAATAATGCAGTCGGCTCTCGGTCTCCCAGAACTTCACAGATATCATTTTGGTGTTGAGAACATTCTGTGAAACAGTCTAGAAGATATTCATTAGTGTTCCAGACCTCTTACAGTACCAGTCTGAACAACATAATTACATTCTATTCAAAATAATAAATATGTGAATGCAGTAGTGTTAATTTCGTCAACGAAAACTAGGACAAAAAATGTTTGTCGACTGTATTTTCACTGATGAAAACTAGACGTTAAGTAAATAAAAACAGTTGTGATGACAAAAACTAGGAGGAAATCTATTGACATTTTCGTCAACAAATAAAAACTAGACTAAAATGTTAGGGAGGGACGAATTGGGAAGAGATCTAATCAGAAGAGGAGAAGAAGAAGTTAAACAGTTAAATCTGTGTCTGTATTGTAGGTTCAAACCTTAATACCATTCCATAACAACAGATTAATAGCTCTTTCCAATGAGTTTGGAAATTCTAAAGAAACAATAGTTATAGTTTTCTTTGACTATGATGACACTAAAATACTCAGACTTTTAGTCGACTAAAAATTGACTAAATAAAAAGAGGATGAGGTTGACAAAACATGATACAAACTAACAAGGATATTTGAGACAGGACTAAGACTAAATCAACACTAGAATGCAGTACTTTAGTACTGATTTGATTCCCCTGTACAGCCACAACCTCTTATCGAGCTAAATAATGAGAGCTGATGAAAGGGCTTGATTTGAACCCTACTACGATATAAGAAATACATGGTAGAATATCAGCATACCTGAACAATAAAAACCTCGTCTCTGGAGTTGCACCAGATCTCAAACTTCTTGTTGTCTCCTTTAGCATTCTCTGTGATGCCCACCGCACTCATCTATGAGACAGCAAGGAAGAGGAGAGAAAGCGTAAACACCCCTTCAAAGCTGGCATTTATCTATTTACAGGGTCTGACCCTGGTCTGTATCAGTGCAGAATAGATAGTTACTATCACTGTAGTTTTCCCAAGATTCAAGATTCATTTATTTGTCATTTTTGTTATACTTGCATACAACAAAGACGAAAATTGTACCTCGCTAGAATAAGCAGTGCCAACTTAGTTCTTGAATTGAGTTCCTGAAGTGCAAGGAATTTTAGGTGGGGGGAAAAAACACATTCTATGTAAAAAGGCTACTACTTACTATACACAGGTACAGTATATCCTTTCGCCCAACACTACTTTTTATTCTAAGCATTATTTTGATGGTATTTCTGCTTCATGCAATATTACACAGTAGAGAATGAGTGAAATAGGAAGAGACAGAGGGAGACATACTTTATATTCCCATTATGATTTATAACAGGCGTTAATCATTAGTTGAGACAGTGAAACATTTTGTTTATGCTGGATTTGATTGAACTTCCAAAGCCCTGTGCTCCCATGCTTGCCCCCATGCTCGCCATTATGCGCATAATTAGCCTAATATCTCATGAAAGGCATAGCACAATTTAAGTATTATTTGCCAAATAAAGCCAGGATTTTCATTCATTTAGTTTAGGAATGGAAATCCTACTCCAATTTAAGTTTTAAGTCAGAAATGCGGGGGCCATGAAAGGCAACGTCTTAAAAAAAAAGTTTGTCTCATTCAAACAGCATACATCGTACATACAAAATAAGATGCAAATAAACTGCAAACGCTGGCTTCAGAAAATGAGCCGAATATTTACTTTGATGACTAATAAATAATAATCTGAGATCACGTTCACTTCTCCCATTGACTCCAATAGACTCAGACCTGCCGAAAGTCTCCTAAGTGGGCGTGTCCGTGGTAAACCATGGGCAAAACCCATGTGACAAAATGACAGGAAGTGAGTTGAGGTTGGGGTGTCTTGCTTGAAATCCCATCGTCTTTGTCAGAACTCACGCTGAGGGAGTGTTTGAAGCTGTAGGACGGGGCCTTCTCGTAGCCCTCCCCGTTCTCCTCTCTCCTCTTGCAGAACAGCAGGGCCTTCTGGTGCAGGAACAGGTGCCTCTGCATGGGCTTGAAGCGGGCCAGGTCCTTCACCTTGGCGTGGCCTTTCTTGTGCTCCGTCCACACGCTGAAGGAGCCCTGCATCAGCAGGCGGCCCAGCTCCGACAGGTTGCCCTGAGAGAGGAGAAGAGATGGGTACAAGGGATTTAGAGTTCAATTTAGAGGGCCGACACACCCAAAACACTTGAAAGGACTAGAAGCAATGAGGCCGACCGATGAGTCACCTCACGTCTCCTGTGTCGCGGCCAAAAAGTTGCACTTGGACACACCGCAAACACGACAGCCGACGGGCAACTAGCACGTAGGTTCTGCTCCTGCATGAGACCTGATTCATGAAACAAAGCAGCGTTTGCCAACCATTTCAGGGTACGGTGCACGGTGGCATAGGGGGCACGGTGGCGCAGTGGTAGTGTTCTTGCCTCACACTCTCGCCTCACAGCAAGAAAGTCCTGGGTTCGATTCTCGCCTGGGATGCTGTTGACACTGGGGTTATGTCTCCCCACTGCCTACAGTGCCTGGTGCCCAGGTGGGCTATCTCGTGAAAATTGCCTTTCTGTGTGGAGTTTGCATGTTCTCGCCGTGCTCCCACTGAAAACATGCAGAAGATCACCATCTGACCAGTGGCAATTGGAAGAAGTTGGTCCCCAGGTGCTTCACTGCAGCTGCCCACCGCTCCTGGCCTGACCATGGAGGAGGAGGAGCCAGGATGGGTCAAACGCGGAGGACAAATTTCACGGCACCTCCAATTGCATGTGTGTGTGTGTGTACTGGCTGCTGTGCACGTGTGTGCCTGCATGGTGTGTTGTCTGTGATGAAATAAAGATGGGGTTTGTCCGTCCGTTTTGTAATATAGCTGCTTCTAATTGAGAATATGTCTGATAAAACATTGCAAATGGCACTGTCATAAGTCAGCCCTTGTCTGGTCTTTTGCTTGTGGAAGAAAGGAAGAGGTGGAGGTGGACAAATAAGGAGAAACTGCACTAAATGGGTGATGTCATGCAGTGAGAGGTTCAAGTCAAGTCGTTGTGAAAATATCTGTGTATTGATCAGCCAATCAGTGATTTCTCTACCACTGACCAGCCAATCACAGTGATTCCTCTCACCGACGACCTGACGCCGATTCAACATGTTGAATCTGCCGGAAAAGCCGCCGACAAAGCCAACTCGAGCCAACAGTGCAGGAGACACCGCAATTACTAGGGCGACAGACGTCCGGAGATGGCCGACGCAGATGAATCGTTTGTATGTGTTTGGGCTTTAGGTATGTAGCAGGAATGTCTGTCAGAATTCAACAACTTCATTTGTCTGACCTCATATCCTGTGATGGCGATGAGGTGCATGGAGTCATTAACGGCCTTCAGGATCCCCAAGATGGAGGATAGCGCCTTCTGTAGGTCATCACAGCCATCGCAGCCCCTGCTGTACTTCAATAACTCCTGGGAAGACACAGCACATAGAGAGTAAGCTCTCTCTCTCTCTCTCTCTCTCTCAATTCAATTTTGCTTTAATGGCATGAATGTCATAATAACAATATTGCCAAAGCATCAAGAAACAGTGAAACAAAAATAATAAATATATTACACATCAATACAGATTACACAATAATACACATTACAATACAACATTGAGATTGATACAGTGATTCTCGCACGCACCTTGAGTAGTAACTGGTACTTGGTGATTCTCTGGACAGGTTTAAGGAGGTAGGAGTCCAAGCCAAGTTTGTGTTCCAGCTTCTTCTGGCACTCCTGATACACACCAACACAAACTCATAAGGGCACTGACAGCTCACTATTGGCATCGCAAAAGAAAAGGGTCCTGGTTCTACCTCAGCCTCAAGCAATACGACTAGTTGGTTGATGATTGAATATACAAATTCAACTATAATTATTTTAATTCAAACCAATGTTGCCGGTGTACACTCTGGTCAGCAGTTCAATGAAACAAAGCAGGGATGCACGATGATATCGGCACGTCATCAGTATCGGCCGATAAAGGCTTTAAAATGAAATATCGGCATCAGCCCGAAACAAACATTTCTGCGCATATGACAGGCCGATAAAATGATGCTTTAATTATGCCCAAATGCTCGATGCTTACATAAATACAAATATGGCATGTTTTACATAATCTATTAAATTTGAAGAAGGTTTCTTATTTTGCCCATGAATGTATTGTATTTAGGCCTGCATCTACCAGTGGGCCATCATGATAAGAGTAGGCAAAATAATGTGTTAATTCCACTACAGAGACTTCTTGTTCTCTGAAATTAGGTGGAAAGAAATGTGCGCATACTGTATATCACTATCTGCAATCGGCCAAAAGAGTTGGAAAATATCGGATTTTGCAAAAAAAAATCCAATATGGTGCATCCCTAAAAGAAAGCTTGATTCAAACAGACGACCTGAAGTATAACGAGAGGCTCCAGTTGAGGGGTTAAAGGTCAAAGGTGAAAGGTGAGAGGCTGACCTGGAAGAAGGCACAGTCGGAGCACTGTCTCCACAGGCTCTCAGAGCGAGGTTTATTCTGGCAGTACGCCTCGTAGATCCGCAGCTCGTTCATCTACAGAGATGACAAACAACAAATCAGTTCATTAACAACATGGGCTCGTTCTGGAAGTGGGCTTTGGTTGTTTGCTGGTGATGTCGGAGCAGAGCAGGGTTAGAAAGGGAAGGGTTAGAATGTGAAGAATTAATGTTCCACGACTTAGGATTGATCAAACTCAAAACTCAATGATATTCCAGAAACCATAAGACCAACTGATTTAACCATTGGTAGAAAAAAAAACACTAACAGGCCAATATATGGATGCATGGATGAATAAATGAGTGAATTAACAAATCAACAAACTAACAGCATCTGCCAAACTTGCTGTTGTACTTTGACGGTCCATACATCACAAAACACGGTCATAAATGGTAAATGGTAAATGGCCTGCATTTATATAGCGCTTTTATCCAAAGCGCTTTACAGTCAGTAGGTACATTCACCCATTCACACACCGATGGCGGCAAGCTGCCACGCAGGGTGCTGGCACACCATCAGGAGCAATTTGGGGTTCAGTATCTTGCCCAAGGACACTTCGACATGCAGACTGGAGGAGCCGGGAATCGAACCACCGACCTCTTTTATCCAAAGCGATTAGCGGACAACCCGCTCTACCTCCTGAGCTACAGCCACCCAAACGGTCCTTATTCAGCAGCCATGTTGGTTTGAAACAGGGGTTTTCAACTGATTGTGACCCAGGGACCACCATTCTGACTAAGAAGCCATTTGAGGACCACTGGTGTGAGGAAAGGAAACTAAGATTACATGGAAACTACATTACTGTAGTGTACTGTATAATGAATGCATGGTCAGGGACCACCTGCAATACCTTCACGGATCACCCGGGGGATCAGATTTGAGCCCAACTATATAAAGTATGGGTGTGTGGTTCTGTAGCGCAATGGGTGAAGCGTGGCACTAAAAAAAACAGAATATAGGGTTTAAATTCTCATGCTAGCAATGTAGGAGGTCATGGAATTGTAATACTCTTTGCTTAGAAGTAGATCTATGGGACCATCACAAAAATGGAAGGTTCAAATCCCTGCAGTAGCCAGTGTGAACTGTCAAAATGTGCTTGAGCAAGAGCATTCATTCCTTTTCCATTGATGTCAATAAAGTAAATTGAATTGACCAGAGACTGCTGCCAGCAGGGAAGTGCTTACCCTGACTGCCAGATGGGGGCGGTATCTGGCAGAGTCAGGTGAGGAAGTGCTTACCCTCTCTAAGAAGCAGCGCCCCACCAGTTCAGGGCAGTCCGTGTAGGCTTCCAGTTCCTTTAGAAAGGTCCTGGAGACAGACAGCACACCCAAGTGTTTAGATGATGAAGATACAGAGGAGGAGATGTGTGCGTGTCAGAGGAAGCTCACCTCTTGTGAAACTGGTAGATTTCGGGCATGTTGCCAAACAGCACATCTTTCTTGCAGAGCAGCGTGCTGGGGATGAGGTGAGCCATGACTGGATTGTCCATCTCTGCCGCGTAGCCCTGCAGTTTTAATGTTACACACATTATTACATACAGCAGGGCGTCCGGCTAGGGTATGCGTCCTGGTCGCTGCACTAGTCCCTCCTCTGGTCTATCGGGGCACCTGTTCGGGGGGAGGGGAACTGGGGGGAATAGTATGATCCTCCCGGACGTGCTACGTCCTGCCGGTGAAACTCCTCGTTGTCGGGTGAAATGAAGCGGCTGGCGACGATGTATCTGAGGAAGCATGTGCTAGTCTACAACTCTCCCCAGATTACCTGAGGGGGTGGAGCAACGACCGGGACAGCAGGGTTCATACAGCTTTTTAACAGTAAAATTCAAGCACTTTTTATGCACTTTCAGAGCTATCACTGTCTTGCTGTTACCATGGCAGAGAAAATCGGATTTCCACACTAGCTAACATATCCTAGCCTTCCTTTTCCCCCCCTTGTTTTAGCTTGGATGTTAAATATTTTCCCAATAGCTTAATACTCTAATGGACCTCCATGGTACCATCAGCTGTGGTGCTAGGAGATGTGTAATGTTGCTATCTGGGGCCACCAACGTGCAGAATTGCCTATTGCAGCTTTAAATGATAGCGGAATGAAACTATTGCTCTTTTTGCTGGGGGGCTCCCTGGAACCTCCATGGACTCCACTTTGACAACCGCTGGGCCAGATTAGCTATTAAATGGTTGAATGATGGTAACTACTTCTTAACACAATCCCTCAGTGTTCCCACACACCGGTGGGCCACAGAGAGGAGAGCCCCCAATCTAAACTGTCACTATTGGTTTCATTGGAGAGCTTGTGTAACCGAATTAATGTGAGTCCTAGTGAGTCCCGAGTGGTAGCGAGTAAGTTGGTTAAACTCCCTCCCCGAGTATAAAGTATAAAGCTCTGCCAAGGGAACTAGCTCTCTTGGTGTAGCGTGTTAGCGTGTGCACTTTGGAGGTCGGCGGTTCGAATCCACCCCTGGGCAAGCCCCTAACATGGGTTGCTGCAACTACCATCACCACAACACCGTTACACTTGAATGTCATATGGTCTAAAATTTTGACTCTAAATACTGACAAAACCATTTCCACTAAAAGTGTGTGTGGGTAAACCTGTTGTTTAGTTACAACTTTTCATTGTACACTACTGTACTTGGAGATGAGTTTGTTTTGGGCTGGATTACGAGTTGGTAGCCTAATTTGTTATGTGTAATTTTGACATTAAAGGGGGACTAAACACCCAGATTTCTGGCAAAACAGCATTCTGCTTGATTTGAAAAAACAAGGAAAGAGGCAGAAGACCGTGATGATGTAACGTTGTACCAAATCGGCCATTCATTTGAGGCCCCCCAAAAAAGCAGGTTTGAACCCATAGAGGGCACTTTTGCTGCTGAAATGATAGTTTATACAATTGTAACAGTTTGGTCTCAAATTTGGAGATTTTGACAAGAATATATATTGGTTAAAAGCTGGAAAAAAGTGTTTTGGGTTTAGTCCTGCTTTAACAATTTCGAATGAGGTTGAATGAGCTTACATGTTGTTCTTGGGCTAATGAAACTCACTAGTCTTCCTATGTCATGGCAACTGGGATAAACACAGTTCAGATTGATTTGATTTGAACTGATTAGTAATGACATCACCTCCAGCACACACAGTAGCTCCTCCACGTACGCTCTCTCTGTCTCCAGCAGCTCATTCATCACGTGCCTGGAACACACACACACACACACACACACACACACACACACACACACACACACACACACACACACACACACACACACACACACACACACACACACACACACACACACACACACACGTACGTGTTTAGGCATATATTTGAAAAGATGATTAAATGATTGAAAACATGAAGAAATTATCTCTTTTCCAATTATCCTTATGACTCTGGATTATTTCTGGATTATCGTTTTACCAGTTTAAATATCTGTAATCTGACAACAATCACTTTTTGGCAGCTACCGTAATCACTTTGGCAGAATGATCATGGGTTAAAGGATAACTTTACAGAAAAACAATGCTGATTTACTGTATTTTGCAGATTATCTCAAAAATTCCTTTATTTTGACAGACAGTTATTGAGAGTTGATGGTGGGGGGGGGGTAATTAGGGGACTTGAGGTGTTCTGGGTTGGGGAGAAAAATTGGAAAAACTGAGAATGCCTTGTGTAGAACATCCTGTTGCATTTTCTGCAATAAAATAATGTAAAAAATGTTTTTGCTTTCTTATCTATGGCTCTCTGGGTATGACAATTGACCCCTTACCGCCGGAGGACCGCCAGGTTTTCTTCTTCTTCCGACAGAGAAGCATGTCTGGTGCTGCAGTTGTGTAAGGGAGACTCCACCTGGTAGCATGCACACACACACGCACACACACACACACACACACACACACACACACACACACACACACACACCCACACACCCACACCCACACACACACACACACTTTGTTAATCTTAATTTTGGGGGAATAGCTATCTATAGATAGACCATTAGTGACCATCAACCACTGGAGTTATAAGCAAATCATATCGTTAAACAACTTAATATATATTTTTAAAAACTGCTTCATAATGTTTATTGTATTTGATGACTTATTCACTCAATGATTTTCTTGTATTTACCTTTTTGCAGTGTCCATTCAACACATTATCCTCAGAGTACCTCCTCTCTTTTCTCCTTTGATCTGAAGGGCAGAAGAAGTTTTTTTTTTTACTTTGTCCTTCCTACTCTTCATCCTTATTTCTCTTAATTTATTTATTCGGGAGGGACAGCATATATTAATGAACAATACATAGGCTACATGATGTAATGTAAATACACCGGATTTTAGCAAGAATGCTAGTTTCCATCCGTAGAGCCCAACAGGCAACAAACACAATACAGACAGGTAGCAGCAACAACAAATGCAGAAGACAGCACAAGTCACGTAGAAAATGAACATGACACTATAAAATAAACCACAAACAATGTAGCAGCAGGAATTCAAGGACTTTCCAGGCCCAGTTCCTTCAAATTCAATGACCCAACACGGCTGTTACATCACTGAGAATTTTTTACATTTTCCAGGCATATCTAAAGATTCGCTCAACGTTAGCTTTCTCGCTTGCTTGTCGTTGCTTAACCTGCATCATTCCATTTCAATGACTCATGCACACACGTGACTGTTGCACTTTCTTGAGGCAGGTGGCGCGTGAAACAAGGACAGATGGCAAGAGACGCACTTGCAGACATGTGAATGTAACCTATTTACTAACGTTAAGCAAACAAATGTCAACATAACCTAAATTTCTATTGTAGCACAAAATATATCAATTCAAGCACTTTCAATGACCCATGTATATGTATGGCTATTTTCCAAAACATTCAAGGCCTTTTTGTTCTCATATTCACAAACTTTCAAGGATTTCAAGGAGCCGTGGGAACCCTGATCCATGCATCTTCTTACCAAGACCAGCAGTGATGATTTGATCTCAGGTCTGGCGCTACTAAAGCTATTGTAGGCCTACTGTACAGTATATGCTGTTCCCTTCTTTTTATCCATCTATCCATGCATGCTCACCAGGAGAGGAGAGCGGGGACTTGACCTCGGGTCTTGGTGCTACAGGTTGGACTGGCCTGGTCTGTTTGGCGGCGAGTTTCTTCAGGCTGACCCGCCTTTTCTCGAACATCTCCTGGACCGAGCCCTGCTTCTGGAAAACTCTCTCCACCTGGTCCTGATGGAAGACCAAACACAACCGATGATGCAGGGGTAAATGATTAACCGTTAATTGCCGTTTTAACCGATTCGAAATGTATTAACCGAATAACCAACAGTTGGGCTCTATTTTGCGCCCGGTGCAAGGCGCAAGGCGTTATCATTGCTAGTTTCTAGCACTTTTATTTTTATTTATTTTTTATTACCATTGGGTCTGTAGGCCTACATCAACAGACGCATTCCAGCGACCCAGTGGTAATTAAAAGAAAAAAACGGGGAGTGCTAGAAAATAGCAATGACTACGTCATGCACCGGGCGCAAAATAGGACCATTTAAAGTGTTTTGTGTATCATTTGTCCAGAGCTCACAGACTGTACACTTTTATACCAGCAGAGGGTGTACTTCACCCAAACTGCTGGTGCCACAAAGAAGAAGCGGTCAGAGTGCAGGGAAACAGAAATGGTGAGACAAGAAAATGAAGAGGTCAAAATGTAGTCTAGCATGGGACAATTACACAGTAAAACAGGACAATGTTAAATGTAGCCTAAATGTTGCGACGCCGTTCTCAAATACAGCTCCAGTAGCCTACATCATCAATCTTGTACCACCTGAATAGTCAGCACCTGACACGAGGTTGCAGCGCAAGGTGAAAGTGGAACACTGTCCAACAAACTATCACATCCCATGTTAGCTAGAAGAAGCTGTAGTGATGTGCGTGCAGATAAGAACTCAAGAGGATTTGATTGATGGTGGAAAAGGACATGATGCAGATAAATGTGGTGGGCTGTGAGGGATTTTGTGAGCTACTGTTTGAACTACATTGAAGCAGGCTATCGCGTCCCCTCCTGTAGAATTACTAGCCGCGTTGAGAAGCAGTACAAGACGTGCCTTTTGTATCTCATTATTAGTCTTTTATTCTTGTTAATGATTAACTGACTAACATGTATTTGATTTGGATGGCAAGGTGGCTCAGTGGTTAGCACTGTTGCCTACAGCAAGAAAGTTCCGGGTTCGAACCTTCCCAGGTCCTTTCTGTGTCAAGTTTGCATGTTCTCCCCATGTTTGTGTGGGTTTCCTCGAGGTGTTCCGGTTTCCTCCCACCATCAAAGATGATGTTATGTCCTGTCACTGCCCCTGACAAGGGCACTGGCAATCGAACTGGAGTTTGTCCCCAGGCGCTGCACTGTGGCTGCCCACTGCATGGGTCAAATGCAGAGATTGAATTTACCCACGAGGACAATAAAGATTAACTTAACTTAGCTTGATTGTGGGGCGTCCCGGTAGTGTAGCGGTAGATTCCCTGCCTATCAACACAAGGGTCGCAGGTTTGCACCCAAGTGTTACCTCCGGCTTGGTCGGGCATCCATACAGGCACAATTGGCTGTGTCTGCAGATCGGAAGCCAGAATGAGGGTATGTGTCCTGGTCGCTGCACTAGCACTTCCTCTGGTCCCTGGTCACCTCTGGTCCCTGTTTGGGGTGGTAGGGAACTGGTGGGAATAGCGTGATCCTCCCACGTGCTACGTCCTGCCGGTGAAGCTCCCCGCTGTCGGGTGCAAAGAAGCGGTTGGCAAATCTGCACGTCTCGGAGGAAGCATGTGTGTGTCTACGGATCTCCCCAGATCGGCAGAGGGGGTGGGGCAGCGAGCGGGGCAGCAGGGGGAATTGGCCAAGTACAGTTGGGGAGAAAATGGGTAATCAGTAAAATAAAAATAAAAAAGTAACTTGATTGTTAACGTGTTCATTTAAAAAAAGAGGGTAAACTACGACCTCGGCAGTCACTGACCTTGAGCTGATTGGTCAGCACCGCCTCGTACTGACAGCAGATGGCGCTGCGGTCGGTGAGGGTGTGCAGTGGGGCCGTGTCCAGGTAGCGCTCCAGCTCCTGTAGGGCTGCCTCGGCTCCGTCCTGAGACTGACAGCGGTCCACCGGCTGGCAGGCCAGCAGGAAGATGCCCTCCTCACACCACCGCGACACCTGGGGACAGACAGACAGGTTAGCTCAGGGATCTGACCATGTCCATACACTTAGTCCTAAACTATAGCAAAGTCCCTGCGTCTAACATCATTTACAACAAAACCACATAAACTACAACACTACTGATGACTGACTGACTGATTTGGAAGGGAAATTGAAAAATACACGATCAACTAAAATCAAATTATGTCTATACAATAAACCATAATCAATCAATCATAGGATATACATGGCATGACCTAAATTGATTGTCATTTGGTATAGACGGTTGTCACTGAATTGTGTTACTAGGGAACAGTATGGAACCTAGCTTATGTCCTGTCAGTTATTGTACTAGTACATCACTGAAACAGGAAGTAAGCTGTGGGGAATTTAGAATGTTTATGTTGTCAAGTTGAAACCGCCTATATAATATGATAACTTACTAGATGTACTTCCCCAAATTATAAGTTTGCAGGCAACATTGGTCCTGAAAGCTTCACTGATATGATTTATTAATATTTAGATATGGCTTCAAAAAGTAATGTATAATTATACATTTTTGGTTGTTCTTTGCTCTCCGGTATATTGATAAAAAAAATGCAAGATCACATTTGGACTCACTTTTACATTACATTCACTTCAGCTCAGATAATGTTAGTGTAACATTTTACCATAACTAACTAAAGCTCATGAGTTTCTATCTATCTATCTATCTATCTATCTATCTATCTATCTATCTATCTATCTATCTATCTATCTTCTGTTTGAACTATATGACCATCTCCCTCCCTCCCCCTCTCTCTCACACACACCTTCTCCAGAGCGTGGTGGAGCTCCATGGCCTTGAGGAGGAGGCTCTTCTTGCTCTTCAGAGTGCAGCTGATCTCCTCACACACTCCTCTCAGCTCGCTGCACTTGGGCCTGATGGAGTCCTCGGCATAGTGGCAGTTCTCTATCAGACCGTCGCCTTCGCTGGCCAGGGACAGCGCATGGTCCAGGACATCCTGTGGACACACACACACACACACACACACACACACACACACACACACACACACACACACACACACACACACACACACACACGTCACAAACACATGCTGTTGATGTTGGTTGGTTATTTTTCTTCAGCCAAATCTATCACATGGTCAGTTTCACAGCTATTACCTGCTGTAAAACTTAAACTAAATCAGTGCCAATGGTTGATTTGTGTGTGTGTGTGTGTGTGTGTGTGTGTGTGTGTGTGTGTGTGTGTGTGTGTGTGTGTGTGTGTGTTGTTTGTTAATGAAAGTTTAATGAAAAACAGAGCAAAATATAAGGTAGAAATATATAAAAAGAAAAACAAGAGTCCTTTGTTCAATCATATAGGATTGATTCAAGCTGTGTGAGAGTCACTTCTGTATCTGCTTGCCGTTTGGTCTCAATAAGTTATAGTACAATAATTGCAAGACAAGCCGATTTTCTGGAAACCTAAGAAACAAATGTACACATATTTTTCACATAAGGAGACAAGTTTAGTAGCAGGTCTACAGAGCACTACTGTATGTGTGCAGTAAGTGCAGCAAGCAGGGATACTTTCTAAAAAATATATTTGCCTTATCAAACATATTCAACTGACACATGTAGCAAGCGAAGTGCAGGTAAGATAGAGGCATTAGTAGCTGTTCACCTTGTGAAAAGCCCAGATGGAAGACTCACATGCAGCCTTATTGGCAGACAGTAGACAGGAGTGGAAAACGACAATAAATCAATCAGTCACTGACAATACTCTCTCATCCCAGTGAGTCACTGACAATACTCTCTGATCCCAGCGAGTCACTGACAATACTCTCTGATCCCAGCGAGTCACTGACAATACTCTCTGATCCCAGCGAGTCACTGACAATACTCTCTGATCCCAGCGAGTCACTGACAATACTCTCTGATCCCAGCGAGTCAATGACAATACTCTCTGATCCCAGCGAGTCACTGACAATACTCTCTGATCCCAGCGAGTCACTGACAATACTCTCTGATCCCAGCGAGTCACTGACAATACTCTCTGATCCCAGCGAGTCACTGACAATACTCTCTGATCCCAGCGAGTCAATGACAATACTCTCTGATCCCAGTGAGTCACTGACAATACTCTCTGATCCCAGTGAGCGGGGGATGGGCAGGACATTACAATGATTACATCATCAGCATTATGGCTTCAAGGAGGCATCAAAGACCAATGCTGTGCATGCTTTTCAGTCAGGAAAAACAAGCTGCATCAGGATCGTGTGTGTGCATGTGTGTGTGCGTGTGTGCGTGCGTGCATGCATGTGTGTGTGTGTGTGTGTGTGTGTGTGTGTGTGTGCGTGCGTGCGTGCATGCATGTGTGTGTGTGTGTGTGTGTGTGTGTGGATGCCTGTCAGTGGTGTATCTCTGGCAGTAAGAATGAGCTCCACATGAGGTGGATGGACTGAAGAGAGACTACAATGTCAATAATGTCACTGAGATGGATGGTCTCTTTAATAGATTTGTGTGTGCGCGCGCGCGCGCGTGCATGTGTGTGTGTGTGTGTGACATTGTTTTACTTCGTTTCGAACTCAAGCTCTCACTAGTGCCTACTTCGCTGCGTACGCAGCATTATGGAAGACTGTCATTTTTGCTCCAAAAATTACTTTTACATTAAAACCTGACCACGCCCCTTTAGGTGACGTGGTGCCCTCCTGGGCTGACTGGGCCTCCCACCTCGCCCCCGTGACTACGTCACGGCCAGTCACCCCAGGGGCCGTCACTCTTCGCTTCTTCCAGCCAGCAGGAGGACGTCGTTTTCTTAAGCTCCGCAGTTAGCTCTAAAGTCAGTGCTCTTCATAGCTTGGACAAATAGACTCGCTTCGGTTCATTTGCCCACCTTCGAGAGGTTCGCGTGGACGAGATAAATCAGGATTCGGGGACCCGTTCCTGTTCTCTTCACCAGCGGCATCGGATCAAGTCATCCAAGCTAAGAGTATCTTCTTGCTAACTGTTGTTTTATAATACTGCCGCTGCGCAGTGCTTGTATCACTGTCGCCGTACAGTGCATGTATTGACGTTTCCCCGGCTGGGTTAACGTTTGTTTGGCTCGAGCGCAAGACTCAGGTCTGCACTCATAACTTTTAGCTAGGTTGCACACGTGCAGAATAGCTTGTACCGTTAAGCACTAGAACAACAGGCTATTTAGCACAGTTTCACAGTTAGCTAGCTTGCATCCGTGCTTGTGCTGCTGTTGCTAGGTACTGTAGGCGCCAGCTACTAGCGTTAGCGCGCGCACGTTTCTCCGGCTGGAGTAACGTTAAATAGATAGCTAGCTAGTCGTCTCGTGCAGCTAGCAGCTAGCTTAGCACTCCAGCATCTTTACCGTTGCAAGCGACTGTAAACAGTCAGCTTACACGTTAACTCCCGCTAATTCTTGTACAGTCGGCGGATCTTGTTGGCGGGTTAGCTCCGCTCTCTCGCACAATGAACCGGGCGGCTGACATGAGACAGAGGGAGACAGCCAAGAGCTGTGTTAGCTGTGAGGCTACTTTGGCGATCCAGGACCGCCACAGCCAGTGTGTGTTTTGCCTCGGGCACAACCATGCTAGCGACGCCCTGTTGAAGTCAGACTTCTGCCGGGCATGCGAGGGCTTTACCCTGGCCGTTTTACGGGAGAGAGCTATGCTCTTTGTCCAGGTGGGCCCGCGGCTTAGCCACGCACCTCCCGAGGGAGGCGCGTGCGGTGGGTCTGACCGCTCGGTGGAAGAGGATTTACCTGAAGAGCAGGGCTCCCCGGTCCTACCCGAACGGCAGAGTTTGAACTGGGGGGACGAGCCCATCGACCCTGTGTTAGAACAGGGGGGGTTTTTCCCCTATGACCCCATCATTCCCCCCCAGAACGCCCCCCAAGAGGAGTTGTCTGGCGGGGAGGATTGGGACCGCGCGACCGCGACCACCTCTCTGTTAGGGACCCGTTCGGAGGCTAGCCTCAACGAGCCCTATCAGAAGCAGTTTCTGGGGGTAATGTCTAGGGCTGCAGCTAAGCTTGGCATCGCTCGGGCCGAAACACCTCCGCCCCTCGAATCAGTGCTGCGGGGTTGCTACTACCAGCCGCTCCAGGGACCACAGGCACCTCGCCCGAAGCCCCGGCTGCCGGTCTGTATAGACGTGGTTCGCGCGGTGCAGTCAGGATGGGAAAGGCCTCAGGAGGCCAAGCCGCTCTGCGCGGGCATGGCTCCGTGGTCGGCCTTAGAGGGGGCGGATAAACTCGCGTTAACCGCGATGCCTCCTATCGAGGACATGGTGGCCAGACACCTGGCCCCTAACTCCGCGAGGCCTGCTTTGCCCTCTAAAGCGTGCCAACTTACAGCCAAGTTGGCCGAAAAGGCGTACTTGGCGGCGGGGCAGTCCGCCGCCATGACCAACAACCTGGCCATTCTGCAGGGCTACCAGGCGGTGCTCCTGCGGGACATGCAAGGTGACCCTGCCCCCGAGCTGTTTACAGAGCTCAGGATGGCCACGGATTACGCCATGCGTATGGTGGACTGCCTGGCGCAGAACAGTGGGAAGGTCATGGCCTTCTCTGTTCTCACCCACCGCCACCTGTGGCTAAATCTTACCCAGCTCCCTGAGCAGGATAAGAGGAGGCTGCTGGGGGCTCAGATCTCCCCGGGGGGCCTGTTCGGCTCCTCCGTGGAAGACTTGGCCCAGCGGTTGGAGACGACTAAGAGGGACTCGGCGGCGGTCCGCTCCTTCTTGCCCAAGCGGGCGAAGGGGGAGGACCGCCGGTTCCAGGTCCAAGCGCGCGCGCAGAGTCGTCCTCCGGGGCCTCCGCCGCCGCGGACCGCCCCACGTCAGGGGGTACAAGTCTCACCGGCTAGGGCGCCCCCAGTGGATGCGCCCCACCCAGCCGCGGTGGGCCCATATTTCGTCCCACGGCAGGCCAGGGTACGCGGCCCCCGCCCCCCAAAACGAGGAGGTGCGCGGGGAGCGGGTAACCAGTCCCGTACTTAGTCACCTCCCTGGGGAAGGGGGGGGGCTATGAGCCCACCGTCGTTGGAGCTCAGCGCTCAACTTCGGTCTGGGACTCAGCAGGGGGAAACCCAACCCAGCTCGCCAGGGCTTGGCTTCAGGGCCAGCCTTCGGCTTGTAGCTTTAGGGACAAGCCCACCGTCCTCGGTGCCCAGCGCCCGAGCCCGGTCGGGAGCTCTCCTTGGATCGCTTATCCGCCGTCAGGAGGCCCCCGGGACAAGCCCACCATCGATGGTGCCATGGGCCCATCGTTGGTCGGGAGCTCTCCTGGGGACCGCGCGAGCGGACGAGCCCGCATCCCGCGGTCAAAAGAGAGGCTTGCCTCCTTACGCCCCCCAGCCGGCGAAAGCCGCACGGCTGGGGGTTTCGCCGGTTCAACACGCTCACAGGGCACGTCAGTAGGCGGAGCCCGCGTAAGAAACCGGCAGGGGGGCTTAGCCTCGTTTGTCCCGCCCCCCCCTTTTTCTTCCCCAACCAAAGCACCGGGTCCCCCGGTGCCCAACAATATACTAAACAGACCATCGTTGCCCGACAGGCTCGAGGCCTGGGAGAGTCTGTGTTCCCCGTCCCCGTGGCTGCGGCGCACCCTTCGGAAGGGTTACGCCATGCAGTTTGCCAGGGCCCCACCCAGGTTCGACGGGACCCACGATACGGTCGTGGAGGGGGAGTTTATAAACATACTCCACAAGGAGGTCATGTCGCTCCTCGCCAAGGGGGCGATCCGCTCGGTCCCCAAGGCAGAGGTACGCTCGGGGTTCTACCACAGGTACTTCGTCGTGCCCAAAAAGGACGGCTCCATGCGTCCAATTCTGGACCTCCGGCGCCTCAACAAGACGCTGAGGAAGCTCCCGTTCCGAATGCTCTCTTTTCCCCACCTCTTCAACGCGTTGAGACAGGGGGATTTCTTTACTTCCGTGGACCTGAAAGATGCGTTCTTCCATGTCCACGTGGTCAAGAGACACAGGAAATACCTGAGGTTCTCCTTCCTAGGGAAGGCTTACGAGTTCTGTGTCTTGCCTTTCAGCATGTCATTGAGCCCGCGAACCTTCACGGCCTTCGTGGAGACGGCCTTGGCTCCCCTCCGCGCGAGAGGGGTTCGCATCTTCCTTTACCTCGACGACGCTCTTATTGTGGCCGGCTCGAGGATCGAGGCCATGAAACATACCAAGGTGGTGACCGATCACCTGCAAACCTTAGGGTTTATGGTGAATTGGAAAAAGAGCTGCGTCGCCCCAGAACAGACGGCGATCTTCCTGGGGCTCGAGTTGAACTCCCGGGCTATGCGAGCCCGCCTTTCGCGGGAGCGACAGGCGCGCACGGTGCGGACAGCGAGGACATTAAGTCGATGCTCCTCGGTGTCAGTGCTTCAGTGCACAGTTATGTTGGGCCTGATGGCCTCGGCGCTGCATGTGCTCCCCCTGGGGAGGCTACACATGCGTCCGTTCCAGATCTGGTTCCTTGCGTTGCGCTTGGATCCAGCCAGGGACCGTCATCGCAGGGTGCCTATGACAGGTCAGGCCCGCCTGGCTTTGGCCATGTGGGCAGACCCCCGTTACCTATCGAGGGGCACTCGATTGGGCCCGGTCCCGCTCAGGCTAGTGATTCGCACCGACGCCTCCCTCTGGGGTTGGGGTGCGGTGTGCGGGTTTCTGTCGGCGAACGGCCGGTGGGAAGCCCAGGAGCATCGCCACATAAACGTCTTGGAGCTGGAGGCGATCCGCCTCGCTCTGCTTCATTTCCAGCGAGTCATACATGGACGCCATGTGCTCATTCGCTCGGACAATATGGCGGCGATCGCCCACCTGAACAAACAGGGCGGTGTGCGGTCGAAGGCTTTGAACCGGTTAGCGGCGGAGATTCACCTGTGGGCGTATCCCCGTCTCCTGTCAGTGTCGGCGGTCTATCTGCCGGGACGGCTGAATTACGGCGCCGACCTGCTGTCTCGAGGCTACCCCCGTCACACGGAGTGGTGCCTCCACCCTCAGGTGGTGGAACAGATTTGGGCCAGGTTCGGTCGTGCCCGCGTCGATCTCTTCGCATCGCGGCGCGCGACGCACTGCCCATTGTGGTTCTCAATCCAGGAGGACAGCCCCCCGTTGGGACACGACGCGTTGGCGAACGCGTGGCCACGGGAGGGGCTCTATGCGTTTCCACCGATCCCCCTGATCCGTCAGGTGTTGGATAGGGTGAGGGAACAGCGTCTCCGGCTCGTTCTAGTGGCCCCGTTCTGGCCCAGGCAGACGTGGTTTGCGGACCTGGTCTCCCTGGCGCAGGGCCCGCCGTGGGCATTGCCGGTGCGGGCCGATCTCCTGTCCCAGGCGGAGGGGGAGGTGTTCCACCCCTCCCCAGGCAGGTGGAAGCTAGCAGTCTGGCTCCTGAACGGGACCAGTTGCTAGCACAGGGCTTGCCTGACAATGTGGTGCGCACTATTCAGAGTGCTAGGGCCGCTTCGACCCGCACCCAGTATGCGTACAAGTGGCGGGTTTTTTCGCGATGGTGCACAAGTAAGGGTGTGGATCCAGTGAACTGCAGCGTGCGTCCAGTTCTCTGTTTCCTTCAAAGCTTGCTTGACGCGGGGCAGTCCCCGCAGTCGCTTAAGGTGTACGTAGCCGCGATTTCGGCTTGCCACATGGGGATTGAAGGGACCCCCGTGGGGGTGTGCCCTTTGGTCTCGCGCTTCATGAAGGGGGCGCGTAAACTGCGCACGCCGGTGCGGTGCGTTTTTCCCAAATGGGACCTGGTTACGGTGCTGGACGGGCTAACGGGTCATCCGTTTGAGCCCTTGGACTCCGCCGATTTAAAGGTTCTGTCCTTAAAGACTGCGCTGCTGCTGGCCTTATCGTCAGGGAAGAGAGTCAGTGACCTGATTGCCCTCTCGGTACAGCAGGCCTGTATGGTTTTTGGGGACGATGGGCGCAGGGTTACGTTGCGACCTAACCCGGCGTACCAGCCCAAGAATATTAATGCCAGCTATAG
The DNA here is from genome assembly GCF_964638095.1 of Poromitra crassiceps. NCBI lineage: Eukaryota > Metazoa > Chordata > Actinopteri > Beryciformes > Melamphaidae > Poromitra > Poromitra crassiceps. The sequence goes on along the minus strand of NC_139625.1, from coordinate 57,101,222 downwards.
GTCTATGGTAATAGACTTATCGGCATTCTGTCCCCCGCCGTTCAGTTCGGGTGAGGAGAGACGTTTGCACATGCTGTGCCCCGTAAGGGCGCTCTCGGCCTATGTGGCTAGGACGCGCGCTTTACGCATTACAGATCAGCTGTTGGTTTGCTTTGGGCAAAGGGCCCAGGGCGGACCCCTTTCCAAGGATCGCTTATCACACTGGATAGTGGAGGCGATCGCGTTGGCATACTCTGCCGTGGGCAAGGTTCCCCCGGAGGGTATCAAGGCGCATTCTACGCGAGGTGTTGCGACATCCTCTGCGTTGTTGCGTGGTGTGTCGGTGAAGGACATGTGTGCCGCGGCCTCATGGTCCTCTCATCACACTTTCGTCAGGTACTACAGTCTCGACGTGTCCGGTTCGCAGTTTGCGCACGCGGTGCTGTCGGTGGCAAGAAAGTAGTATCGTTGCCACTCTAATATGTCAGACGGTTAGGCATAAACGTTGCCATATGGCCGTGGTTCACCGGTGCCTTTCGGGTCGCCCTGTGGGGTGCTCCCGGCAGCAAGGTCGGTTGAATGGAGGCACTAGTGAGAGCTTGAGTTCGAAACGAAGTAAAACGTTAGGGTTGTGCTACAACCCAGGTTTTACGAGTGAGAACGAGAGCTCTCACTACCCAGCCTTGCTGCGTCGATGCGTCTCTGGGTGCGTCGGATCTCAGCTGGCTGGAAGAAATGAGTGGCGGCCCCTGGGGTGACTGGCCGTGACGTAGTCACGGGGGCGAGGTGGGAGGCCCAGTCAGCCCAGGGGGGCACCACGTCACCTAAAGGGGCGTGGTCAGGTTTTAATGTAAAAGTAATTTTTGGAGCAAAAATGACAGTCTTCCATAATGCTGCGTACGCAGCGAAGTAGGCACTAGTGAGAGCTCTCGTTCTCACTCGTAAAACCTGGGTTGTAGCACAACCCTAACGTTTTCATCAATGAAAGCAGAAAGTCAGTCACCATAATTGAAATAGCCTGCTCTTTTGATCTGTACATGGACACCTGCTTCACAACCAAACTCATGAAATATCAGCCCTTGGTAGAATATATTACAACTCTAGGCTACAGCTGCCAACTCATTGTGCTTGTGTTTGGGAGTCTGGGGCATGTCCACAAACTCGTGCTCCGTGGACTGCAACTAGGCAGGCTGCTAAAGCCTGATGCAAAAAAATTAGCAAAATACTGCTCCATCTCAGCCATTATAGGCAGCCTCTTTATCTGGAGAAGACGATGCTTTGTATACCATTGAGTGCTAAACATGCTTACATAATAAGTTTGCATACATTATATTTAAGTCATCATCTTGCTGCAATGTATTTTCCTGTGCTTAAGAAGTACATGCATCAGTGTCTGGTTCAATATAAATGTCCTGTACTGCGGCCTTCTTCTAAAATGTTTGGGTCTGTAATATTTGCTCTACTTTGGATCCAAATAAAAGCATTTAAATGTGTGTGTGCATTATGTCCAGTCAATTTTTATTATAGATAGAAACCCTTTCCTTATAAAGGAGAGAGAGAAAAAAGAAAGAGCGAAAGCATGTGAAAGAGTACCAATGAGTGTACTGTGTGTGTGTGTGTGTGTGTGTGTGTGTGTGTGTGTGTGTGTGTGTGTGTGTGTGTGTGTGTGTGTGTGTGTCTTACACAGGCCTTCTCCTCGTGGCTGCTGAGCTCTCGCAGGACGTGGTCGGCGTGGGCGGGGCTTACGCTGACCTCAGAGAAACCTGACAAGCGCTCTGACATCACATCCAGCTGGCCACGCATCTACATACACCATACACACACAGTTAATCCATTGCAGAAACTGCCCATTTGTAATGCTTCCACGCTATCTATCTGAAAAAAGTCTCCCATGATTCCACTCACTTCACGGTAGTGCAGTTCAAAATGGCGGAGCTGCAGACACTGTTCCAGCTTGGTGCGGTGACGGTCCCAGAAATCATCAAACGCTATTTCCGTTTCATTCAACTGACCCAGGAGTCTGAGGAGGACGAGGAGAGGAGAAGACAGGAGGAGACGAGATGAGAGGAAGAGGAGAGCAGAGGAGAAGATGGTAGCGAAAGAAGGGAAGAAGGGGAGAGATGAGAGAAATGGACACAGCAGAGATGCATTCATGCGTTCAGGGAAGACGTCTTCATCCACACCTTCTTAAACATCAAATTCAAGGACCTTTCAAGGACTTCCCAGGACCAATTCCTTCAAACTGAAGGACCCAACAGGGACACAGGTTATTTACGGATTTACAGTTACAACACTGAGAATTGTTATAATGAGAACTAGCAGGCTTTATAGAAGCTCATAGACAACAATTAAAAAAGGAGACCAAAGCTTGAATCTGCGAACACTTCTCAACTGTGCTGTGTTACACAAGTAAAGAAAAAAACATCAAAAGAACTTCCAATTTCTATTCTCGCACAATTCAACCACTTTCAATTGCCAATGTCTATTTATATCTATTTTCAAATACTTTTAAGACCTTAAGTTTTTCTCTCAAATTCACAAACTTTCAAGGATTCAAGGACCAATGCCTTGTTTATCTCTTCTTGTCCATCCCTCCCTTTACCTCTGTACAGTGGCAAGGTTCTCCAGCTCGTCATGGGTCATGCTGTGTTCAGGGTCCATTTGTAGAGGCTCGTTGATGCACAGCAACAGGCGTCCTCCCTGAGACAGCGCCACCTGCAGGTCCTCCTGGATACAACAAACATATATTAATATTAAATTGGCACTGGGAAACTTCACTTTGTTTGGACAAATGTTTCTTTATTTTTTACTTTTTTCACTATTTAGAATAATAGCAAGGACATCAAAACTATGTTACCAAAAAAATAGACCCAAAAAATTTAACAAATCAAAGCTATCTTATATTTTAGATTATCTAAAGTAGCCCCCCTTTGCCAAGAGAGAAATACAAAGGCTTTGGAAATAAAGTCTTACATAGGCATCAACTTCACCATATTTGTCTTCATGTAACAACTACTGAAATGAGCATGCTAACCACGTAGCCTCAGTCCGTCCTGTAATACCACTTCTAGAGGCGATAGTGAGTCTCCGTAGCACAGAGTCTGCCCACAGTCCAAAATGAGAGAAGAAGAAGCCTGGTATGGCATGGTAAACACATTGATGGCTGAAGCTGCCATGGAATAAACTACCAAAGCTATCAAATGGACCGTACTTGACTATAAAGCTTGAAATCCACTAAATAACAAACTAGGTTAGACCACCCAAATCTGTGTTTTTATTTTACTATATGTCTCGGAATATGGCGCTGGCCTTCCCCATCAACATACATGAAAGGTTAGCATTTGAGATAATGTTACTGTAACAGCCTACTACCCAGGACACTCAGTTACTAACGATACTAACGTGAATAATACAGATTTGGGTGATGTACCCCAGCCTGCCAGTAGCTTTCAAACCATGTCAGGCTAATTGCAATTCTCAATCTAACTAAAAGTAAAGAAAGGTGCAGTGCATTGTTTTCCAATGGTGAAGAGTGATAGGAATGCTGCCACCTATTAGCATGGAGCTCAGGGGCGTATGCAGAAATTGAATTATAGGTGGGCCTGGATCAAATTGGGTGGGCCTGGATAGGAAGGGGTGCAGATGCCCGGCCAAAGGCCAGGCCCACTCGGGTGGCCGGCCAAAGGCCGGCCGCCCAAAAAATTTGACGTGTTATTTTACTAAAAATAATGCATTTGACCATCATTTCAAGTAGAATGATACCACCCAAGCAAGAATATTTCAAGTGTTTCAAGTGCTTTACTGAAATATTTGGACCATATAATGATAATACAATTATCTCAACCTTAAAAGGTTACATATAGGTGCCAAATGTTGCATACATGAATGCTTATACTTGTGTGTATACTGTTACTTTATACAGAAATTAGAACCACTGATCCATATACTGCTGTGAGTTTAAAAAATAACAACACTGAGGCTGCTTCAAGTTTGAACAAGACGCCCTCTGGTTTATTTATCCACAGAGAGAACAAAATTCCTAGATGTCATGAAGTTGTCATGCATTAGACTCTGGAGATGATGTGCCCTGCGTTTTTACAAAAGTAACAAAACCATTGGCTAGCAATGCAGCAGCAAGTTTGCCTCTAGAAAACAACCAATTAAAAAAAAAAAAAAAAAATTTTTTTTTTTTTTTTTGGGTGGGCCAGGGCAAGAAGTGGGTGGGCGTGTGCCTACCCAGGCCCACCCGTAGATACGCCCCTGATGGAGCTACAACATGTTGCTTAGAAAACTGTAAGAGAAATCTATAGCATATGATGCATTGAATGAATGATAACCCACCTTATGAAGAATATAACATAAAAAAATAAGAAATTGAGTGAAAAATACAATTAGTGCCTCCGTTCCTGAGCAATCTAATTTGAACATTTAATTAATTTTCATGATTTATTCTTACATTTGTCCATTTTCCCCTTTCTCACAAGTATCTCCTGCAGTACCTCTACGTACCCCTAGGGGTACACATACCCCAGTTTGGGAACCACTGGGGAAAATAGACATTGCACCTGTAAAGTGAATGGAGAAGATAGAAAAGCATGTAGGACCTTCATCTGCTCCTTCTTCAGAGTGTGTGTGTGCAGCAGGCTGGTGGTGGCCTCGGCATCGTTGGGTAACTCCGTCTCTGCGAGCTGGGTGCCGAACGCCTGCAGGGTCTGAGCCACCGTCTTCACCATGAGGGCGAATGCTTCAATGGCCTGAGGAAGACACACACAGAAACATGCAGAAATACACACAGTGTCCACACATGGATGAGCAAACAGGTGGAAACTAAGACATACTGTAACGTAGAAATACAGGTACAGTATAGATCAGTGGTTCTCAAACTTTTTTTGGCTTCAGTACCCCGTTTCCCTGATTTCTCAATCCAAATACCCCCCTTTACCCGACTACAACATTTTGTTTAGAAAACTATAGCATATGATGATGGGATGTATGTGGTGTGAGGAGAGAAAATTAATGTGTGTGTGTGTGTGTGTGCGTGCGTGCGTGCGTGCGTGCGTGCGTGCGTGCGTGCGTGCGTGCGTGTGTGTGTGTGTGTGTGCGCGCGTGCGTACGGTGCGGTGTGAGATCCAGGTGTCATGGTGGTATGCCTGCGTGCCTCCGAGCTCTGTGGTCAGCTGTGTGGGGTCGATGTAGGCATGGAGCTCCGTCACCGAACTCAGCATCACCACCTGGTAGAAATATTCATGATTATGGTTGGGCGATGTCAACTAAATAGGCATTGCAATGTTTCCACACTGAAACATCGGGATGGACGATGACATACAGTAAACCCCCCTCCCAAAAAAGCCCCTCCTTCAGTACAGAAAAGTTGTGCGTTCTTGGGGAACTACTGTGGCAATGATGGCTGTATATCAAGCGCGTCGATTTGCATAGGGTTGGTTGTGACATGTCACGACCAACATTTCAGGGGGTCCAAATTGTCTCTACCAACTTTTAAGCAACCTTATTTGCATTATCTTTGGAGTGCAGTTATATAGGTCATTTAGATTGTCTTCCCATATTTTGCAAGGATAGAATTGACCCTACCATTATGGAGTGAAATTAGTTTGCATTATGTTCAAAGTTACATTTACCCCTGTTTTTCACCACTGAATGTGCCAGTCCAATTTTTTTTTCCCAAACTCACGGTGAGGGCGTAATGGGACTATGAGGCAGAGAAAACAGAACACCTCTGGGTGGGGCTATGGGCGTGGGCTCACTGGGCTGGCTGTGGTGAGATTGAGAACAGCTCAGCAATCCAGCCCCCAGCCCAGACGAGGAAATGACAAGAGCAAAGCGAAGTTTTGTGTGGGACCATTTCCAGTTAAAAGATGACATTGTTCATTGCAATAACTGTGATGCCGTTTATAAGTACAACACGGCAAAAGGGCTCATTATACTCGAGCAAGCTCCGTGGGGTGGAGCTCCGCGAGTCACCGTGCGGACCTCGCGCTGGGGCAGATGCTTTTATACTCAGAAGTGATCAGCCAAGTGATCAGCATGTTATTGTACAATGGTAATAGTGAGAACTGGCTGTGAAAAGTCGCAATGAAACGCTATTATGTGCAGTACTGAGTGCGCTTTCACTCTCAAACGACCGTACATCAGCACATGAATGAATCACCAAACTTGTTTTTACTGAAAGCCGTTTCACTTCTCAGCCCTGATAGCCTACTCTGTGCTGCTTTTAATCTCTCTCAAGCATGCTCTCACCGTGAGAGAGCTGAGCAGGTGGTGACATGAGAAAAGGAGAAGATACTGAATAATGACATCACAACAGTATAATCCTAATGTTGATTTAAAATGAGATATTCCTCTAAATATGGCTAAAAAAGGTAAAAAAAAACAAAAAACTTTTGATTTAAAATGAGATATTCCTCTAAATATGGCTAAAAAAAGGTTAAAAAAAAGGGGGGAGGCGCCCAACACCGCCTCCCCTCATGCCGTCCTCGACCCTACCAACTTTGAGACCAAAACGACGCCCTTGCTGTGTATGGCTGGAATATCAGACAGAGGACAGGCTGCTGCAAGCTAGCAAGCTTCACTCATAACGGAGCTACTTCATAGAAACACACATCATATTGAGTTGAAAATAGTAAAGAATTTGTACTTTCTTCTTTATTTACATTTATTTTTCACAACAACCTCTCAGCACTACGGCGCCGCGAGGCTCAGAGTAAACTGTGTGTTTGAATGTGTGTTTGTCGGCCAGTGCACCCGGGTGTGTGGAGTTACTTTGCCGTGTTTAAGCACCGTGATTGGCCTGAAGGTCCGAGCACCGCCCAGCAGGGAGACTAGAGGATATCTCATGAAGCTACAGTGTGCATGACCCATACATGACCTGCCTTCGGCTGCACCGTAAGACGATCACCGTAAGTGCCATCACGATAGGGGTGGGAATTGCAGAGTAACTCACGATAATATAATATCGCAATACGTGGCCCTCGATAATAATGGTATCACGACGATACAGCGATTCTGCGATAATCGATATATTGCAAGAAATTTCATCTATAAGAAGAAGAAAAAAGAAATTTCATCTATGATACATCATATGTGTGTAACACAAGAGGAAAAAATACCTCTAAATTGGCAAAAACCATGAATTATGTATTTATTCACTGAATTGAGATGAAACAATGTACAACAAAGTGCAGACTGCATATTGCCTCTTTAACACACACTGACTGACATTAATCCACGACTCCACGTGTAAAGTTTAAATGTTTCAAAGAAGGAGGATACAAAATAATGCCTCAATCTTTTCCTGCCTAAAATCTTTTCAATCTGTTCAAATTAGGTTTACAGAAATAAAAAAGTAAATAAAACACAATTTAATGAAAAAAAATACATATTTCAGGATAAATGTCACGATATAGTATCACGATATGGCGCTAGCAAGAGGAAGTACCACGATATACCAATATTTTGTCCCACCCCTACATCACGTTGTTTAAAATGCAGAGGTTTAAAAATGATTTATTTAAAAAAGTGTAGGTCTCAGTGGTCGATGCCTGCCGCCCATTGGTGATGGACGATGCCATTGGCCCAACCCTATTAATGATACCTAGATTTAAATTTAAACTGTGCAAATGTTGCATTATGCAGGGGAGTGTAAACACACACACACATCACTGCATATACAGTGTAGAAGGCAGTATGCAGGGGGAGTGTAAACACACATCACTGCATGCAGTGTAGAAGACATTGGCCCCTATTCTCCCACAGGCCTTCGACGCTAAAACGGGCCTTAAACGCAAAAAAACGTGCCTTGCGCCTGTCTCGGGAAGATATCAACATGGCTTTACGCTGGCAAATGCGCTTTAGGCGGAATGGGCGTGGCGCACTCCCTGAATGGGCGAGAATGGGCGTGTCAGCCTTAAATACCGGCCTAATGATATCTTCCCACCTGGCGTAAATTTAGCGCTTAGCGCTTTTGAAAACCAGGCCTATTCAGTGCGCCAGTTGCGCGGAGCGCTCCCCTCTGGCTCTCCTCAGTCACCCTTCTCTGTGTCACTCTCTCCCTCTCTCCTCAGTCTGACAGGCACAATACGACTGTCTCTCTCTGACTCCCTCGCTCAGACAGACACAACACATGTCCCATAGGAAAAATAAGTTGTAAGTTCACTGCCTGTGAAAGGTCCCAGCATGCAATGGGCTACTCCATTTCGCTACTAAATAGCAACCAAATGAGTCGAAATAGATATAAAGGTAGATCTAAATAATGTGTAATGGTAACACAACCTGCAATTGTAGAACATTTCAATATTGGACCAAATAAAACATCGAAATGAAAACATCACCCTATGTGAAACATATATGTCCTCCTGGGCCTATATATATCCCTTGTCGATTTAACGTGATTTAGATAAGTGACAGCGGAACGTGCTTCTACTGTCATGTGCTATACTGTGATGTCCGCTCCAATAACTTGGCCCTACTTCACATTTAGTTTTACAATAAAAACACATTTATGCAATGACTTTACATAATGTAGGGTATATTTATCTGCATCATCCTACCTGCAGCAGGAGAGCGAAAACGATATCTTTCTGGACAAACTTTCACCAATCTAATTAATCTCATCATATAGGGATAGGCTATAGTTTTCTAGCCGATGCATTTAGAACATTCTTTTCACTTTGATCTTGCTATAGTGTAGCGTATTTACATGCTTGCAGTATTTAAACTGCAGTTAGATTGGTTTGAGAAGCATAATAATATGGCATAATAGCCTATATATAGAGACAGACAGACGGGATGGAGGGGGGGGGAGCAGAGCGCTTGGCTTTGTCTGGTTTTACCGGATTTCTCCTGGAATTGGAGCTTAAAAGGCAAGCGTGTGACTCTTTATACTGCACTTCTCCAATGAGCGGACTCAGAAGCGTCATGCCCATTGTAACTGAGGGGGCAATTGCCCCCTCAGATTTTTGAGAGGTAAAAAAAAAAAAAAAAAAAAAAAATTTTTTTTTTTAATAAACATAGGCTATATTATTATAGGCTGTGTATGGTAGTTGAAACATAGTTTCAAGTTTACATTTATGTATGTTTGTAGTTAAAACAAAAACATAAATACTGTATAGGCTACATACAGTACAACACAAAAGGCTGTTATTTACCCTTTGTCGCCACCTGGTGAGTAAATATATATAACTAAAACCATTAGAATTGACAACCGGTCCGCGACTTTTTTTTCCCATGTATCTACCAGTCCTTGGCACAAAAAAGGTTGGGAACCCCTGCTCTAGAGGAAAGATTTCTACCTTCTGAAAAGGCAATACCAGCCAAAATAAACATTGTGTTACATTGCTTTGAAACATGTGGTCTCCCTTTTTTGTCAAGTCCATTGAGCCTGGGCAGTGGCAATGTACTTAGTCTGGTGATTATGGATCTTTCCAGGAGGCTGAGCAGTTTGGAAAATAGGCTTATGGTTACACCTGCTCAGTCTGTTAATTTAAAATTAGATATTCCTCTAAATCTGGCTTCCAACCCCCCAAATTTTTTGCCGCCCTCCGGACGGCGCCAGAGTTCGCCCCCTCAGATTTTTGGCTTGCATGACGCCCCTGAGCGGACTATGCATAATTTTACGCCTAAAAGGCATGGTTATAATGGTTGAGGCTGCGTGTAGCGCCGATACCAAGATAGCGAGTGCGCTGGTCCACACCCACTAACTGCGCTAGGCCAGGCCTTAAACGCAGTTTCTACGCCGATTGCAACGATAGGGCCCATTATGTACACTGCATACAGTGTAGAAGACATTATGCAGGGGCGTGTAAACACACATCACTGCATGCAGGGTAGAAGACATTATGCAGGGGAGTCTAAACACGCACATCACTGCATGCAGGGTAGAAGACATTATGCAGGGGAGTGTAAACACACACATCACTGCATGCAGTGTAGAAGACAGTATGCAGGGGAGTCTAAACACACACATCACTGCATGCAGTGTAGAAGACATTATGCAGGGGGAGTGTAAAAACACATCCTGCATGCAGTGTAGAAGACATTATGCAGGGGAGTGTAAACACACATCACTGCATGCAGGGTAGAAGACATTATGCAGTGGGAGTGTAAACACACATCACTGCATGCAGTGTAGAAGACATTATGCAGGGGAGTGTAAACACACATCCTGCATGCAGTGTAGAAGACATTATGCAGTGGGAGTGTAAACACACATCACTGCATGCAGTGTAGAAGACATTATGCAGGGGAGTGTAAACACACACATCACTGCATGCAGTGTAGAAGACAGTATGCAGGGGAGTCTAAACACACACATCACTGCATGCAGTGTAGAAGACATTATGCAGGGGGAGTGTAAAAACACATCCTGCATGCAGTGTAGAAGACATTATGCAGGGGAGTGTAAACACACATCACTGCATGCAGGGTAGAAGACATTATGCAGTGGGAGTGTAAACACACATCACTGCATGCAGGGTAGAAGACATTATGCAGGGGAGTGTAAACACACACACATCACTGCATGCAGGGTAGAAGACATTATGCAGGGGAGTGTAAAAACACACAACACTACATACAGTGTAGAATACATTATGCAGGAGAGTGTAAACACACACATCACTGCATGCAGTGTAGAAGACATTATGCAGGGGAGTCTAAAAACACACAACACTACATACAGTGTAGAAGACAGTATGCAGGGGGAGTGTAAACACACATCACTGCATGCAGTGTAGAAGACATTATGCAGGGGGAGTGTAAACACATCACTGCATGCAGTGTAGAAGACATTATGCAGGGGGAGTGTAAACACACATCATTGCATGCAGTGTAGAAGACATACCGGCACCTTCATTTTGAACTCATCCTTGCTGAACTTGAAGAGGAAGTCCGACAGTGTCCGCTGGAACAGTGTAGTGGGACGCAACACCAGAACCAAGTGCAAGTTTCCTGGAAATGAGCCCTGAGAGAGAGAGAGAGAGAGAGAGAGAGAGAGAGAGGGATGGAGATGAATTAGAACCTGTGATAGACTGTGTTGCATAGTTGATTGCTCTATTGCTGGCAGAAATGTGTTATTGTAAGTCGCTTTGGATAAAAGCATCTGCCACATGATGTAATGTAAAGTTTCAGTAGTGGTGTATTAGGTCTGCTGCTGCTGCTGCTGCTGCTGCTACTAATATAAAAATGTCTATAAAAATTTGTTGAACATATTTAAAAGATTATATATACTTCAAACAGCATGAAGACTGAATTGCAAATACTGTATTCAGCTCCAAATTCATACCATGCTAGAAAAACGTAACTTTAAGGTTCTCCATTTGATCCAGAATAAAGCATGTTCATCACTTCCTGTTGAGTTTATATCCCCAAATTGTCCTACACTTTGCTTTTATGATGTTTTTCTTCATAGCATCCCCTATCTAGAGCGCTTGGAAAAGTAAATTCATGTGAATCTGCCAGAATCCACCCCAACTGATTAAAAGCGGAGAATGGCAAACAGCCAGAGAAGCCATTGAGGGGGGAGGGGGGAATGCTATATTGGCTAATGGCTAGGGTTTATAGGAAAACCCTCTATGAATTGCTCTACCCTGTTAAGGGGCATAAATCCACGTAGGGTGACCCACGCACACATGCACACACACACGCACGCATGCATGCATGCACGCACACACACGCACGCACGCACACACGCACGCACGCATGCATGCATGCACGCACACACACACGCACACACACACACACGCACGCACACACACACACACACGCACGCACGGCCAGAGGCAATCTCTGAGGTGGGTGACAAGCACATAAAACTCAAACGCTGTCATAAATAAGAGTATTACAGGGTAGAACTACAATAGAAACCACTGAACACATCCCAGTCCATATGAAGCTAAGAATTATTAGTTGTTCTTAGCTGCATGTAATGTCATACACGTATTACACTGACTAGCAATATTACATTATAAAGAGTGCTACATTTGAGTTAAATGTATCAGTCTGGAGATGTTTGCCTGGTAATTTGTGACATTAACGTCATACAAAATGGATATAATTCAATCTATAATGACACCTTCACTCACATACAGTACATGGAAACACACACACACACACACACACACACACACACACACACACACACACACACACACACACACAATAAATGCCTGCAAGGGGTTGCCATGGAGACCATGCTCCTTGGAACAGAGAGAATGAGAATGAGAGGGAATCAGTGTGTGTGTGTGTGTGTGTGTGTGTGTGTGTGTGTGTGTGTGTGTGTGTGTGTGTTGATTATTGTAGTATTCCCTTAAGCGCCATTCAACATTCATTAAGAAATGTTGGAAACACAGCCTGTTGTCGTGTAATGTCTCAAGAATGACGAGCAGGTTCCAAAACACACGGCGCTTACAACATGAGCTACACCCTGGAATATACTACATGTCTTTCAGCTGATCTCCATATAATAGTTATTCTACTATAATGAAGCCAACTCTGCCCATATTATCTCCTTCTGCACCCATTTACAGTATCTCCTCAATGGGTTGGCCAATCAATCTGAAACTGCACATGGGCATTGAGCAGGGACTGACGAAGCAGATTTTTCATTTTCCCAAATTCAATCTGTTTATAATATGAGCATTTTTTGGCAAGTTGTGGCGCGCGCATCCCTGAGTATGGACCTGTAAAACAGAATAAAGCAAATGTGTCTCCATTGTAATTCCATCCCAAATACACGGCAGCAGCAAATACAGCAAAGGAAAGGCAAATACAATAGAGTAGAGCAAATGGATGGTAGTAATTAAACACAACACAACCGACAATTACAACACTAGAACACATTAATCCGATCTATGTGTGAGAAAAAATGCCTGAATTACAACCCAATAAACTAAGAAGCATATTCTTGTTTATTTTGAGGTGAGAAATCCTTTATAAGCCTCTTTGTTTTGAATCTCACCTGCACTAATTGTATTTTTGTTTTATCTTTCTGCTCATTCGCATAATATACTACCGGCATCGTAATGAGACAAAGCTGGTTGAAAATCAGCAAAGTAGTCCTTTAAGAAACTGGTTAGACTGGTTACTGTGTTGTCTTAGTTGAGTTGTGCATTATTAAATTATTTTATGAAGCCGATCAAATGCATCATCTACCAATAACACACCATGATGCAACATGAGCAATATATGTGTGATTCCATCTGAAATACTATGTTGAAAAACAGTAGAGATAATTCACTTGTAATATTTTGGTCCCTGGAAGTCATTTTAACACAATAAACCCTGAGAGGTCTTGGATTTATCTATGGCCCCTGCATTAACATGAGAGTACACACACACTGCTCAGCGCGTCCCCTGACACATGAACACACACACACATGTAACACACGCGCGCGCGCGCGCACACACACACACACACACACACACACACACACACACACACACACACACACACGCATACATATCCATGGATTCATGCACACACACACACTTCATCGCATAAAAAGCACATAAATAAATGATAAGGATTAGAATAACCTTTTTCGTTGATCAAAGGGCGGATGAGGATGGAGAGATGAGGGAACGAGGGAGGGGGGAATGGAAGGAAGGATGGATGAAGGAGAGGAAAATCTCCATCCCTGTCCACTAATGACATCTCCATCGTTCTCTTGGGAGTCTGAGAGGCACCATATGAGAATACATCCATCCATAACACATGTTGAAACCCCCCCAGTCTCCCTCCTCACTCTATTAAACGGAGCAACACTGGTTCTGGTCTAGGATATGAAATATGCCCCATATATGATAAAGAGATTACATTTGAAACATGGTGGATCTGCTGTATCAACTTTTTAGCTGAGATTTTAATTGAACACTGCATTACTGGATGGGAGACTAAAACCAGAATTTCCCTGCCAGAAGAAGCGAATGAAAACTGCTGGTCAGTTAGTGCCATCTGTGGAGCATGGAACTAACAATAATGGCCGCATGTTATACCTGACCCTGCCTGTAGATGTGTTATTACACTCATCTCCGCCTTTACATGATAATACTGCCCACTTTTCTTATTTTTCTTTCTTTTCTTTTTTGGTTGCTACTCCACCCTCTGCCGATCTGGGGAGAGCCGAAACTGGCTCCATGCTTCCTCCGAGACATGGGCAGTTAGCCAGCCGCTTCTTTTCACCTGACAGGGGGCTTCACCGGTAGTAGGACATAGCACGTGGGAGGTTCACGCTATTCCAACCAGTTCCCCTCCCTCCGAACAGGCGCCCTTAACGACCAGAGGAGGAACCACATTAGCAACCAGGATATTGCATGTTTTGGTGAAGGGGTTCCTATATGAAGGAAACCCCCGGGAGGCACGGGGAGAACATGCAAACTCCACACAGAAAGGCCCTTTTGATGACCCCACCCGGGCGGTGGGCACTCGAGGACATGCGGACGGGCACGCATTACTTCAGCGTTCACAGCGTCCCAGGTGGAAATCGAACCCAGGACCTTCGAGCTGTGAGGCGACAGTGCTTACCACTGCACCACCGTACCCCCCCCCCCCCCCCTTTTTTTCTGGAGGGAAACCAGACGATGGCAGCGGCCGACCTTGAACCGCCTTGGCGAGTGGAGCTTCTCACGGGAAGATGAACGACCTTCACTCTCCAGTAAGACATGTCATTGGCTAGTGGACAAGACAAGCGCACTCGCCAAGGACATCTACTATGGAGGATCTAACTGGGAAGAGTGTGTGGGGGGAGCATGCGACACACACACACCTCACCGTCTGCTTTCCATGCCTTGAGGTTGAGTTATAACGCTGCCTGCTTTCACCATGGGGTGCCTGTGCCACAATTCACAGTGGTGCTCTCTCACTCACACACACACACACACACACACACACACACGCTCGCAAAGTGCTGATCTGAAAAAAAATGCTACTGTGTACTGTGCATCTTACATTGCATGTCACCTGGTCAGATTTGGAGGGAAATATACTGCTTTATGGCACAAAACAGTAAGTGAGTCCTGATTGATCATTATGATTATAATTAAGAGCAAAGATCAAGCAAAAACCACCAGAATTCTATAAATGTCATATCAGGGAGCATTCAGGACCAGAGTTCCCTCTGAACCGATAGTTTGCTGACCTTCTAATAATTCATCACAGTGACCAAATAATATCTTGTCATTGCTCCCCAGCTTCTTGTAGTTTTGATGGCAAATTATATTAGATACAACTGATGGCATTTGCCTTGGTGTGTTTTAACTTGCGTCTTTACACACATTTAATTAAACCAGTGAGATGATGGCTGATGGACCACCAGCTATCAGCAATATCAACAGTTCATCAACCTCCCTTTCCAGGACATAGACTGGACCAATGGACTGGAACAAGACAATGGGGCTGGAATGGTTCCATTATTATTCATTGTGTGTGTGTGTGTGTGTGTGTGTGTGTGTGTGTGTGTGTGTGTGTGTGTGTGTGTGTGTGTGTGTGTGTGTGTGTGTGTGTGTGTGTGTGTGTGTTCGGGGTGTTTGTATGTGTGTGCATTTGTTTGCGCGTGCGTGTGTGTACATGATAAACTTTTCTGGTGGAGTTCAATTACTAAAGCAAAGAGCCCCAAAAGGAGGAATTGTCTCTTAGTTTTCTTGGAAAACCATTACGCTTGATGTTTATCAGTGTCCAATTAACATGTATTAGCATACATTTGCATGTATTATGAGGTTAAACGGTGTAATGCGGGATGAGCGTGGTCCCAGCAGATGTGCGTGGCCTGGAAATGCCTGGTCCGCATGTTGGCAGGGCTGGTTAATCACACTGCACAGAGGGGCGTTTAGAGGACGACACAACAATGCTGGGATTCAATCATTAGAGCCTAAATTACAGTAATTATGCATCAAAAATGGTGCTGGAAAACCAAACTCTTAGCCGTTTATCTGAAAGGTTTTAGGGCAGACCTGGGCATTATCGTTCTGCCTGGCCCGGGAGGTCTAAGATAAACAACACCATTTTACTTATGAAGCTAAAAACATTGAATGAGATGACCTATAATAAGAATAAGCGCACAGTATAATTGAATATAGTGATCAAATTAGAGGTTACGGCATGACAATATTTTTTTGGGCCCCAGCAACAATCAGGCTTTCTCATGTGGCCCCCCAGGAAAAATAATGGCCCACCCCTGTTTTAGGGTATGGTGCATCTTGATATACAAGTAGTAATTTGACGCAATGTGGATAGGTAATTTTGCCGGTTTTTCCACTATAACGGGTCCCCCTTGATTGCCATTCCCATTGATGTTTTGGTTCCCCCTTAATTCCCTCATGAAGAAGCTCATGTATCATCACCCTCAAAGTGATCATTTCATGAGTGTTTCCTTTGTTTGAGGACAGCTTTACAATAAAAAATACAAATACAAATACAAATAATTTGCAATAAACAATCTTCCTGCTAATGATCATATCTGAATTCATCTAGTAATCTTCCTGTATCTATTGCCCTAAAGCAATAAATACAGCCTCAGACCCATTAATGGCCATGACATTCAAGGGCAGCAATGCCTTGACTGGCGATGGTGGATTTGGCAAAGGGGGATGGGGGGTTGGGGTGGGTGGTTGATTTGGGGAAGGGGGGGGGGGGGGGGCTATAACAGCCTGTTTAATGCTTCCTGAAATTGAATTTACTGCCAATTTAAAAACCATAATTCCTGACTAAAGCCTGGCTGATGAAAGTTCTGTAAAGTACATGTACACAGGTAGAATGATGAAAAGAATAATTCATTGTTAAGGGACGCAAAGTACAACTGTGTTTAGCAAAGCAGATAGGAT
This sequence comes from Poromitra crassiceps, assembly GCF_964638095.1. Lineage (NCBI taxonomy): Eukaryota > Metazoa > Chordata > Actinopteri > Beryciformes > Melamphaidae > Poromitra > Poromitra crassiceps. Next base: position 57,084,413 of record NC_139625.1, on the reverse strand, counting down.
GCATCTAATATAGTGGACATGCACCTGTCATTGTATGGGGGGAGAAAAAAACACTTTCCTCTCTCCCCCCTCCCTCCTTTCCTCTCCATGCAGCTTATCATCTCAGTTAGAAGAGGGGAGGCTTTACGCTGCCCATTAACTAGGCTAGTAGGCAAATGACAAACACATAACCCTACACTACAGGAGCTACTGAGTAAACGCCTCACACACTGTGGATGGTCTAAATGTGATCCAGGTGGAATGTGTACACGACACACACACACACACACACACACACACACACACACACACACACACACACACACACACACACCTTCTTAAACATTAATTAAATTCAAGGATTTTTCAAGGACTTTCCAGACCTAATTCCTTCAAATTCAAGGACCAAACACGACAGTTTGAGGCACGGATTAAGGTTACTTACTGTTACAACACTGAGAATTTTTACATTTCCAATCCCAGGCATAGCTGAAGGTTCGCTTAACGTTAGCATTCTCGTTTGCTTGCTCGCCCCCCTAAAGCCCCCTCTCCAGTGTATTAGTCATTTTTAAGATATTTCATGTTTCTGAGTCCGGCCCTCACCATGTTATATAGCCACACTATTCACCACATATTTTTGACAAATACCCTACATTTGTGCTCAAAAGTTAAAAAAGAAAAGAAAAAGAATAATAAAGAAAAAAGAAAAAAGAAGAAGCTAATATTGATGACGTATGACTCAATGGAATGCTAGTGATACGTCATGTCAATTTGATTCTTTCCTTTCGGATTTCCCCCCATTTTCTCCCCAATTGTAGTTGGTAAATTTCCCCCCCTGCTCCACCCTCTGCTGATCTGGGAAGAGCCGTAGAGTAGCACCATGCTTCCTCCGACACATGCGCAGTTGCCAGCCGCTTCTTTTCACCTGACAGCGGGGAGCAGCACGTAGCACGTGGGAGGATCACACTATTCCCACCAGTTCCCTTCCTCCCTGACCTGGCTCCCAGACCGACCAAAGGAGGCGCTAGTGCAGCGACCAGGACACATACCCCCGATCCCTTCTCACCTGCAGGCACAGCCAATCGTGCCTGTATGGACGCCCGACCAAGCCGGAAGTAACATGGGGATATGTCAATTTGATTCTAACTAGAGATGAAATTTCATATCACGATTATAGTGACCAAAATTATCACGGTTATCAGTATTATCACGGTATTGTTAAAATGTGCTGCAAATGTTCAAAAACTACTAATACTCTCACAGAAATCATTTCACTAAGTTTTATATTGAAAACTCAAACCCAAAAAGGATTGACACACTCACTGAAATAATTTCTCCAAGGCTGCGCGTCTGCATCTTGGAGACGGCTGCCAACTTTGGCAGTATTTACCATGTTTTTCAAAGCGTACGGTAACGGTTATCGTAAGGAGTTTTATCACGGTTATCATTAAAACCGGTTATCGTTTCATCCCTAATTCTAACTGATTTGATCTAACTCATTTGTTGAAAACTCTGAATTAAAGATATCGTGTACACGTGACTTCCCATCATCCCATGTCATAACGATGTTGGATATCAAAGGAAAAGTAACGCACACCAAAGGTTGTGGTGAGGTGCCGACCACTGGAAATGAACTTAAGTAGAAAAAGTGGAAAAAGGCGTTGCACACTCTGGCTCCATATGCATCTATAGTTATTGTGTGACGTTTCGGCCCTCTGGCCTTTCTTCAAGATCAATAATTGTTGTCATTGTTGATCATGAAGAAGGCCGGAGGGCCGAAACATCATACAACAATTCACAAACAAACATCACAAACAGGTTTTCACCCCACTTTTTCTACTTACAACCATGTTGTAACCATGTCGAGCTCATGAGTTCCATTTGAAGGCAGCATAACACATTAGAGAGTAGAGACGGTTTATGGTAGCGAAATGAACATTCAGTTCATGGGCAACAGCTCTGGTGAACATTCCTGCAATCAGCATGCCAATGCCAAGTGCATGCTCCCTCAAAACTTACGACATCTCTGCCATTGTGTTGTGTGATAAAACTGCACATTTTAGAGTGGTCTTTTATTGTGAGCAGCCCAAGGCACACCTGTGCAATAATCATGCTGTTAATCACCATCTTAAAGCAGCTACGAGCAACTTTTTCGATTGTTATTAAACAGTATAAATTTAATATCAATGCATCACATCTTACCTCCAATAGTCGACGAGACCAACGCAGAGTAGTCTCGCTTGAACCCCGAGTGAATCGGCCAGTGTTAGTCTGTCTGTAGCCAGGGCAGATCAGGAAGTGAAATGAAACGGTTTGCAGCAGCCACTTCGGCCATAACCACAAAATAACTTCCAAAAAACCTGTTAGAATATAACGAGAGATGTTCCCGAGAGTATGCGTGGCGTTCACATTGTTTATGTTATGTTGCTAGGCAGCGCAAACGGCGTAGGCAGGCAGCTGCGTTTCACTTCCGGGTTTCACTTCCGCGTTTCACTTCCGGGTTACCCGGTCCGGTCTCTCTAGAGAGCCCCCTGTTGACGCGAGTTTAGACAGACACATAGTTATTAATCACCTAAGGGAGCAATCTCAGATACACACGGCTTTGGTCTCAGCTACTATTATAGGTAAGATGTGATGCATCAATATTGTAATTATACTGTTTAATAACAATCGAAAAAGTTGCTCGTAGCTGCTTTAATATGACACACCTGTCAGGTGGATGGATAATAATAAGCACTAATAAAAGTGCTGCTCACTAACACAGATTTAAACAAATTTGTGAACAAGATTTGAGGGATATAAGCCTTTTGTGTGCATAGAAAATTCTTCAATCTTTTATTTCAACCCATGAAAAATGGGGGCAAAAACTGTTGCCCTGTTGCGTTTCTATTTTTGTTCACTGGAATAAATCCAAGCATTTTCAATGACCCATGTCTATTTACTGTATGTCTATTTTCAAAAAGTTTCAAGGTCTTGATATTTTTTCTCAAATTCACAAACCTTCAAGGATTTCAAGGACCCATGGGAACCCTGCACAGCACATGTACACACACACACAAGCGCTGCGGCAGACACACACAAACCAATATCCAACGCACACATATGCCTCCCATGCTCTCTCTCCCCCTTGCTCTCTCTTCTTCTTTCCTCTCTCTCTCTCACACACACACACAGGCCAGGGTCTTACTGCGATGCGGAGCAGGGTGGCCTTGACGGCAGCCCATCGGTCCAGTCGTCTGTCGATGACCAGGATGAAACCCACTCCAGACGACGCAACACTGCAGGGGAGACACACACGCACACGCACACGCACACACACACACACACACACACACACACACACACACACACACACACTTATCACCAGAGCAACCACGAGGTCTATCAATTATTAAAGGCCAGACAACAGATCGAACAATGTGGGACCACAACATCCCACCAGGGGATCTTAATGGACCAAGTGGGTGTGCTTTGTCCTGTTTGGTAGTTGCCAACATGTGGTCCGGGGACAATCAGGGGGTCCTTGAGGAGATGCCAGGGGGTCCCCCAGCCAGATGGGGACTTGGGCAGTAATTGAATTTCACTATAATTGAATTAGAGCGTGTATTAAAATGACTATTGTAATCAGATCATTCAGTTGCACCATTATTATCTCCAAAGTTGTAGAATTCAATGCTAAATCAATTCAACATTTTTCCATATAGATCTCTGGGACCAAATTCGATCTGTGTGTCTGTGTGTGTGTGTGTGTGTGTGTGTGTGTGTGTGTGTGTGTGTGTGTGGAGTCAGCATTTGTCATCAGTTGAGAGACCCTCTTGATTACCATGGCAACCCTGGCTCTGTGTGTGTGTGTGTGTGTGTGTGTGTGTGTGTGTGTGTGTAAAAATGTAACATGGGCGTCCATTCCACAGGCACAGCCTATGCAGGAGCCTCATTAAGCTCTGTGTGTGTGAGGGAGGGAGAGAGAGAGAGAGCGAGAGAGTGTGTGTGTGTGTGTGTGTGTGTGTGTGTGTGTGTGTGTGCGCACGAAACTGACTTTATTATGCAGATGCATCCCAACACTCACTCATCACAAAAGCAAAGCACACACACATTTTAATGACTTTTGAATTACGACTGGGCAATATATGGATATTATACTGTATATCGATATCGTGATAAGAGACGAGATATCATCTTTTGGATATCGTAATATCGTGATATGGCATAAGTGTCTTTTCCTGGTTTTAAAGGCTGTATTACAGTAAAGAGATGTCATTGTCTGAACTTACCAGACTGTTCTAGCTGCTCTATTATTTGCCTTTACCCACTCAGTCATTACATTCACATTACTGATTATTGTTGATCAAAAATCTCATTTTGTGAAAGCACAAATAGTCGGGGAAGGAAACTCTTTGCATTTTATTTTGATCACAGTCTTGTTTTAATAAAAGTGCTTGTGACATCTCACATGTGGCTTTGACTTACAACTGAACACTTCATAGAAAATACCCAGATATATATTGTGTATCGCCATTCAGCCTAAAAATACAGAAATGTTTGTTGTTCTTGTTGAAATTCCAATTTGTATTGTGTCAACTTGTAAGTACATGGAGGTGCAGTTATAAATTTTGTTGTGGTGTACATTGCAAATAAAAGTTCCAAACGCCATACATCTAGAGAAGGGGAAAAAAACACTCAAACCTATATGATTTTTAGTCCATATGGCCCAGCTCTACTTTTCAATTGAAAATGCACCAATTGTCGACAAAAAGCAGAATGTTGCAATACAACACACGCACACGCACACGCACACGCACACGCACACGCACACGCACACGCACACACAGTAGAGACAACATATGCTGAGGTGGTCCATCTGGGCATCAATATTAGCCAATTGTCATATCATCATCACCCATAGACACAGACACACAAACACAGACACACACAATTAGAAAATGAATGCGCTATACTACCAAATGAACGGGTCGATTGTAAATCCTCACTCCATTCCTATTGGAAAAACATTCTCGCCACATGAATCAAGCTGCATGCCCAATTCCGCGCCTTCACTATTCCAGGAAAAAGACCCCCCAAGAAAATCTCAATATTCCATCGCTAGCATCCGGCAATATTACGGTTTTCATGAACTGGTCCTTATTCCAATGCTGTCAGTGATCCATAGATTCCTGCATCTACAATCGGTTTGCAGCGCTCAGATGGAGAGAGGTGACCGCTCAGATCCTTAAAGAGCATCTCCCTCCTCCGTGCCCTTCTCCTTCTCTCTCCTCCACCACCACCCGCTCCCCTGCCTGAGCCAATTAGAGCCAAGCTCCCGCCTCTTGCCATTCACCCCGCGACCAATCGGAGCTCGGAGCGCGGTTGAGTGGCAGCCGAGTGTGAATGGCTGGTGTGCGGGGGGGACAGGGAGAGGGATTGGGGATATGAAAGGTGATGAGCCGCAATATATATACACCGCCATGACGACACACACACACACACACGCACACACACACAGATATACACAAACACTTCCCCCGTCTCCCTCTGTCCTCTCAATTAGATGAGGTAAGATGAAGGAGGGATGCAGAGCAGAAGGAGGGAGGAGAGAAGAGAAAAAAGAAAGGATAGAAGAAGTGAGGTGTAAAGTAATTATCAGTTAATTCATTTGATTTGATTAGCAAAGACTGAGTAGAGTGGTGGAGACTACAGGGTTGATACCAATACTGATATTTAGTTTTTTTTGTCTGTGTGCTGATATTAATAAATGTGAATATAAATGTATACATATAAAAATATAAATGTGACTATGTCAAAAGAGTTTTTTAAATCAGTATTTCCCCTATAATTGTATTCTTATTATCAGTGTGGAAAAGCCTCTGAAACAGCATTCAGACCACATCATCATCATCATAATAATAAACCATTATTCATATCATCCTTGTAAACAAACAATGGTATAATAATAGTTTTTAAAAGATGGAAACTACATTTAGTCTTTGATAGACAAACAATCAGGATCCTTTATATTTTAAAGATAGTGAACTTCAACAAAATTGTTTTTTGCTCAAGAAATGCATGTATACCGGTAGATATTTTTGAATGTATAAATGGAATTACCAAATATTATTATTACTGCCACAGTCAAAGTAACAGTGCTGAATATGATATCTGCCATCTCTTATGATGTTAAGAGGAACCTTTTGATTTTCAGGTGGAACTCAATGTTTTTTAAATTATACCATTGGTTTTGAATTGACTCATCACATAAAGGACAGAAGAAATTATCTACAATGGACAATAAAAATAATCAAATTTTAAATTGTATTCCCTCCTATATTTTCTTCCCATTCTTTCTCTCCAGAATCCGTTCCTTTGTGCCTGCTGCAGGTGAGACAAAGCCGATACTGGCACTGTGCTGCCATCTATTGGTTTCTCACAGTATTACACCACTGATTTGTTTGGCCTGATTCCATGCACTGAAGCCCATGTGTGACGCAAGGATAGTGTGTGTGTGTGTGTGTGTGTGTGTGTGTGTGTGTGTGTGTGTGTGTGTGTGTGTGTGTGTGTGTGCGTGTGTGTGTGTGTGTGTGTGCGTGTGTGCGTGTGTGTGTGTGCTTGCATGTGCGCGTGCACGCGCGAGAGAGAGATATTGGGGATAATGGGTGCAATTGGGGGGAAAAGCCACCCCCCCCCCGTTGCTAAAACGCTGACTTTAGGGTCAGTGTTTAAGTTTAGGTTTAGGTTAAAGGAGAATTACGTTTTTTTACACCCCGGACCTTATTTCCAGCTTAAAATATGTTTTACTCACCCAGAGAACTTTGGATTCATTCTGATCGCCATAGAAGATATTCAGGTCCGAGTAGAGTCCTATAGAACTGGCCAAAACGGGTGAAAACAGGGCATACGTAGTACACACTGTAATTAACGTATTTTCTGCAACGTAGCGGTTCATATCCTCATAATATCTCGTTCATAAATGAACGTGAATCTGTCTAGTCTCCTCTGGGCTGCCTCGGGCAGCTCTGCACGGCCGAGAACAGAGGAGGAATGCCTCTGTTGGATTCACAGACCCCGGATGAGGAAACCGAGGCAGCCGGGAGGAGACTAGACGGATTCATGTTCATTTATGGGCGAGATATTATGAGGGTATGAATCGCGATGTTGCAGAAAATACCTTATTTACAGTGTGTACTACGTATGCCCCGTTTTGGCCAGATCGGACTCTACTCTGACCTGAATATCTTCTATGGCAATCAGAATGAAACCAAAGTTCTCTGGGTGAGTAAAACATCATATTTTAAGCTGGAAATAAGGTCCGGGGTGTAAAAAACCAGAATTCTCCTTTAAGGTTAGGGTTGGCAAGTAGTGGTTACGGTAAGCCTTCAGGGAATGCATGTAAGTCAATGTAATGACCCCAAAAGTGACATAAGTAAACTCTCTGTATGTGTATGTGTCTGTGTGTGTGTGTGTGTGTGTGTGTGTGTGTGTGTGTGTGTGTGTGTGTGTAAATGGCCTGCATTTATATAGCGCTTTTATCCAAAGCACTTTACAATGAGGAGGTACATTCACCCATTCACACACCAATGGCGGCAAGCTACCACACAGTGTACTGGTACACCATCGGGAGCAATTTGGGGTTCAGTATCTTGCCCAAGGACACTTCAACATGTGGACTGGCGGGGATCGAACCACCGACCTCTTTTATCCAAAGCAATTAGTGGACAACCCACTCTACCTCCTGAGCTACAGCCGCCCCAGCCGTGTGCGTGTGTGTCTAACCTGGGGACACGTGCCAGGTAGTGGAGGACATTTTGAAGCTCCTCCTCCTCCAGCTCACTGAAAGCAGGGAATTCTGGGAAGATGATGATGGGGCTGCCGTTCATCCCATGGCCTCCTGAGAACAGAACAGTGACAATATACTGTAAGTTGCAATATGGTGTCAATGATTTATATCTGTAGTCATAACTTTAACCCATTGATACCTGATGCAGCATTTGTGTGTATATCCCTCATTTGTGTGCGTATCTCTTTAAGACCGCGGAACCGCGTTAACGCGGTTCGCGGTCTTAAAGGGATACACACACAAATGCTGCATCAGGTATCAATGGGTTAATAACTTAATCAACTACTTTCTGATGCTGTGACACCTGAAATTCAATGGGATTATTAAAGCTTCATCTAATACAGTGGTTCCAAAACTGGGGTACCCCTAGGGCTACATGGAGTTAATACAGGGGGTAAAGGAGAAAATGGAAAAATTCACGAATACATCCTGAAAACTAGAACGACCGCACCGTGGATATATGCCACCGCCAACAAGTGAGCAGTCAACATCCATGTCTGTCCAGACTTTGACGTTTGAGCTAAATGTGAAGAAATTCCGTGAAGGTGTTACTGAGATATGGCATTACCAAGCTTGAAAATGGCATTCGTGAGGTCACAGTGACCTTAACCTTTGACCACCAAAATGTAATCAGTTCATCCCTGAGTCAAAGTGGACGTTTGAGGCAAATATGGCGAAATTCCATCAACGCGTTCCTAAGATAACGTGTTAACGAGCTAGAAAATGGCATTAGTGAGGTCACAGTGACCTTGAACTTTGACATTTGACCACCAAAATGTAATCAGTTCATCCCTGAGTCAAAGTGGATGTTTGAGCCATATTGGAAGACATTCCGTCAAGGCGTTCCTGAGATATCGCGTTAATGAGCTTGGAAATGGCGCTCGTGAGGTCACAGTGACGTTGAACTTCGACCTTTGATGACCACAATCTAATCAGTTCATCCTTGAGTCCATCTCGACGTTTGAGGCAAATTTGACAAAATCCCGTCAAGGCGTTCCTCAGATATCGTGTTAACAAACATCGGATGGACTGTCGCCAAGAGACTCATTCTAAAGGAGTGGAAGTCCCACTCTCCACCATCTTTTCAGTTGTGGCTGACGGACATGGTTTCGGTTGTGCGCATGGAGAGAATCAGGTACATGAGGGCGAACTCACTTGGGAAGTTCTCAACTATTTGGGACCCGTTCCTGGCCTACTTTGATGAGGTTAGAAATGAGTGATTCGTCCAGCTATTCTAATGGACTCCTTAATTTATTATTATTATTATTTTTTACAAGCACCTTACATGTCTGTGTTGTAATGTCGGTATGTGTTGTTTGTTTTTTGTGTGTGTATCTGAGTTTGTTTAGCTTTTGTTCTGAAAATTGAAAAATAAAATATTGAAAAAAAACAAAAAACATCGGATGTACGGACATACGGACGGACGGACAACCCAAAACCATAATGGCTATCGGCAGTGGAGGCATAATAAATTAAACATTAAAATAAATCTGCTCCCCGAGTGGAAACCGATGGGTCTGCCAGATATCTAGCCGGCTAAATATCTGGTCGTATCAGGAGAACAGAGCGTAGTGAGGCAGACATCGCCAATTCCAGCTTTACTCCTATCAGTGTTGGGGTTGTTACTAGAAAAATATTATAAATTACATACTGCTCTTTACTTTACTTATTACTCCTGAGAAAAGTAGGCTACTTAGTTACTGATTACATTTGTGTCATGTCATGTTATCCCTAAACATACTGTATATATGGCCTGCATTTTTATATAGCGCTTATATATACTAAATACATATAATAAAACAATATTGTGCTAGGCTTACTTGCATTTATTGGGCCAATAGTCAACCTCAGCCACATTATAAGGAGTCTTTCTTCCAAGACTTTTAATAAAGACAGAGCCTGCCCTAGATCATCATGTTCAGATTTCAGAGTTGTATTTCCCAGTTCCCACTCTGTGGGCTCGTTTACATGACTTGAAGGCAGGAGTTGACAAAGTGAATCTTTCAGAGATATTAAGTTGATAATGGGGTTAAAGAAGGCAACACAAGTAAGGACAGATCTGTTAGTAACTGTAATGTGATTTCTGATAGAACAGTAATGCTTTACTTTACTTATAGCATGAAAGTAATGTGATTACAGCAATGCATTACTTTGTAACACTACACCTAATGCAGTGTGGCAGGTCATTGTCATTACCTCCACCAATGGGGTTTCAACGAGGTAATGTTTACGCCGACATTTTTCTGTTTGTTTGTCAGCAGGATATCTATCAGGATAAGAAACGGTAGTAAAGTAATGTAGGCCATGGGCCAACTTCGAAGTGATTAACTTTCCCCGCCCATTGGCCAAAAGTGGGCATGTCAAAGAATGTGGCAAATCACTAAAAGGCACCTACAGTAACTTCCAAATTGATACTTAATGCAGGGTTTCCCATACTTTTCCCGACCAAGTACCACTATGTACCAAACCAAATTTCCCAGGGACCACTTCCACTGCGTATACCAACCCCCACCCCCCACACACACGCACACGCCAAAAAAAAAATATATATATATATATATTTTACCATGCAATGGCATAATAATTAATAATATTAACAACATAAGGCTGCTGGTTGAAAACGGACACACACAACATGTGCCAACGTTAAGCTGTGAAAAAGACCTCTTTGGAAGAAAAAAAATCCGCTCGCCAAAATTTTCCCTAACTTTGGAGTGTTATTTAGCCACCTTCCTGACAAACTAGCATGACATGGTACCAATCGATGCCTTAGGACAGGTCTTATAGTTTCATATACCAGAAACTTCACTCTGGCTTTAAAACTGAGCCCACTACAGCCTCTGAAAGTAACCCCCCCCACCCCCAATATCACGATATAAAAAATAAAAAATAAAAAAAGGCTACTCCTCAGGGTTAATGTGTATGTAAAAACTGTTATCTGTTTCAAAATAAAAAAATAAATTGCAATTATCTGGCAGACCACCATGCGGAGCCCATATAGGAGCCCATATATATAAATTTGGCAATGTGGACTCTGTCTGTTTCAAGAATTTTGTCCGGCCACAGCCATGCCGTTTTACGTGCGATCGGGCTAGTGATGTCATACATAGGCATTGTGACATCTATGTGACATGACTGATGATGTCATCATGACTCACACGCACACACACACGAGGGAGAGACTAAGGGAGAGAGAGGAGAGGGAGAAGTGGAGAGAGACTGAGGGAGAGAGATTGAGGGAGAGGGGGGAGAGACGGAGGGAGAGAGAGAGGGAGACATTGCGCGCGCACCAATAGGGCAGGCGAGGCCACGCAGCATATATATATATATATACACACACACACACACACACACACACATGCATACATACATTATATAATTCCTAATCTTATTATTTCTTAATATTCAATTTGCTAATTTAACGTTTCTATACATTTTCCAAAACAATGACCACATCATTGAGGAAAATACAAAAAGAAGAAGATAAAAACACAACTTGTGATAAGCCAAGTATAACATCTAAAGATCCCTACACAAAGACACACGCACGCACACACACACACACACACACGCACGCACGCACACACACACACACACACACACACACACACACACGCACGCGCACACACACACACACACACACACACACGGCCGTTTCTTCCGTTGGTGGGTCAAGTTGCAAAGTAGATCATCCTGGGAATGAATTATTCAAATGCCGTTGCCGGGTAGGCATTGTCGTCATGGTAACCCAACACGGGGCCCTGAGTGTGTGTGTGTGTCTGTGCTTCTTTATGTTGCTTTGTGTGTGTTTCTATATGCGTGTGTGTGTGTGTGTGTGTGTGTGTGTGTGTGTGTGTGTGTGTGTGTGTGTGTGTGTGTGTGTGTGTGTGTGTGTGTGTGTGTGTGTATGCGCGCGTTTGTGTGTGGTATCTGGGTCGACATGCCAACAGTAACTGATCAGAGGAAACTCTGCAGAGGGGTCAAGTGCCAACTTATGGCACGGACAGACTACTCGACGGTCGCCAGTCATCGCACTGTTCTTTTCAGATTACACAACTTGCTGTCTTGTAATCATGAGTCTTTGGCTGGTGGTTTTCACACTATATGACTGAGCTGTGACAGAGGATCACACATTACAAGATATTTCACCAGGAGAATCCACGACAAGTCCACAAACGCAGTCTCACACGGCTTTATTCTTGTTTAACACACGCTCAGACAACATATGGGCCATTCTACAGAATAGCTTCACTAAGTCTGAGTTATTATTAAGTCTATTATTAAGAGTTATTAAGTTTACTGCTATCTCAAATATTATGTTGGGATTCAATAGATAATAGAATGATCTTAGTAAACGTCTAAGATGTGGATGCTTTTTAAATTTGTCTTTGTTTTGTTTTTAGTTGTGGGACAGTAGTTTGCACCAATCTACTGTGTTTTCTCAGAAAAATGAAAATAAAATATTGGAGAAAAAAAATAGCTCTCCCGACACAACCAGATATTTAGCCTGCTAGATATTCATCATTGATCAACCCGATTAGTTGAGATATAATAGGCATAATTATTTATTTGAACTGTCTGACTATAATTCTGATTCCCGCAGTACCACCAAATCCAGGATACATACAGTACAATATGAGGACAGGCAGAGAAAGACATTAAGCCAAAACCAATCTGGGAACCCAGAGTCTATCAGTCTGACGGCTAATAAGACTGTGGGACAGATGGCCGATATTTTGGGGATTCCGGTATTGAGCGGATATGGCCGCCACAAGACCTCCGCTTCCGTCATTGTTTACAGTCTGATGACATCTCATATGCAGCTATATATTCTTATTCTTATTCTTATTCTTATTATTATTAGCCGAAATGCATAGACTCGATCAGCTCCAACTCTGTTCTCACGTCAATCGGACTGTAAACAATAGTGCACGGAAGAGGTACTCTTGGTGTGGACATACCGGAAACCCTAAGATATTGGCCATCTGTCCCACAGTCTTATTAGCCATCAGATTGATAGACTGAGCCAAAACCAACCTGGGAGGAAGGCAAACTGTTTCTCGAGTTCAGAGCCAATTTCTGCTGCGCACAGACACGCGTTCTCCCTCTGCATGATGTCATCTGGAGAGAGAGAGAGAGAGAGAGAGAGAGTCTATTAGTTATGTCTCTACACACACGCACACACATATTTAAGCACTATTCTATCACCTCATACAGTAGGTTGCTTCTGATGACTGCTTGGCAATAAAGAGATTTAAGGTGAGAATGTGTCCTCTGGCGGCCATGTTGGAGGTCCTCAACTCTTGGCAAGAACGGTTAAGAACATTGGATTACATTTACAAACCAACAAGCCCTGCCATCTCAACAGAATTAAGGATTTGGATTTGTTTCAGCATCTTTAATTTCATGAATGGTAGGCCTATGTACATATACTGTATCTATTTGTTAGTTTAGAATCTAAACTAAGCTTGCGAGCTACTTTTAAAATGACCAGCTCAACATGACCTACCAAGCCAGAATCTCATTAAAGCCAGTTGAACTGAGAATGTACTACTAATACTATATATGTACATATTATGTATTTGTAATATGTAATACTGTTAATGTGTTCTGAAAACCAAATAAACAAATTGGTTAAAACAAATGCATTTGAACGGAATGGTAATGTTGTCATGTGGAACAAAATATAAATATTCAAATAATATTCCTTAGAAAATATTGCATAAGATCTTTCATACTTAATTAGGGATAAAGTAAGTAAAGTGAGTAAAATTAGCTTGTTATCAGTTTAGACAGCAGAATTGTGTCATGATATCCCAAAATCACCATATCATCATGATATGATTCTACTGAAAGACGATAACGATAATATTGAATTATCTTCTCAACTTAAGACGTAATGTCTGTTAGAGACTAAAACATGGCAGGCCTAGAGAGAGCCAAGGACTAAACAAATGTAGGGCTGCTACAGGATCAAAAGTCCAGCACTAAAGCAGCGAAGAAAGTGAGTAGGGCTAAAGGCAACACAGTCATCTAAATTCAGAATCTAATTTACCTGAGGAGCATTCACTTCAACTTAGAATAGACACACCTACACCCACACCACAACAGTGTTCTTCATTCAGACATTACTAAAGATAACATTATTGAATTGTGACAACGCAGTTTTCTCCACCGGCTGCAGGATCACCTGCCGCAGACAACATGGGGAGGAGACTGGGGAGCAGGGAAGACAGGATCAGACAGAGGAGTGGGAAAAGAAGGAGAGGGAGGGAGAGGAGAAGAGTTAAGATAAGTGATCCTTTATTATCCCCATGGGGAAATTCATCCTCTGCATTTGACCCATCCTCTACTAGGAACCTTCCTAGAACTAGGAGCAGTGGGCAGCCACAGTGCAGCGCCCGGGGACCAACTCCAGTTCTTTTTGCCAGTGCCTTGGTCACGGGCACTGACAGGAGTATTAACCCTAACAATGTTCGTGTGGGTTTCCTCCGGGTGCTCCCACCATCAAAGACATGTATGTTAGCCTAACATACATTTCAAGTGTTAGCCTAACATACATGTCTTTGATGGTGGGAGGAAACCGGAGCACCCGGAGGAAACCCACACGAACATGGGGAGAACATGCAAACTCCACACAGAAAGGACCTGGGATGAAGGGAAGGAAAGGGGGAGAATGGGGAGAAGAGGAGAAGGGAGAGTAGGGCAGACAGATACACCAGACAGATTTCCTCTTCTCTCTGGTCAAGCTGGATTACAGTACCGGTAATCTCATTTAGGCGTCTGAGATGAGGAGACACAGAGGGAAAGAGAGAAAGTCCCTCGCTTACATATCCACCACCCCCCCCCCCCCCACACACACACACACACACACACACACACACACACACACACGCCTGTTTTGACTCGTATGCAAAAGACAAGAAGAGGATAATACATCTGCCTTTGTGTTTGACAACTTGTATTATGTCTAGGGATGTAACGATATATTTTACCATACAGTACAAAAATATCACGTATATATACGGTATTTCACTATATTAACCCCCCCTTTAATTACACATACTATGGCCCATCAACAACAACAACAAAGTATTTTGTTTTGAAGAAACATATTGAGTTATTGAACTGAAGCTAAAACTAATATGAGAACGTTTGACACAAGGGTCCTCCTCCATTATGAATGTATTTAGTGGCGTGCTGCGCCGAGTATTACGGGATTACAGGGAACGCTTATGGTCCGATACTGTGGTATCCGTGGTTGCTTGATATTGCGGTCTACAGTACTTTAAAACTGTATATTATTGCATCCCCAACTAGAAAGTGCACTCAGTAGCGTGCAGATCTCTGCTAGCCTCCGCTACGCCTAACCATAACCTAACCCCAACTGTGAAGGCCACTGCTACAGGAAACACGATCTGATGGGGGAGCAGACTTGGACACAACACCTGTTAACACCGACAGGTGTCGGGGCCAAGGTACTTATCTCCGATAGGAAGTGTATCCCCTGCATTAAGAGGGGTGATACATTTTTTGGCAGACTGAACTTTTGTTAAAGAGGAAACTTCTCCATATATTCACCATCGTTATTAAAGGCCGGGTTTACCGTGGGGAACATGAATATATATTAATTCTTAAAAAATCTTAAATTTCGAATCCGTTGAAATTTTTGAAATTGCTTGTTCACAGCCAGAGAAAAAAAAAAAAAAAAAAAAAAAAAAAAAAAAATGGGCCAGGTGACGCGTTTCGACGCGAAACGCGTCACCTGGCCCAATTTTTTTTTTTTTTTTTTTTTTTTTTTTTTCATTTATTTTTTTCTCTGGCTGTGAACAAGCAATTTCAAAAATTTCAACGGATTCGAAATTTAAGATTTGTTAAGAATTAATATATATTCATGTTCCCCACGGTAAACCCGGCCTTTAAGCATATGATCTGAATTTTACAAAATAAAACACTGCAATGCATCAGTTGTGCATTATAGAGGGCCTTACATATTTTGGTAGATTGCATGTCCAGTCCAAAAAAAAAAAAAAAAAAATGACGATATCCACACACACACACACACACACACACACACACACACACACACACACACAAAGTGGTTAATCAAGTTGGTTTTGCCGATCACATTGCAATCCATCCTCAATGTGTCGTGGGGCGTTTACACCTGTACTTTCAAGTGGTCAAGCACTATCCGATTGCAATCTGATCACAGAAAACGTATGTTAGTGCCAGGTGTAAATGGCCTCTGTGTCCAGCAAGTTGGAGCCTTAAATCCAGTCAATAGAGCAGGTCTAGAGGGATGAATTGGCCCGTTTTAAGCTGCAAACAGTTTGTTTGGTTTGCACTCAGACGGTAATGAATGCCTCTCACTGCCAGTCTCACCATATCACCTGGAAAACTCATCACACTCACACCAGTTGCAGTGCCAGTCTTGCACACACGCGCGCGCACACACACACACACACACACACACACACACACACACACACACACACACACACGCACACACACACACACACACGGTGGCTAATCAATTCCTCCTCAAAGCCATCCATTACTATTTTTACTACTTCTAATCCTAGTATCCTGCACGACCGCAGTCAAGACGTCTTTACGGAATGTTTTGTTGGCATTTTCACCCATACATGCATCTTGCACACCAAGGTAAGACACGTCTGCAAATTGTGTCAAACTTTACAGCAGTGGTCATTTAAAACCTTCAATAATGTCGGCCAGCTGGTCACTACTACTCACTACCATCACGGACAGCGAGCTACGGCAACACCACTTGGACAAAGTTGATATTCTAATATCATTGTAATGACGGTATAAAACGGTCAATAAAATATGTTTTTCAAAAATTGGGAATCACCGCAACCACGAGAGAAGACAAAGACAGACAGACAAACGCACGCACACGACCAAACACATGATCTCCTCCTTGCTTTGCCTGCCGTGGATAATTATGTCAGTGTTATTTTACTGCGTGTGGAGTGGAGGGACATCAGCGCGTGTGTGTGTGTGGGCGTGTGTGTGTGTGTGTGTGCAAGACTGGCACTGCAACTGGTGTGAGTGTGATGAGTTTTCCAGGTGATATGGTGAGACTGGCAGTGAGAGGCATTCATTACCATTTGAGTGCAAACCAAACAAACTGTTTGCATCTTAAAACGGGCCAATTCATCCCTCTGGACCTGCTTTTTTTTTTCTTTTAAGTTTTCAGAACATGAAAACAGAACATAAACATAAACATAAAAACAGGCTCATACACAGGAAAAAGGAAAAACAGATACTACATTGTCAAAATAACGACTCGGCTACCAGCAGCATAGTGTGCTCATGTCCTTATGAGAGATGTTTTGCATAGGATCATGCAAGGGGTCCATGAGAGGTCAGCTGGGCGAGTCACTCGTCACCCCTAGTGTCCTCTAGAGAGAGAGTGGCGTCAGCGGAGGACCAAAATGCGAGACTCATTAGCCAATGAACAGCCAGGAATGGGTCTCGCGCTACTTTTGCATGCTAAAATAAAGCTGATAATGTACAATTTGATTCAAGGGATGAAAAACCCTTTCAGAGTACAACACAAACTGTCTATTTTGCTGCAACTCGACAGTGCTGCTTAATCCAGGACCTTAGTTCCTGGAACTCCTGAGAGTAAAAAACTGGTCCATTAGAGTGAATGGAGATGTCGGGACTCTTCTATCTACACAGGTCTGGTCACCCCTGACTACGTCAAAGTAGGCCAGAAATGGGTCCCAAATAGTGGAAAACTTCCCAAGTGAGTTGGTCCTCAGGAACCTGAGTCTCTCCATGCACACAACTGAGACCATGTCCATCAGCCACAACTGAAAGGAAAGAGGAGAGGGAGACTTCCACTCCTTCAGAATAAGTCTCTTGGCGACAGTCATCCCCAGTGTCAGGGACTGTTGCACAGCTGTTGGGAGGAGCAGTGAGGATTCCGAGCAGCCGAAGATGGCGAGTTCTGCCTCCGGTTGAAGGGTTATTTGATAGGCCTTAGAGTACCAGTCAAATACTTTGGCCCAGAACCCGGATAGCAAAGGGCGAAACCAAAAAGCATGGGACAGTGTGCCCTCTGACACCTGACACCCATCACATAATGGTGAGACAGAAGGGTAGATCCTGTGCTGGACCTGCTCTATTGACTGGATTTAAGGCTACAACTTGCTGGACACAGAGGTCATTTACACCTGGCACTAACATGCGTTTTCTGTGATCAGATTGGAATCGGATAGAGCTTGACCACTTGAAAGTAAAGGTGTAAACACCCCCATGACACATTGAGGACAGATTGCGATGTGATCGGCCACACCACCTCCGGAGGTGGTCAGGGGCGCATTGTGACCACATTGAACACAAGTGTAAAATGCAATGCGTCCTCTCAATCCACATACGACAACAGCCACCGCTGTTTATCTGCTGCTCTATGCTATGGAGCTTGCCTGATGCCATCGCAATCGGATCTCAATGTGGACACACAGTACAGGACCAGAGATCAGCACAGACAGAGTTACTACTGTAAGGCCGTGATAAACAGCATGTGAAAGCAATAGTTGACCTTAGAAGTCTGTGATATCTGCAGATCAGACAGACAGCAGAGAGACGCCTTGATGGGGACATAATTTCCTGCAGCCACCCAATCAGCTGAGGAATCCTACAGATTAAGAGCTGAGACTCTCACTAATGTGTCGCCATACCTTTGGCTAGACAATGAGTCATAACACACAGGCATCACATCTCATGTACAGCGCACACCTACAGTAGCACTGGGCAGCATTTGTGTCAGTGGGTCAGGGGGATGCGAGAGGAGGGTAGAAGGTCATGGGACAGTACACCTCTCCATTGAAGCCCAGACTGCTGAATTTGAACAAGTTCAGCAGCATTCTTTGAGAAGACTTGCTGAGATTAGACTTGACATTAATGCAGGTTTAGATTAGACTTGACATTAATGCAGGTTTACTAGACTACAGCAAAGTCAAGCAGTCTGTAATTTACCCAAAGACAGATACTCTGCTATAATTAACCTCTATTACAGTACAGGGAAACCAGAGAGAAGGAGAGAGTATAGAGAGACACTCAGGCTTGTAAGCAGAGGATCGCTCGTTCAAATCCCTGGTCCAGCTGGCAAAGTATGGGTGGGGAAGGTTGTTGCATTCAAGTGCTAGTGGGAAAGTCCAACATCTGGACCTTCCAAAGTGGCTGCTAATCACTACTGCATGTATGTCAAATTGGGAAGACAATAAACAAACATGGGTGTCCTGCAGCTTGACAAGCTATTTCAACAAACTTTATTTAAATAAATGTTAGTTATGATGATTATTTTTCTGCCATTTGTTGAGAAGGTTAAAGGTTATCATTGTGTCATGAGTTGACAAAATAATCTTTGTTTTTAGAAATGTCGGAAAGAGCACTGCCTACATTACTCTGGCATTACACAAAGATACATTACAGCATACGGGATCTGTCTGTGTGTGTGTGTGTGTGTGTGTGTGTGTGTGTGTGTGTGTGTTTTCATGTCTGTGTCTGTGTGTGTGTGTGTGTGTGTGTGTGTGTGTGTGTGTGTGTGTCTGTGTCTGTGTGTGTGTGTGTGTGTGTGTGTTTGTGTGTGTGTGTTTGTGTGTGTGTGTTTGTTTGTTTGTGCGTTTCAGTGCAATGTAGGATCTTTGGCCCAGCTGTCAGTTGAGTGTGTCAGGCAGTAAGCCCTAGCTAAGACCCAAACTCTGGAACACACCCAGACATGTGCTCTGTGTGTGTGTGTGTGTGTGTGTGTGTGTGTGTGTGTGTGTGTGTGTGTGTGCGCGTGCGTGTGTGCGTGCGTGTGTGCGTGTGTGTGTGTCCTCCAGGCTAAAACCCAATAAGCATGACCTATTGAAGTTGGAACCTGGTCCTGACAAACTGCAGTGGGCCTGTCCGCATATGAAAATAAAATACAATACCAGCCAGAATTATGACAGCCCATGCAAATTTGGATGATAATTCACTATTTTCCCAAAACTAAAGTGATATTTTTAAAGAAAAAACAAAATGATAGATCATCATTCTGTGATGTTCAGTGTATTCCAGGAGTTATTACTGGGAGGTCATGTTTCTGCCCGTTTGTCCATCTGTTTGTCTGTAGGATCTCTCAAAAAGTTATGAACAAATTTACACACAACTTTGTAGAAAAGTAGGTTATGAGCCAACTTAGAACTGATTACCTTTCCATGCCCACTGTCCAAAAGGGGGTGTGGCAATGGGCGTGTCCAATCACAAAGAGGCACCTAACTTCCAAACAGACTCACGTAAAACCACAAAACTTCGTGGAGAGGTAGGTCATGGGCCAAGGATGAACTGATTAACTTCCCATGCCCACTGGTCAAAAAGGGGCATGGCAATGGGCGTGGCCAATCACGAAAAGCCAAAGGCACCTACTGTAGTGTCCAGAGAGAGAGACACTACTCAGATCAGATCAACTTTATTGTCCCCGAGGGGAAATTTGTCTTGGGCTACAAAGTGTATTACAGCATGTCGATCGGCAGTAACATATACCAACAAAGAAAACAACAACAACAACAACATGACAGCAAGACAACAGTAGCATTTGAACAAGACATTACACAGAACCCGGGTTGAACAGGCGGTGCCTGTTTAGGCAAGAAAAAATTGCACCCCCCATATTACACTGACCCTTATTGCACTATAAGTGAAAATAAGATGATAAAATAATAAGATGATAAAATAAATAAAAGCATATAACCATAAAAAAACATAAAATCATAAAATCATAGAAGCATAAAACCATGGCGAGATGAAAACAAGGAGAAAACCACAAGAAGGACTAAAAGAAAAGAAACAAGCGCACTTACCTACTGCCACCTCCCATCAGTGCAGGTGTTACACCCGTGAGGAAGGGGCTCGCTGTCTATTCAGCAGTGCGATAGAAGTAGGAAGGAAGGATAGACTATATCTATTGCTTTTGCAGCGGCTGGCTCTGAACCGTCTGCCCGAGGGTAGTATCTCGTACTCCGAGTAGAGGATGTGGCTTGGATCAGTCAGAACTCTATTTGCCAGGTTAATGACTTTGTTTTCGAAGATGGACTGAAGTGTCGGGTAGTCCTTTCTACCGATCACCTTCATGGCAGTTTTTACCATCCTCATGACTCTCGATTTGAGCTGTACAGTGAGAGTCCCAAACCATGCGGCCATGCCATATCTAATTAAGCTTTCTAGTACGGCGTTATAGAAAGTGGACATGATGCTGGAGCTCGCGCCGAACAGTCTGAGTCTGCGCAGAAAGTGGAGACGTTGAGCCAGCTTCGCGCACAAGTAGTCGACATGCACGTTCCATTTGAGCATGTTGTCTATCTGGATCCCCAGATACTTATATGAGCAGACCTGCTCAATTTCATTGTCACCAATTACCACTGGGTTGTGAGCTCTCACCGCCCTGGGATCAAAGATCATTTCTTTAGTTTTCTTTGTGTTTAAAATAAGGTGGTTGCTCGAGCACCATGTTTCGAATTTAGATATCTCCCTATGGTACACCAGAGGGCATTCATCGCCATGATGATGGCGGTGTCATCAGACTAACGCGTGACTCATTAGCCAATGAACAGCCAGAAAGGGGTCTCGCGCTACTTTTGAGTGCTAAAATAAAGCTGATAATGTACAATTAAAAAAAAAAAAAAAAAAAAAATCTAAGTACAACACAAACTGTCCATTTTGCTGCAACTCGACAGTGCTGCTTAATCCAGGACCTTACTTCCTGGAACTCTTGAGAGTAAAAAACTGGTCCATTGGAGTGAATGGAGATGTCGCGACTCTTCTATATACATGGCTCTGGCCTACTGTAATTTCCAAACGGATTCACATAACACCATGGAACTTTGTTGAAAGGTTGGCAGAGGTATGCACTCTAGCGAGTGCCCTCTAGGTGTTGTAATTTACTTTTTCGTGAACCAACTTTCCCCTCCACCTGCCTTGTTTACGTCACGTCCTATCCAAATTAACGCTATTGCGCATACACTCCGAATTGAGGCAATAGTTAAAAAAGCATATCTGCGCCCTAAGAGCTAGAAGACAGGGTTTAAAATGTATTAATTACATATGTTGAAAGTAGAGATTTTACAGGGGAAAAAAACAATTTGCCTCTTCATCCCTTATAGGGGAATTGGAATGAATGAGCACTGCACAAACCCATGCATGTTCTATAGAGAGTGCATGTTCTATAGAGAGTGCATGGTGCATGTTCTATAGAGAGTGCATGTTCTATAGAGAGTGCATGGTGCATGTTCTATAGAGAGTGCATGTTCTATAAAGAGTGCATGTTCTATAAAGAGTGCATGTTCTATAGAGAGTGCATGTTCTATAGAGAGTGCATGGTGCATGTTCTATAGAGAGTGCATGTTCTATAGAGAGTGCATGGTGCATGTTCTATAGAGAGTGCATGTTCTATAAAGAGTGCATGTTCTATAAAGAGTGCATGTTCTATAGAGAGTGCATGGTGCATGTTCGTGCATGTTCTATAGAGAGTGCATGTTCTATAGAGAGTGCATGTTCTATAGAGAGTGCATGGTGCATGTTCGTGCATGTTCTATAAAGAGTGCATGTTCTATAGAGAGTGCATGTTCTATAAAGAGTGCATGTTCTATAGAGTGCATGTTCTATAGAGAGTGCATGTTCTATAGAGAGTGCATGTTCTATAGAGAGTGCATGTTCTATAAAGAGTGCATGTTCTATAGAGAGTGCATGGTGCATGTTCGTGCATGTTCTATAGAGAGTGCATGTTCTATAGAGAGTGCATGGTGCATGTTCGTGCATGTTCTATAGAGAGTGCATGGTGCATGTTCGTGCATGTTCTATAGAGAGTGCATGTTCTATAGAGAGTGCATGTTCTATAGAGAGTGCATGTTCTATAGAGAGTGCATGTTCTATAGAGAGTGCATGTTCTATAGAGAGTGCATGTTCTATAAAGAGTGCATGTTCTATAAAGAGTGCATGTTCTATAGAGAGTGCATGTTCTATAAAGAGTGCATGTTCTATAGAGAGTGCATGGTGCATGTTCGTGCATGTTCTATAGAGAGTGCATGTTCTATAGAGAGTGCATGTTCTATAAAGAGTGCATGTTCTATAGAGTGCATGTTCTATAGAGAGTGCATGTTCTATAGAGAGTGCATGTTCTATAGAGAGTGCATGTTCTATAAAGAGTGCATGTTCTATAGAGAGTGCATGGTGCATGTTCGTGCATGTTCTATAGAGAGTGCATGTTCTATAGAGAGTGCATGTTCTATAGAGAGTGCATGGTGCATGTTCGTGCATGTTCTATAGAGAGTGCATGGTGCATGTTCGTGCATGTTCTATAGAGAGTGCATGTTCTATAGAGAGTGCATGTTCTATAGAGAGTGCATGTTCTATAGAGAGTGCATGTTCTATAGAGAGTGCATGTTCTATAGAGAGTGCATGTTCTATAGAGTGCATGGTGCATGTTCGTGCATGTTCTATAGAGAGTGCATGTTCTATAGAGAGTGCATGTTCTATAGAGAGTGCATGTTCTATAGAGAGTGCATGGTGCATGTTCGTGCATGTTCTATAGAGAGTGCATGTTCTATAGAGAGTGCATGTTCGATAGAGAGTGCATGTTCTATAGAGAGTGCATGTTCTATAGAGAGTGCATGTTCTATAGAGAGTGCATGTTCTATAGAGTGCATGGTGCATGTTCGTGCATGTTCTATAGAGAGTGCATGTTCTATAGAGAGTGCATGTTCTATAGAGAGTGCATGTTCTATAGAGAGTGCATGGTGCATGTTCGTGCATGTTCTATAGAGAGTGCATGTTCGATAGAGAGTGCATGTTCGATAGAGAGTGCATGTTCTATAGAGAGTGCATGGTGCATGTTCGTGCATGTTCGATAGAGAGTGCATGTTCTATAGAGCAGCGTTTCTCAACTGGTGGGTCGCCGTTTTGATTGGGTCGCGGACATTGGCCCAATTTTTTTTTTTTTTTTTTTCATATTTCATTTGAGTTAAATTCAGACTATTGAAACTGGATTAGCCTGACCAGTTTTACTTGTTTAACAAGCTGAAGCATATGCTCTGCCTGTAATTCAAGAGAAGTCTGCCTTTTCATTTCATATTTAATTTGAGTTCAATTCAGATGATTGAAACTGGATTAGCATGGCCCCAGTTTAATTAAAAGTTATGACCAGTTTAACTAAAAAGCATATAGCCTGCCTGTGATTCAAGAAAAGTCTGCCTTTTTATTTCATATTAGTTAAATTCAGACTATTGAAACTGGATTAGCATGACCAGGTTAACTTGTTTTATTATTATTATTATTATTAACTTGTTTAAAAACATATAGGCATGTAATTCAAGATAAGTCTGCCTTTTATTTCATATTTCATACAGTTCAAATAAGACTTTCTGAGCATGACCAGTTTGACTTGTTTAAATTTAAAAACATATAGGCCTGTAATTCAAGTCTGCCTTATTTCAATTGGTTTTTAGCCCTAGTTGCACTTCTGTTGCACTTTTTTGTTCATTTGAGGTTTATAACAGTGCATGAAGGCATTGTGTATTAAATTAATGCGCTTTTTTTTGTGCAATAAATTTGAGTGGTTTAAAAAAAAATCTGAAATTTGGGTCGCGACTTCATGACAAGGAAAATAGTGGGTCCTGAGGCTACACCAGTTGAGAACCACTGCTATAGCGAGTGCATGTTCTATAGAGAGTGCATGTTCTGAGTGCATGTTCTATAGAGAGTGCATGTTCTATAGAGAGTGTATGTTCTATAGAGAGTGCATGTTCTATAGAGAGTGCATGTTCTATAGAGAGTGCATGTTCTATAGAGAGTGCATGTTCTATAGAGAGTGCATGTTCTATAGAGAGTGCATGTTCTATAGAGAGTGCATGTTCTATAGAGAGTGCATGTTCTATAGAGAGTGCATGTTCTATAGAGAGTGCATGTTCTATAGAGAGTGCATGGTGCATGTTCGTGCATGTTCTATAGAGAGTGCATGTTCTATAGAGAGTGCATGTTCTATAGAGAGTGCATGTTCTATAGAGAGTGCATGTTCTATAGAGAGTGCATGTTCTATAGAGAGTGCATGTTCTATAGAGAGTGCATGTTCTATAGAGAGTGCATGTTCTATAGAGAGTGCATGTTCTATAGAGAGTGCATGGTGCATGTTCGTGCATGTTCTATAGAGAGTGCATGTTCGATAGAGAGTGCATGTTCGATAGAGAGTGCATGTTCTATAGAGAGTGCATGGTGCATGTTCGTGCATGTTCGATAGAGAGTGCATGTTCTATAGAGAGTGCATGTTCTATAGAGAGTGCATGTTCTATAGAGAGTGCATGTTCTATAGAGAGTGCATGTTCTATAGAGAGTGCATGGTGCATGTTCGTGCATGTTCTATAGAGAGTGCATGTTCTATAGAGAGTGCATGTTCTATAGAGAGTGCATGTTCTATAGAGAGTGCATGTTCTATAGAGAGTGCATGTTCTATAGAGAGTGCATGTTCTATAGAGAGTGCATGTTCTATAGAGAGTGCATGTTCTATAGAGAGTGCATGTTCTATAGAGAGTGCATGGTGCATGTTCGTGCATGTTCTATAGAGAGTGCATGTTCGATAGAGAGTGCATGTTCGATAGAGAGTGCATGTTCTATAGAGAGTGCATGGTGCATGTTCGTGCATGTTCGATAGAGAGTGCATGTTCTATAGAGCAGCGTTTCTCAACTGGTGGGTCGCCGTTTTGATTGGGTCGCGGACATTGGCCCAATTTTTTTTTTTTTTTTTTTCATATTTCATTTGAGTTAAATTCAGACTATTGAAACTGGATTAGCCTGACCAGTTTTACTTGTTTAACAAGCTGAAGCATATGCTCTGCCTGTAATTCAAGAGAAGTCTGCCTTTTCATTTCATATTTAATTTGAGTTCAATTCAGATGATTGAAACTGGATTAGCATGGCCCCAGTTTAATTAAAAGTTATGACCAGTTTAACTAAAAAGCATATAGCCTGCCTGTGATTCAAGAAAAGTCTGCCTTTTTATTTCATATTAGTTAAATTCAGACTATTGAAACTGGATTAGCATGACCAGGTTAACTTGTTTTATTATTATTATTATTATTAACTTGTTTAAAAACATATAGGCATGTAATTCAAGATAAGTCTGCCTTTTATTTCATATTTCATACAGTTCAAATAAGACTTTCTGAGCATGACCAGTTTGACTTGTTTAAATTTAAAAACATATAGGCCTGTAATTCAAGTCTGCCTTATTTCAATTGGTTTTTAGCCCTAGTTGCACTTCTGTTGCACTTTTTTGTTCATTTGAGGTTTATAACAGTGCATGAAGGCATTGTGTATTAAATTAATGCGCTTTTTTTTGTGCAATAAATTTGAGTGGTTTAAAAAAAAATCTGAAATTTGGGTCGCGACTTCATGACAAGGAAAATAGTGGGTCCTGAGGCTACACCAGTTGAGAACCACTGCTATAGCGAGTGCATGTTCTATAGAGAGTGCATGTTCTGAGTGCATGTTCTATAGAGAGTGCATGTTCTATAGAGAGTGTATGTTCTATAGAGAGTGCATGTTCTGAGTGCATGTTCTATAGAGAGTGCATGGTGCATGTTCTATAGAGAGTGCATGTTCTGAGTGCATGTTCTATAGAGAGTGCATGTTCTATAGAGAGTGCATGTTCTGAGTGCATGTTCTATAGAGAGTGCATGTTCTATAGAGAGTGCATGTTCTATAGAGAGTGTATGTTCTATAGAGAGTGCATGTTCTATAGAGAGTGCATGTTCTATAGAGAGTGCATGTTCTATAGAGAGTGCATGTTCTATAGAGAGTGCATGTTCTATAGAGAGTGCATGTTCTGAGTGCATGTTCTATAGAGAGTGCATGTTCTATAGAGTGCATGTTCTGAGTGCATGTTCTATAGAGAGTGCATGTTCTATAGAGTGCATGTTCTGAGTGCATGTTCTATAGAGAGTGCATGTTCTATAGAGAGTGCATGTTCTATAGAGAGTGTATGTTCTATAGAGAGTGCATGTTCTATAGAGAGTGTATGTTCTATAGAGAGTGCATGTTCTATAGAGAGTGTATGTTCTATAGAGAGTGCATGTTCTGAGTGCATGTTCTATAGAGAGTGTATGTTCAATAGAGAGTGTATGTTCAATAGAGAGTGCATCATGGTGCAGACAGACACTATCAGACATTCAGGCGTCAGGCTGCTTTTCACCAAAGCTGAAGCTCTAAAACTCACGGCTTTGTCCTCAAGCGGATGAATGAAATTAACCTACAGTGGCTCAGCCCTTACCAACAAAACAACACACACACACACACACACACACACACACACACACACACACACACACACACACACACAGAGAGAGAGAGAGAGAGAGAGAGAGAGAGCAAGTGGGCCAATGCAGGGGAACACAAATAGTGATTATGGGGGGCCTAGAAAGAATGTACACCCCCCTCGCCCCGAGCATCCCTCCCCCAAGCCCTGATGCCCCCCACCACCACCCCCATTCATTCATCCCTCGTTCACAGGCTTAGCTGGTGGAAAGAGGGTTCGACATTATATCCTATAGCCCAACACTTTTGCTTAAATGTTCCATTCTATTCTGTGGATTGCGTTTCAGTTCAACTCCAACCAGGACTGAGTTAAATTCACATTCAGTTCAAACCATTTACAGGGTTCCCACGGGTCCTTGAAATCCTTGAAAGTTTGTGAATTTGAAAAATAAAAATAATGTTTTTGAAAATAAAAAATGGGTCAGTGAAAGTGCTTGAATTTAAGGTTTTTCATCCATAGAGAATTACAAGGGGGCCGCCGCCATCAAATTTCGCTCCGCCTCCAGCTCTCGAAGTAAAAACAGAATATTTTCTAGTTTCTAGTTAGTCGGTGGATTCCTGCCATTTGCAATTGCAACTAACAGACACAGTTGAGAAATGTTTACACAGTCAAGCATTTTTCTTTTAAATGTCTGTGAGCTGCTGCTAGTTCTCATTATAAAAATTCTCAGTGTTGTAACAAATTCACCTTGATCCGTGCCTAAAACTATGCTGTGTTGGGCTCTTGAATTTGGGGAATCGGGCCTTGAAAGTCCTTGAATTTGATGTTGATGAAGGTGTGGGAACCCTGCATTTAACTTGGAAGCATAAACTGAAATGGATTCAGTCAGGGGCGTTGGGGGCAGAGAGGACTAGAGGGCGTTGGGGGGGCAGAGAGGACTAGAGGGCGTTGGGGGGGCAGAGAGGACTAGAGGGCGTTGGGGGGGCAGAGAGGACTAGAGGGCGTTGGGGGCAGAGAGGACTAGAGGGGGTTGGGGGGCAGAGAGGACTAGAGGGGGTTGGGGGGCAGAGAGGACTAGAGGGGGTTGGGGGGCAGAGAGGACTAGAGGGGGTTGGGGGGCAGAGAGGACTAGAGGGGGTTGGCGGGCAAAGACGACTAGAGGGGGTTGGGGGGGCAGAGAGAACTAGAGGGGGTTGATGGGGCAGAGAGGACTAGAGGGGGGTGGGGGGCAGAGAGGACTAGGGGGGGCAGAGAGGACTAGAGGGGGTTGGGGGGGCAGAGAGGACTAGAGGGGGTTGATGGGGCAGAGAGGACTAGAGGGGGTTGGGGGGCAGAGAGGACTAGAGGGGGTTGGGGGGCAAAGAGGACTAGAGGGGATTGGGGGGCAGAGAGGACTAGAGGGGACTAGAGGGGGTTGGAGGGGCAGAGAGGACTAGAGGGGGTTGGAGGGGCAGAGAGGACTAGAGGGCGTTGGGGGTGCAGAGAGGACTAGAGGGGGTTGGGGGGGCAGAGAGGACTAGAGGGGGTTGGGGGGCAGAGAGGACTAGAGGGGGTTGGGGGGCAGAGAGGACTAGAGGGGGTTGGGGGGCAGAGAGGACTAGAGGGGGTTGGCGGGCAAAGACGACTAGAGGGGGTTGGGGGGGCAGAGAGAACTAGAGGGGGTTGATGGGGCAGAGAGGACTAGAGAGGGGTGGGGGGCAGAGAGGACTAGAGGGGGTTGGGGGGGCAGAGAGGACTAGAGGGGGTTGATGGGGCAGAGAGGACTAGAGGGGGTTAAAGTAAAGGTAAAGTAAAGTCCCACTGATTGTCACACAATGTGTGAAATTTGTTCTCCGCAATTGACCCATCCCCTGGGGGAGCGGTGAGCGGCAGCGTGCGCCGCGCTCGGGAATCATTTGGTGATCTAACCCCCCAATTCCAACCCTTTGATGCTGAGTGCCAAGCAGGGAGGCAATGGGTCCCATTTTTATAGTCTTTGGTATGACTCGGCCGGGGATCGAACTCACAACCTCCCAGTCTCAGGGCGGACACTCAGACCACAAGGCCACTGAGCTGGTTGGGGGGCAGAGAGGACTAGAGGGGGTTGGGGGGCAAAGAGGACTAGAGGGGATTGGGGGGCAGAGAGGACTAGAGGGGATTGGGGGGCAAAGAGGACTAGAGGGGATTGGGGGGCAGAGAGCACTAGAGGGGATTGGGGGGCAGAGAGGTCTAGAGGGGGTTGGGGGGTAGAGAGGACTAGAGGGGGTTGATGGGGCAGAGAGGACTAGAGGGGGTTGATGGGGCAGAGAGGACTAGAGGGGGTTGATGGGGCAGAGAGGACTAGAGGGGGTTGGGGGGCAGAGAGGACTAGAGGGGGTTGATGGGGCAGAGAGGACTAGAGGGGGTTGGGGGCAGAGAGGACTAGAGGGGGTTGATGGGGCAGATAGGACTAGAGGGGGTTGGGGGACAGAGAGGACTAGAAGGGGTTGGGGGGGCAGAGAGGACTAGAAGTGCTCTTCTCTCAATAGGATGTAGGACAGGGTCCCTTTACACATGCCTACATATTTAATGTGTTGGCCTGGCTCTAGTTGACACTGTGTGTGTGTGTGTGTGTGTGTGTGTGTGTGCATGTGTGCGTGTGTGCGTGTGTGTGTGTGTGTGTGTGTGTGTGTGTGTGTGTGTGTGTGTGCAGAAAACCAAGCTTGACAACTCAGCTGTAACTTTGTTATACAGTATGAAACACAGTTGCATGACTGTCACATACTGTAGTTGCTAGTTTTTCTAAACATAAAAACAAATCTTTTCTCATCTTATTTATTAATTTAATTAGCAATATTACAAGCACCTCGGTCGTATCACGTATCACTGTCGTAATATTGTGATTATACGGTTAACAACAAAATAAAAGATATAAACAAAATGTATTCATATTGTGGGGCAATTCATTCTTAAAATAAATACACTTTTTGCTAGTGTTCTCTCTGTTTCCCTGGAAATTGGGTTTGGGTCTGACTAATAACTGCAAAACAATCAGTCACGTCACGGCGGCCCCCCGCTGCTGAATTACACTATAGGAACATTATAGGAATACTGTAGGAATATTATAGGAATACTGTAGATCCCCATTGCCAAATACAATTGTATTGACTGGATCTCCTACTAGACAACACAGGACTAGGCAGGGCACGCTTTCAAAGCAAAATTTAAAAAAAATTGTAAAAAAAAAAAAAAGTCGCACCCATGCTCACCACGCGTGCTTCACCCACACTGCTACAACTCCATCCTAGGGGACACACTGACTCCTGTGTAATGAAACCTAGTTTACTACTCCACCAAATAGCCCGACCCTTAGCAAAGTGACCAGAACCAGTCCCTGTTGAGTCAGCCAGCTAACTTGAGCTTGTGATTTCCCAAAACTGAATAAATACCACACATTTAAACACAAAACGGCTTTGGTAGCTCAATCTTGTTGCAACTAAAATATCTGCTGGGAAAAAAGTAATTTTTCCATGTACAGATGGAGCCACAAACTTCACACATTACGCATTTGTAAGCTAGCAGCGCTGCACCGACTCACCGCACAGCTCAGCAGATGATGGAGGATGCCAGAGCGTAGAGTAGGCTAACATCAAGGCTGAACAGAGTTATAAATCCATGCAAACATTAGCCCAAGAGGTTCACCGGGGCGTGCTGACTTCATTCCTACAATTGTCAACCCGATTCATTTTGTGGACATGGCGGAGTCATATTTTAGTTGCGAGGCATTTTTCATTTGAGCACGGCTATGAGTCATATTATGTGCAGTTATGCTGATTTGAGCACGCTGTAAATAGTTGACCAATCGGATTGCGTGGTCGGAACTACCTGTTGTATAATTGTTCAATAATTAATTCTTCTTGGCAGTAATGTATCCCAGAGTTTCCGCTACCATTCAATAGGTGAGTCACCCTGCCTTAAGGAGCTGCTAAGCCACCTGCAAGAACTTCCATTATCCTGGCTTTTAATTAATGGAGAGTAGTGTCTGATGGTCTAGACAGGGTTCCCAAACTTTTCAGCCCCCAACCCCCAAAATAAGGGTGCCAGAGGCTCACGACCGCCACTATCCCCGGAGGTGGCTGAAGCATACAAACATTGGTGCGCACCTGAGAATTTCGGAAACAAAAAAATTATGGTTAAGGGGCCCTTTACACGAGGACAGTTTCTGAAAGAAACGACACAATAGCGTTTCCTTCACACCTTTTCCTTCTTTCCTTCACCTTCTCCCTGTTTACATGAGCGCTGTTGAATTTTTAAAACGCCGTAATGTACATGCCAGGTCGCTAGGTGGCAGTGTGATCACCTTATTCTTTGCCCATACAAGGACGCTTCTGCATGATGTAATTTCGTAATCGTCTTTCCGGTTTTAAACACGGAAGTAGAGTACGCTTTCCGCAGTCATTTAGACTTGCCAAAAAGCTTTTTTCAAGCTAAAAAAACCCTCAAACTGTTTTAAAGTTTTAATATTTGTCGGGTGAGAATGTAACATATATGTGACCAGTTTATCAGAATAACGCCTATTGGAAATCTTTAACGAGCAGCGAGGACCGGGAGCACTGACTTTGATTTGTCAAACCCTACTGTAGGCTACTGGCAGTGAGAAAACACTGTCGACGTGCTTTTGTAACTAACGTTAAATGCCGACCGGGTACAGCCATCGGCTCCTCGCAGCAGTAACGTTCTGAACATGTAACTGAAGTTGGCCGCAGTGTAGCTTAATTCTGAATGTTGCCAAACTTCATTCATACTGACGTTTTATTTGGTTGCCAACTCGCGCACGGCTATGGCGTAATCGCGTGTGTCGCGTGTGCAGGCAGTCAGAGTTTCTGAAATGTGCCGTTCCAAAGCGATTACATGGAGCCCTCAGCGGGAAGCGTGTCAAACAATTTCACTCTGGAGGGTGGTTCCAAAATGTGTCGTTTCCTAAGCGCAAATTCGCCGTCGCCGTCTAAAAGGTAGGCAATAACGATAAAATAATTCCCCGTTTCCATAGGAAACCGTCCTCGTGTAAAGTGCCCCTAAAACGTGCTATTTTTAATAGTTTTTAAATTGTATTTCACACATTTTGTAGATCACATATTCTTTAGGCCAATTTCACACATTCTGGAAATCATCTTGTGACCCACCCAGTGGTGTCCTGCGACCCCCCCAGGGGGTCCCAACCCCCACTTTGGGAACCACTAGTCTAGACTACATGCTGATTCTGAGGGCTGACAAGAATCAAACTCTTCGGCACACACACACCCTACCCACACACACACACACACACACACACAGACAGAGGGGAAGGAGAAGCAACAACCTTCTCTGTTGAACACAATAGGAATGGGTACAGAATATTTTATAACTAAGCGAGTTAGTATTACTACTATTACTACTATTATCGGACCCCAGGAAGAATAGCCGTAGCATCCTGCTGCGACTAATGGGGATCCTAATAAACTAAACTAAACTAACAACCGCGACTGGTATTGTTTTCAACTGATTAGTCTGTGTGTTGGCAAAATGTGGTCCTGGAGACACCTATTGTAGTGGGAACCACCAGAAAAGCTGTTTTGAGTACTTTGCCGGGTGTTTAGGTCTGTGTGTGTGTGTGTGTGTGTGTGTGTGTGTGTGTGTGTGTGTGTGTGTGTGTGTGCGCGTGTGTGTGTGCGTGTGTGTGTATGCATGTGTGTGTGTGTGTGTGTGTGTGCGAGTGTGCGCGTGCGTGTGTGTAGGTTTTGCTAGCCTCAAAATCGTGCAAAACTTTACAGGTGTGTAGTGAATAAAGGTTGAGTTTGAAAATGGGCGTGATCCGAGCAAGAATACAATTCTGGGGGGAAGCTCTGAATACTTGCATTTTCCCCCCTCAACTCCCGAAAAACATGTTTTTAAGAATCAGATATTCTTTTATGATTATATTGAATATGATTTCCCACCTCTCAATAGAGATTTTTTTTTTTTTTACACTGAAGTAGGACTGAATTGCAGCTGTACGTCTATGAATAGTCTTCTTATCATTAGCAGTGTTTCCATCCAACATATCAAGCAAATTTGATGAAAGCAGAAGACAAAAACAAAGAAATGTCCTTGGCAATATTGTAACTAAAGCTCTTACAACTACAATGGGGACTTATATATAGAGAGAGAGCACGAATGACATGTTGAAGCTAATCTTCTCTCACACACACACACACACCATCCTCTTTGTTCGGCGGTCGTGTTGCTACAGGTTGTCTTGCTAAACACACGTTGTCAGTTCAAAGGCGGCGGCTGCTTGTTCTCTGCTTGCTAATGGCTGCTAATGCTGGTGGCCAGTCACAGTTCAAAGCCACGGGAGGCTACAGGGCTTTCTGATGTCTCACACACACGCACACGCGCACACACACACACACACACACACACACACACACACACACACACACACACACACACACACACACAAGAAATGACCTCATGCATGCACACACAGAACAGACAGCAACACACATTGGCAATCAGCAATGGATTGTCAATGTGTTTTACTTTGAGCATCGTGCACTACACTGTACGCTATTTTCTGTCTGTCAGCAGCAGGATATATCAAAAAGTTATGAATGGATTTCCATGAAACTTGGCAGAAAAGCAGATTCACGTAACCCCACAAAACTTTGTAGAAAGGTTGGTCATGGCCGGAAGAACTGATTAACTTTCCAAGCCAACCGGCCAAAAGGGGGCGTGGTAAAGGTGTGCATGGTAATGGCCATAGCCAATCACAAAAAGCCGCTAAATTTCGGATTCGTGTAACATCACGAAACCTCGTAGAACGGTTGGCGCGATCTATCGATTGCCCACTTGTATATTATATACCATAGTCAGAATCTGCTTTGTCGGTGTTCCTTTATGCTAGAAATGGGATTTTCAGACTGTTACTCCTCCATACAATTGGGGGGGGGGGGGGGGGTCATGGAGGAAGATACACAACAGCAGATAGTAGTGAAGTACAGCACGTTGTCACATCCAGAGCAGGACTCATGCATCAGTGACAGCAGATAGTAGTGAAGTACAACACGTTGTCACATCCAGAGCAGGGTTCATGCATCAGTGACAGCAGATAGTAGTGAAGTACAACACATTGTCACATCCAGAGCAGGGTTCATGCATCAGTGACAGCAGATAGTAGTGAAGTACAGCACGTTGTCACATCCAGAGCAGGGTTCATGCATCAGTGACAGCAGATAGTAGTGAAGTACAGCACATTGTCACATCCAGAGCAGGGTTCATGCATCAGTGACAGCAGATAGTAGTGAAGTACAACACGTTGTCACATCCAGAGCAGGACTCATGCATCAGTGACAGCAGATAGTAGTGAAGTACAGCACATTGTCACATCCAGAGCAGGGTTCATGCATCAGTGACAGCAGATAGTAGTGAAGTACAGCACGTTGTCACATCCAGAGCAGGGTTCATGCATCAGTGACAGCAGATAGTAGTGAAGTACAGCACATTGTCACATCCAGAGCAGGGCTCATGCATCAGTGACAGCAGATAGTAGTGAAGTACAGCACATTGTCACATCCAGAGCAGGACTCATGCATCAGTGACAGCAGATAGTAGTGAAGTACAGCACATTGTCACATCCAGAGCAGGGCTCATGCATCAGTGACAGCAGATAGTAGTGAAGTACAGCACATTGTCACATCCAGAGCAGGACTCATGCATCAGTGACAGCAGATAGTAGTGAAGTACAACACATTGTCACATCCAGAGCAGGGTTCATGCATCAGTGACAGCAGATAGTAGTGAAGTACAGCACGTTGTCACATCCAGAGCAGGGTTCATGCATCAGTGACAGCAGATAGTAGTGAAGTACAGCACATTGTCACATCCAGAGCAGGGTTCATGCATCAGTGACAGCAGATAGTAGTGAAGTACAACACGTTGTCACATCCAGAGCAGGACTCATGCATCAGTGACAGCAGATAGTAGTGAAGTACAGCACATTGTCACATCCAGAGCAGGGTTCATGCATCAGTGACAGCAGATAGTAGTGAAGTACAGCACGTTGTCACATCCAGAGCAGGGTTCATGCATCAGTGACAGCAGATAGTAGTGAAGTACAGCACATTGTCACATCCAGAGCAGGGCTCATGCATCAGTGACAGCAGATAGTAGTGAAGTACAGCACATTGTCACATCCAGAGCAGGACTCATGCATCAGTGACAGCAGATAGTAGTGAAGTACAGCACATTGTCACATCCAGAGCAGGGCTCATGCATCAGTGACAGCAGATAGTAGTGAAGTACAGCACATTGTCACATCCAGAGCAGGACTCATGCATCAGTGACAGCAGATAGTAGTGAAGTACAGCACATTGTCACATCCAGAGCAGGACTCATGCATCAGTGACAGCAGATAGTAGTGAAGTACAGCACGTTGTCACATCCAGAGCAGGACTCATGCATCAGTGACAGCAGATAGTAGTGAAGTACATCACGTTGTCACATCCAGAGCAGGACTCATGCATCAGTGACAGCAGATAGTAGTGAAGTACAGCACATTGTCACATCCAGAGCAGGACTCATGCATCAGTGACAGCAGATAGTAGTGAAGTACAGCACATTGTCACATCCAGAGCAGGGTTCATGCATCAGTGACAGCAGATAGTAGTGAAGTACAGCACGTTGTCACATCCAGAGCAGGGTTCATGCATCAGTGACAGCAGATAGTAGTGAAGTACAACACATTGTCACATCCAGAGCAGGACTCATGCATCAGTGACAGCAGATAGTAGTGAAGTACAGCACATTGTCACATCCAGAGCAGGACTCATGCATCAGTGACAGCAGATAGTAGTGAAGTACAACACATTGTCACATCCAGAGCAGGGTTCATGCATCAGTGACAGCAGATAGTAGTGAAGTACAGCACGTTGTCACATCCAGAGCAGGACTCATGCATCAGTGACAGCAGATAGTAGTGAAGTACAGCACATCCAGAGCAGGGCTGTAGGCCAGACTGAAGCTTTACTCTGCCACTCAGCTCTCATCTGCTGCTCTGGTATGTGGCAAATGGGAAGGACTGTCTTGGAATGTAGACTTGAAGGCACTGGGTTAGAGAGATGAGGTGTGTGTGTGTGTGTGTGTGTGTGTGTGTGTGTGTGTGTGTGTGTGTGTGTGTGTGTGTGTGTGTGTGTGTGTGGTGAGGGCGTGGTGAAGGGGGTTAAAAGTTGCTCTGTTGTGTTGGTATCAAATGCCAACTGTTGTAGTGGCAGTGAGATGGGCAGCTGTGACTGTGTGTGTGTGTGTGTGTGTGTGTGTGTGTGTGTGTGTGTGTGCGTGTATGTGTGTGTGTGTGTGTGGGGAAGCAAGGATTTCAACCCGTTGTCCTTTCCAACACGTCAAATTCCGCCCCGCGTCGCACTATATGGACGAAAGGCACCCTTTCTCCTGGTTTTGGAGGCCCAGGGTAGTCCAGCAGAACTTCTCACAACATCTGAAAGCGACACCAAGGGATTGCGACATTCATGTAAGCCAGGGCTCGCTAAGAGTGAAGCAACGGGACTGACCTGTACCTCCCTGCCTTTCACATGGGACAGCCATGTTTGATTACCGGCGGGTCCAGTTTTTTAAACCCTAACCCAAACCATAACCAAGTTGTTTTAGTTGCCTAAATCCAACCAAGTTGTTTTAGTTGCCTAAATCCAACCAAGTTGTTTTAGTTTGACGAGAATGGGAACGTTTTTAGTCTGTGTACAGAGCACTTTGCTTTGTAAGGGGAAAAGTGAATGGGGTTTTAGAAAGGGGATGCATGAAATAAGGTCTGTGGTTTGAAGCGTAAATGCGTTTTTTTTACGCGATTTTCCGAAAAGGTTTCAAAAGTCATAAAAGTAGTCCTCGTTGTGAAGATTATCCTGCTGAACACAAATTACCACTCCCATAAACTTTGGTTAACCACACAGACCTTATTTCATGCATCTAACCGAAACACCCATTCTAAAACCCCATAGCCTTTTCCCCTAAGAACCAACATGGCGGCGATTTCTGGTTAAGCCTACAAAAATACGTCAGCCCCTGCGGTGCTCTATTGCGCCAACGTGTTGAGGATTTGCCACAGCTCCACAGCTGTGTGTGTGTGTGTGTGTGTGTGTGTGTGTGTGTGTGTGTGTGTGTGTGTGTGTGTGTATATTCTCCTATAACGGAATGCAAGCTCTATTATCTGGTATTATAGCCAGGGTTTATCAAAGCCCCATCTGTCACTGCCTTACGGCATCTTTCTCTCTCTCTCTTTCTCTCACACACACACACGCACGCACGCATGCACACACGCACACACGCGCACACACACACACACACACACACACACACACACACACCAAACAACAACTGGGTCACAGGGGGAACAGTGGTGTGGAATGTGCGTGTGTGCACGTGCGAGTGTTATGGCCATCCTACGAGCCACGCCTTGGATTATAGGGATTGGGGGGGAAACATGGCAGTCAGAAGAATATGAGAATATGACTGATGATCATGTGACTTGAAGCATCGGCACAGCGATGTCTGGCTTGTTCTGTGTACTTTAAAGCAGCGGATGTCAAAGTGCAGTCCGAGGCCACTGAGGAGGCTCCAGCTAATGAGGAAGAGTTTGATTTCACTTTTAATTTGAGTGTATATTTTTTTTACTCAGGTTTTTTCGGTTTCCCCCCGTGTTTTATCCCCATTCATACTTGGCCAATTCCACCTGCTGTCCCAGTCGTTGCCCCACCCCCTCTGCCCATATGGGAAGAGTTGTAGACTAGCACATGCTTCCTCCGATACATGTGTAGTCACCAGCCGCTTCTTTTCACCCGACAGCGAGCAGTTTCACCGGCAGGACGTAGCGCGTGGGAGGATCCCGCTATTCCCCGCAGTTCCCCTCCCCCTCGAATGGGCGCCCTGACCAACCAGAGGAGGCGCTAGTACAGCGACCAGGCCATATGCCCCTAATCCGGCTTCCCACCCGCAGACACGGCCAATTGTGCCTGTACGGATGCCCGGCCAAGCCAGAGGTAACACGGGGGCTCGAACCTGTGTGACCCCCGCGTTGGTACTGCATCTAATCTTTTAACTATATGTGTGATCAATGCCAGGTTTCCCTATTCAAGAATGATGCATTGTGGTCTGTCAGATTCAGCCATTTCTGGTCCGGTCCCCTTCCTTCAGCGATGGTTGGAAACGGACAACAATGGCTTCTGATTCTGTGATTGGCAGGCAGCCCTGGTCCACTGAATAGATGGTGGCATCATCATCACAACCAAACAACACAGTACTGTCCCACTGTCTGCAGTCTGCGCTGCTGTTACAACACACACTGACACACACAAACAAACAACGCAAACATCCAACTGTCAAGCGCCACAAAAAATAACATACAAATTAGGTGTTTTCCAACAGCTGTGTTAGCAAATGAATAGGCGTCCTGTATCTCTAAAAATTCACTAAACTAAACTATAAATAAACAAAACTAAAATTTAAAAAAATATTATATTACCATTATATAATATATAATGGTAATATATATTAATATATTATATATATTAAATATATTATTTAACGTTTTGGTCCGAGTGAAATCTTCTATAGTCGCTCCTGTTTCTAAATATAGCATAATCATTTGGTTTGACTAAGTAAAACTATTTTTTATAAGCATTTTAGGAAATGTCTATGGGGAAATAAATGGTGGATGAAACGTCTCTGGTGCGCATGGTGAAGCAGGAAGTGACGTCGACTTTGGCTCTCTATATGCTAAACTGAAAACCACACCGAAGTCGCACACACCCCTCCCTCCCTCCCCCCCTTGAAAAGCTCCACAGAGCAAAACCAACAGTTATTACCACCAGCCTTTTTTAGCTGCCTCTGGCCATAGCTACCAGTCATTATACTACACAGAGAAGAAGAAAACCTTGAAAACAGAGACAGAGAGAGAGAGGCTGCCAAAATGTTAAGAATCCACTGAGACTGTGTTTTCACTTGCCCCAAAAGAAACAAAGCACTGTAGGAAAAACCAAACACTAGTCTTACACAATGACATCATGCACTGATGGCTACATGTCTTTTAATAGTCACAAAGGTCACTGAGGCTGTGCTGGAGGCACCTCAGGACATGCAATATCCCACATTAGAAAAATGAAATATCGAGTAGGTAAAGTAAGAAGTCTGACACTTTATTTATAAAATGTTAGTAATTGTTTTAAGGGGGGAAAGGTATCTTCATACAATACAATGTGTGAATTTTATTTATTCCTAATTCTCTTAAAAGCCTGCATAAGTAGAATAACAAGGTCTTGAATTGATGTAAATCTGATCATGTGAACAGCCAATGCTGCATATGTGAACCAAATTAACTTTTTCAGCGTGCTTTTTATCTTTTTTAGAAGCATTTTGTCTGTTTTTTTGTCTTTTCTTTTGGGGGGTGGGGGGGATTTTAGTTCTGTAAAACAATTACATTGAGAATGCTGCCGTTTTCTTCTTTCTGTCCCAAACTGGTCCATCTTCCACCCCTCCATCGTTAAGTTGTTTTTATATTGATTGTTTTATGTTTTGTTGCTGCAGTCGTTTACTTTGTACAGTATTGGTTGGGGGTTTCTCTACTGCCAAACCATTTTTTATTACTGCTTCAGGCTGCATACTTTTGTTTGTTTGTTTGTTTGTTTTTCTGATCAAAATCAATACATTTTCCTTAGCCAGAACACACTGGAAAGAATCGCCCAATAGTGTATGGTGGCCCACAAGAGCGAAATACATCAAATTCATGTTGTATTCTGTAAATCTGTTAATAATCGACAGCGAGAATTGTTGCAAGCCAACAGGAACTGTATATTATCATGCTGCATCTTTAAACATCAATATGTCATCGATCATAGTTGTTCCACTTACAATTCCCCCTCAGGGATCATTAGAGATTCATATCATCCATTTGATCTTTTTATTGGATTTTAATGGAGTTGATTGATCTTGTTCTCTTGCTGATCTCTTCCTGATGCTACTAACCCTCTGTAATGACTCTGTTGCTGCTTGTTGTGCACGGCCGAAACGGAGTTTGTGAATGGGTGTGTAACTCAGTTGTGTGTGTGTGTGTGTGTGTGTGTGTGTGTGTCTGTGTACAGGTGTGTGTGTGTGTGTGTGTGTGTGTGTGTGTGTGTGCGTGCGTGTGTGTGTGTGTGTGTGTGTGCGCGTGCGTGTGCGTATGTGTGTGTGTGTGTGTGTGTGCGTGCGTGTATGTGTGTGTGTGTGTGTGTGTGTGTGTGTGTGTGTGTGTGTGTGTGTGTGTGTGTGTGTGTGTGTGTGTGTGTGTGCGTGCCTGCATGCGTGCGACATGCATGCAGCCTGTGTGTGTTGTTTCTTAAACCACTCTCATAGGATCATCTCAGTCTGTCTGCCAGCAGGGAAAACAGTGCTGAACCAAACTGGGCACGTTCAGTCAATCTGCACAGCAACAGGACAAACACACACCTTACTGTGTACACACACCTGATAAAGCCCACAAGAGGCCAAGGAAAGCATGGCAGAGGCTGCTAGGGATGGGCAATATATCTATATTATATTGATATTGTGATATGAGACTGGGTATCATCTTAGAATTTAGATATTGAATATGGTGCCGTCTTTTCCTGGGTTAAAGGCATGGGCAGAGTTAATGGGGGGCCAGGCCCCCCCAGTGGTAAAAAATAAATAAATAAATTGCTCACCGTAAATCTCCATCTCACTGTCTGGCTGAATATGATCATACAATTTATATCCAGCCTTCAAAACAGACCTTTTCACTGTTGCCTTTGACCTATTTTCTCTCTCTCTCTCTCTCTCTCTCTCTCTCTCTCTCTCTCTCTCTCTCTCTCTCTCTCTCTCTCTCTCTCTCAATATTTTCTCTCTTTATTAAAGTTGTTTTATCCTGTATTTGTTAAGTGTCTTTGAGCACGGTCAAAAGCAACAGTGAACAGTGAAACGCTACATAATATACATTACATTACTAAACATACAATAATGAGTATTCATGTTCTGTAATTCTACTCATATTCTAATATTTCTTATATTTCCATGCTTATACTTATTAAACAATAATTAGAGAGAGACCATGATGATGCCAGCCTTAAAATGAGATATTCCTCTAAATCTGGCTTCAAACGGGCACAATTTCAAATGTAAAATGGCCAGAAGTGGCCCCCCCTAAAGCTAAAAGTCAAACTCTGCCTATGGTTAAAGGCTGTATTAAAGTAAAGCAATGTCATTTTCTCAACTTATCAGACTCAGAGCCATATAACAGAAGAGTTGTGACGTCTCCATTCACTCCATTCAGTTTTTTTTACCTCACAAAAGTTCCCGGGAACTTTTGCGAGGATTAAGCAGCGCTGCCGAGTTGCAGCAGAATGGACCATTTGTGATGTACTTTTGAAAGGGTCAGACGTTTAAACAATCAAATTGTATATTATATTATCAGCTTTATTTGATGCATTCAACCGTAGCGCGAGCCCCCTTCCTGGCTATTACTAATATTTTGTGAAAGCACCAATAGTCATCTCTACAATATTATCACAATATCAATCACCCAGCCCTACAGGCTGCATAGGTTATTATCAGTGATGTGCTTTTGTTAATAGTGCACACAAAGAATAAATGGGATGGCGTAAAGCCATGAACGCACACACGCGCGTGCACACACACACCATATTATCGGGGAAGCAAAAAGGGGAGGCGATGTTGACATTCAAACTCTCAAAAGGGTTTTGTCCCAACTTTGCTCCCAACTGAGCAAAGGAGATACTGTGTGTGTTTAATGGGACTCTGTAAGTGTACTGTGAATGGACAAAGCTCCTGTTAACACACTCCTAACTGCAATACACTACACCAAGATGTAGCACCTTATAGTGCATAACTAAGCTTTTGATGGCTATAATAATGTAGGGAAAGGATCATGGGATTTTTGGGTTATGTGACAACATCAGTGTGGTTAACATCAAGTCATGTCAAGTTAATTTATGAAGTGAGCTCTCAGATAGATGCCAA
Source organism: Poromitra crassiceps (assembly GCF_964638095.1). Taxonomy (NCBI): domain Eukaryota; kingdom Metazoa; phylum Chordata; class Actinopteri; order Beryciformes; family Melamphaidae; genus Poromitra; species Poromitra crassiceps. The sequence goes on along the minus strand of NC_139625.1, from coordinate 57,042,291 downwards.
GTTGACTTGAAAATACGTCATTTACAGCCTGTTTTAGTCTTTTTAGCTGAAATGTGCACTTTCACTTTAGTTTACTGCTACAGTGAAGGTCAACTTGGCATCTCAGGCCTTCATGGAGACTTGGATTATGCCAGACGAGCAGTATGGAGACTTTTTTTATTTTATTTACACCATTCATTTCAATTGTTTAGTTGTTTAGGAGAGAATGCTGTAACTCTGTTTCCCTGGAAGATTCCACAAATGTTTTGTTGACTAAAACACTTCACACAACCTTCCACCAGCATGGGGGTGAGTAGATAATGACTCAATTTTCATTTTTGGGTGAACTTATCATTTAATGTCTTCCCATAGACAACCACTTATAACATTGATCAATCCTACAATAAATATGTGATCCAACAAACTGCATCCTATCCATCAAACTGACTGGACCAGATCTGATCTTTAGGGTAACTAGGCATCTTGCGTGCAACACACGTTTGATTCCTAGGCTCGCCCACTGCGTGGGCTCACTAGCGGCCTCGCCCGCCCTGCAGCTTGCATGCGCAGCTCGGCCACTGTGCGGCCTGGCCCGCCCTGCAGTTCACCTGCTGTGTGGGACATCACTGATGACATTATCACCGATTATTATATCATCACTGATTATATCATCACTGATGACATCACTGAACTATAGCCTCAGGGCAATTAATCTGCCCTAATTAAAAAATCCGGCTCCATCAGGTCACCCACATGGGTGCTCCAATTCCTGAAAGTTTCAGCCCGATTGCACGTAAAACGGCATAGCTGTGGCCAGCCAAAATTCTTGAAACAAACAGACTGAGTCCACATTGCCAAATTTATATACCGTAGATAGATAGATAGAGATAGATAGATAGATGTCTTAATATCAGTCTATCCCCTACAGAGTAACATAGGTTACAGAAATAACACGATTGGTATACTGTGGCTTTACTTTACATCATGGTCTACCACTAAGCCAAAGATTCTGTCACTACTGTATGAAAGCATCATCCAACCCATCCTACTCTACTGCTCTCCCTGCTTCTTCACCATGATAACAGCCACAAACAGGAACAAACTCACCCGCATCACACATAACACCTCAAAACTCATTGGACTCCCCCAAAACCTCTCAGACCTCAATAACAGAGCCCTAACACGCAGAGCACTCACCATAGCGCAAGGTACAGGTCTCTGACCTGCAGGTGGGCCTGTTTCAAAAAGAGCTTTGTGCCATCAGCTATATATTAGGGATGGGGGGGGGATCGATACAGCATAGTAGTATCGCAATATTTAGTGGGCAATATATCGTATTGTCGAATGCCAAGTCTATGTCAAGTCTATGCAACATTTATGACAGGCTTTTGTTGGTCCCTCTGTCATTTTGACAATCCCATTTTGATGCAATAAAAATGATTGAAGTGAGCTGAACAGACCGGAAACTGTATCTCATTAGATGAAACAGATCAGATGTTGACCAAGTTTTTTTCCCTTTGGGGACATCATTTGCAGTTGAAAAAAGGTAATAAATCACAATATATTGCAATATCGCTATACTCAATATATCCCAATACTAGCATATCGCAATACTATCGTATCGTGACTTAAGTATCATGATAATATTGTATCGTGGGGCATGCCGCATCTGGTGATTCCCACCGCTTAGTATATGTATACTACAGTATGTACTGTATTTCATGTATTTATCTGAGGCTGAAGTGCAAGCTGTGAAAAAAAAATTCCCTTAAGGGACAATAAAGCATTGTATTGCATCTCCACTGTCTGCTGTTGTACCTACTGCAAATAACAACTGGACCACACTCTTTGCAAACACAGATGCACGCGCGCGCACACACACACACACACACATGCACACGCACACGCACCATACCTGTCATCATCTTGAGCTGCAGCCATAGCCTGGTGATATCGTGGCACAGTTGGGACATTCGGTTTAGAGCCATTCTTCGCCTGATACATCTATCCCCCTTTACAAACACACACACTCTTCAGACACAGTCACAGTCTCAGCCATGCACTGTCAGAGAAAGTCCAGGTGGAAGTTGAGGCAGTCCATTCCTCCACAGCCGAGGACTCCAGCCGCTTACTGAGCTGTCTGTCACTCTGTTTCATCCACAGTGCAGCACAGACACACACACCTCCCCCTCCACACACTGAGGCACGCACACACACAGACGTCGGGCCAGCCAGAGAGGCGTGGTTTCAGACGGTCCGCCCCCAGCTGCTCTCACATTTCACACACACGCACGCACACACACACACACAGAGCAACACTAGACACAATCATCACAGCACACAGTGGACGCGCGCGCGCGCGCACACACACACACACACACACCCACACACAGAGCAACACTAGACACAATCATCACAGCACACAGTGGGCGCGCGCACACACACACACACACACACACACACACACACACACACACACACACACACACACACACACACACACACACAGCCGTAGTGGGATTGGCCACAGCTCCCTTTCACACCTGTGTCCAATGACAAGTGGCTTCCCAGCCAGGAAGCTATAATTAGTTACCGTAAATTCCGGACTATAAGCCGCGGCTTTTTCCCCGTTTTTTGGCCCCTGCGGCTTATATAACGGTGCGGCTTATCTATGGATTTTTTCAGCAAACGGCCACTCGGTGACCTCCAAAATCGATGGATTTTACAGGTTACACAGCTTCATCTGCACATTTTATGTGCATTGCTTTGCTGCTTGTTTTTTCGATTATTTTTTTGTAAAGCACCTTGAATTGCCTTTGTGTATGAAAGGTGCTATATAAATAAAATTTGACTTGACTTGACTTGACATCATTTGGCGGAAATCAACCGGCATCACGGTGAACATGGCGCTCAGCTAGACAGCTGCTACACCAGACCAAACAATATGTTTTAGCGATCTGATCTAAAATGAATAAGGTGACCAGAACCAACTGAATAACTTTAAAGAGTGGGGCGAATGTCTGCTGGAAGAAGCACAAGACTGAAAACCAGTAAGCAGAAAGAAAAGAGACGAAGCAATCACCGCCATGAATGAGGAAATGACTCACCTGCTGGAGGCTGGAGATACACGGCTTGGGCTTAACTTTTACTCCGTGAAACACTATCGATTAAGTCCGACATCGCTCAGAGGTTTTGAGCAGCTTGAAAACAAGTTTGAAAACGTGCAGAAGTCCATCCACTCACTCACTAAAGAAAATAAGGCAACCGTGAACAGAGTTTCTAATGCGGAAAAGCGCATCAGCGCACTGGAGGACAAAAACAACACAGTGAGTCCGAAAATGGATAAAATGGTCAATAGTACTGTGAGTACGGTAACTAAAATAAAAAAATAAAAAACGGAATTCTCTCTTCTTTAGCACTCTTTCTAACTATAAATCCACTTCTGTTTTAATTTCCTCTCTTGCCCTCTTTTCACCACACCGCGGCGCGGACACTGTGTGCACTGTAAAAAAAAACACAGGTGGTGTTGTGTTATGTTGTTTTGTTGAAATGTTAATAAATGGGAGCTTCCTCAAACAGCCATCTCTTTCCCGACAATCCCCTCTGTGCACGAACCCTTACATATGGTAATTAAACATTAAAACACAATTAAAAAAAAAAAAAAAAAAAAAAACATTAAAACACCTGCGGCTTATAGTCCGGTGCGGCTTATATATGTAACAAACAGGCAATTTTGCTGCTGCGGCTTATACTCCGGTGCGCCTTATAGTCCGGAATTTACGGTAGTTATAATAATTATGTTATTATCTTTGTTGTTTCAAGTACAAAATAATGTTCAATAATGTTCAAACAGTTCACTTCAATACTAAATCAATTAAATCTGAGATATCATAGTCTCCGGAGATATCTCTATCTCCGTTTCACGCTGTACCAGCACAGGAGAGAATCTGGCTGGTCTTACTTCTCACTCTGGTCTAGCGGGAAAAAAGGCTCTGTTATCTTTACAACCATCCACCGAAAGTACCAAGCAGGCCTGCTTTATTGCACAATCCAAATCTTCATCAAAACTTGCCATTTTCAGCATGTAGCAATGAGCTAGCGTTGTTGTTGTTTCACCGCGGCGGAGGCATTTGAGAGCAACCATAGAGCGACAAGCAGGGAGCAGAAAGGAAATCCATAAAATTTGGTCGCAGCCGGTCGGTAGAAGTCAGAGTTGGAAGGAAGGAAGGAATTTCCTTCCGCTGCCGACTGAAATGGTCGGCAGCAATGGCAGAGCTTAGCCCCCCCCGTTCACACAGTACGCCGAAGCAACGCTCAACCGAAGCTGTACCAACGCTGAACGCGCAAGTTTCATTTAGGCGTCCTTGTTAACAGGCGAAGCCGTTCACACCACCCGCAGGCTGCCGCCTTGCCGAAGCCACGCTCACGCCACGCTGAAGCGATCACTACCGGTGCGCCATTGAGAGCATCCTCACGTACTGTATCTGCGTGGGGTTCTGCAGCTGTACAGCCGCGGAGAGGGAGGCGCTCCAGGGAGTCGTCAACACCGTCCAGAAGATGGTCGGCTGCCCCCTCCCCTCCCTGGCTGACCTGTACAGCTCCCGCTGTCTCAGGAAAGCCCACAGCATCCTCAAAGACGCATCCCACCCCGGGCACTGCCACTTTGAACTGCTGCCCTCGGGCAGACGCTACAGAGCAATGAGGGCACGAACGAGCCGGTTCAGAGGCAGTTTATTTCCAAGAGCCATAGCTGCGCTCAACATGCCCTAACACAGTTATCATAGATACTCTGTGCCTAATGTATACAGAATGTGCAATATGCTAAAAGTACAGCGACCGCCCTCAGTTATCTTAGATATACTGTGCCTTAATGTATATAGAATGTTCAAGAATGTACACACAGAACCAAGCTCAATGTCGATGCCTTAATGTATATACGACTGTGCAATATGCTAAGTGGAATGACCGTCCTGAATGTATATAGAGTGTAAAAGAGTGTACACAGAACTAGGGATGTTCATTTTGAAAATTTTCCAAAATCGATAATTGGTGAAAATTAACGATCAATTATCGATTATCGATCATATTAATACTTAGAAAATTTAATTATTATTATTTTTTTTTTACAAAATGAATGCCTATGGCAGAAAATACGAAAGACAACGTGTTCTCCTCAATGAACTCTTTATTTCAATGTGTCTCCTCTCCAACACTGCTGTCCCCGGCGCATGCCGGTGTGAATTTCCCATGTTTAAAACAGTTTTGTTGGCACAAAGGCCCGTGCCCAGCCAGAAAACTAGAGACTATATGAAGCTCCACCTCACGTTAGTCGGCTGTGCAATGGAGTGGGGCGAGGAGGAACGAATTCCACCCAAACCTAGTCCAAAAAAAAAAATTATAATAATAAAAATAAATAAATAATAATAATTAAAAAATCGATCCAAATGCCACAGGACCGATTCCAATCCTTAACGATCAATTATCGATTTTCGATAATTGATGAACATCCCTACACAGAACAAACCTGACACTAGACACTTTTTACTTTTTTTTATTACCTCATACTTTTATACACTAGACACTTTTACCCTTTATTACCTCGTTACTTTTTATACCTTATCTTTATTACCTTAACTTATTATCTTGTCTAACGCACCTAGGGGATTGCTTCAATTTCGTTGTTCTTAAACTTGATTTTGTAACAATGACAAATAAAGCTCATTCATTAATTCATTCATTAATTCATTCATCACTCAGGATTGACGCCGATTTTCCAAGCGTGAAGCCGCGCCGCCACAGGCATGAAGTCAATGGGAGTTGTGGGCGGCTTCAATGCGCGAGAGTAGGTGCTGAGAGGAAAAGACAAGGTGTCTTGTGTGAACGGTTAGGCGTACGTTCAGCTTGTGCCTGCTTCAAGCTTCAGTTCTGCTTACGTTCGGCGTCCTGTGTGAACAAGGGCTTAGACCCGCAGCCTGCTTCCAGGCAGTCAGACTAGAAATATGACAAAAAGACAATTCTGTAGCCCTACCATCAATATACATAATACTGTATGCATTATGTGTATGAATATGAATATACATGTATTTGGTATCGTTACCTCTGCCAAGGAGGTTCTGTCTGTCTGTCTGTCTGTCCGTCTGTCTGTCAGCAGGATTACGGAAAAACTACTGGGCCGATTTTCATGAAACTTGGTGGAAGGGCATAGCATGGGTCAAGGAAGAAGAACTCATTACATTTTGGAGCGGAATCGATCCGACTCATGAAATTTGCAAGACTGGACTATTGACCTTGGTGGAGGTCTGCTCTCTCGGACAGCACGTTTGAAATGTTTTTTTTCCATCCATCAATTGAGCAGGTGTCATTACTCAGATGAATAATATGGAATAATTACAGTAGGCTTGGTTCAGTTTTCAGTTGAAAAGTGGCTTTGGACATTTTGAAGTGTCTGTAAAAGATCTGTCCACCTCCCAGAAATGTCAAACGCTCCATCACTCCCACGGAAAAGTCTCCATTGTGGCTCGATGGCCATTAGTTGCTGAATTTGATTATTGCCAAACGCATTTCCTTGTTTTGGTCTTGAGGCAGTATATGAAATATGAGCAACATTAGCTGAGAGCAAAGAACAACCAGACAGTACTAATCAATTCTTAAAAGATGGAAGCACACTTTCATTTATTTGTTGTCACATTTCAAGTTTGCTTAAAAGGAATAATACACTAAACACTAAGGTAAAGTAAAACTAGTATAAAGTTGTCTTCAGAGCCAAATATTGACAGGAGATGTCCCATCCTGACCGGCTCCCATTATGGAACTGATACATTATCTCATCAAACTTTTGTAATTGATCCTCCTTGTGACCTCCCAGAGTGCTCATGTCTGTCATGAATTTACTCTCCCAACTTAAAGGAATAATACACCTTAAACCATGTCAAAAACATCAAGCATGAAGAAAATGTACCATATTTGCACATATTCGGGTTTAAAGTGAAATTGAAAATAAAGACTCAATTACGTAGAAAAGCTCAAACTAAAATATTTTGAACTCAAACTAAACCAAAACTATCAAACAGCTACGTAATGGAAATGCTGATGACATCAGGTTTGCAAATTGTTCACATAGAGGAGGAAGACCAGCGTAAACAATAATCCCATTTCCAACTCCATAAAGACAAGTGACAAATGACAGGTATTCAAATCAAATCCACATAGAACAACCAAAGGAACCTAAATGAACTTGAACACACAGAAGCAACAAGGAAACGATGCAAGTCAAACAGGCGGCAGGCAGTTCATACATGCCAACATGAATGATCAGGATACTGGTGGATGATGAAACAAGGTGTATACTGCCAATTTTGAAGCATGTACAAATATTACCAGAGGAAGAAGGGACATACAGTGAACTGTGATTTTGAGGAAGGGCATACAGTACAGTGAACTGTGGATTGGAGGAAGGGAGATAGTGATCTGTGGTTTGGAGGAAGGGACATACAGTGAACTGTGGATTGGAGGAAGGGAGATAGTGATCTGTGATTTGGAGGAAGGGACATACAGTGAACTGTGGTTCAGAGGAAGGGACACACAGTGAACTGTGGATTGGAGGAAGGGACATACAGTGAACTGTGGATTGGAGGAAGGGACACACAGTGAACTGTGGATTGGAGGAAGGGACATACAGTGAACTCTGGTTTGGAGGAAGGGACATACAGTGAACTGTGGTTTGGAGGAAGGGACATACAGTGAACTCTGGTTTGGAGGAAGGGACATACAGTGAACTCTGGTTTGGAGGAAGGGACATACAGTGAACTCTGGTTTGGAGGAAGGGACATACAGTGAACTCTGGTTTGGAGGAAGGGACATACAGTGAACTCTGGTTTGGAGGAAGGGACTGTTGGAATTGATCCAAGTTTCCTTAAGGTCAAAGTTCCTCCTCATAAAAGCAGGAGGGGAAAATGGTTTGCAGACAGGTCCCCTGTCCCCATTTGACATTTCTGCTGAGGTCACACACAAAAGTGTCGACAGTTCAGTTATCTAAAAGTAAGATGGACGTTTATTTCCATGCCTATTGTGGTTAAGAGGTGTTGCGTCGTCTCCCGTCTCAGTAAAGGCGTTGTGGTTAAGGTGCCGTCTTTTAGTCCCCATGAAGACATAAAGAACAGAGGTTAAGCATGCATGGTTTAACCACAGGGTTTTTCCACTAGTTTAGTTATACGCCTGTGACGCATGATATGCATTTTGAGAGCTGACGCCTGTGACGTATGAGATGCTGAATGTGTGTGTGTAGGTGTGTGCACAGGATGTTCTCTGAGTGTGTGCGTGTATGTGTGTGCGCAGGACGTTCTGTGTGCATATGTATGTATGTGCACGTACACAGTTTGAGCCACCTGTTTGCACACCCCCCAGGAAGATAAGCACCCAATGAGAATAGCGAAATTGGCAATCTGCATACCCACACATGGAAACTCCCCTATTAAGATCCAGCCTCTAATTTGATTGTATATAAACCACTGCTTGATGAAATAAAGATTGCTTCTTCATTGGAGGAGACCTGAACTTCAGTCCAAGACTTGTTGTCGTTTGTTCTCTTTTCACTTTCACTCTCCACCAGAATTAACGAACACGGGAAATTGAGTCATCTTTGATTGCAATCCTTTTTCCATCTAATTGATTGGTCAACTTTGCTAATTTCTAATAGTTGGTGACCCTGGACGTTTTCTGTGTAGGAGGGACTTCTGTCCAGCCGCTGGACATCAGATCTTAATAAGGTGGCCACCTCGTATAAGGTAAGCGGAGCCTATTATTGAATTCTGCACTTTTGGATATGTAAATCAAGAGATCTGATGTTCAGAGGTTGAGATTGAAGGTAGGAATGTGAATTGCCGACATTAAGTCTGGAGAATAAATTATATATAGGACATTTTACCCTAACTGAGTAGGAGTAATAGCCTAATATTCCAGGGATAGTGCGGGGGTTTGACCAAGCTACGGGCTTGAAAGACAATCAAACACTAGGAATAGTTCCAGGATAGCGCGGGGGTTTGACCAAGCTACGGGCTTGAAAGACAATCAAACGCTAGGGACATAGGGACAGTTTCACGGGAAAGTGTGGGGGTTTGACCTAACTGAGGGTTTGGAAGAATAATCAAGCACTAGAAACGTTTTGGAGAGTGTGAGGGGTTGACCTGAGGGTAGGGAAGACACTCAAGCACTGACGTTTTTCTGATAATCTGCAAAACTGTATTTGTATAACCAATTACTGTGGAGGAATTTCAGAAGTCTGTTGATAGTGCTCTAAGTCAGCACTGACTCTGGAACTGTGTTGTAATTGAAAGTGGAATTTAAACAGAACCTGTTAGCACTCGCTAACGTGTGGCAACCGGGCTACGGTCACAGTGCTGGGGGAACCCCATGCAATGAGCCGGGGAGAGCTGGTCTGAAGCAGTGTGCGAAACAGTGAACTCCCTAGAAGCTTGCTCATTGGGCACTCGGTTCTGGGCATTACGACCCAAATCCACTTTCATTACGGTGTGTGGTGTTATTACTCTATGACTCTGTCAGGATCCTGTCAATAGCTGGGTTTAGTAATTGCTTCTTTAAGAGGATAAGATTTGAAGTAATTTTTCCAAAAGCACGAGAATTTGGTAAAACTCAAAAACCCTGTGTGGAAGTGCAACTTTAGCACACACATACACCTAGATACCTTAAGTTAAGAGTCTAGCCGAAATAGCAGATTCTGACCAGTGCATACCGGTGGCTGATACCTTACGGTGACAACTAAACCACCACGGAATCCCTAACGGGAGCTGGCATCTGTGAAAAGGGAGACTCCTCTCTTAAGAGGAAAGGCCAAAATATAATTTTTTTTTTTTTTAATTTTTATTAAAATTTAGAATTCATCCAAATTTATTTTTAATAATTATTTCAAATACCTCATAATATTTAGATATATTGTTCCAAAATCTAGGGGGAAATAGAATAGTACAAAGAGTAGAACGATTGAGTCAAAATAATTTGTTCGTCACAGTGGTGTCAGAAAATAAAGTTTATTTTATTTTCTTCTTATTTCAATACCTCATAATATTTATATTAAACAGGATAGTAGAAAGGGTGGGACAACTGAGTCAAAATAGCTAATAAAAGAGTCAAAAGTCTCTTTCGCTCTCAGCCAAAAGTGAAATTTGGCTGGAGTGTATGTAGGTTACGAGTCGCACCACCTAGAGGCACCCTGCAATTTAGGAACAAGTCATCAAGGTACTATAAACAGTGCATAATAGTCCTGGTGTTAACAATAGGATTCTATTGCTTGTGTATCTGGACTAAAGCAAGATGAACGAGGAGAAAGCAGAGGAATGGAGGAAGGATCTTGTGGGTATCCTCTGGTATTATGCTAGCGTGACGGGAGCCAGTTCAAAAGAGAAGGGGAAGGCGTCAGAAGGCGCTAGAAAATGGGTCAACAGTCAAGTTGAAGCAGGGGCCATTAGGGAGGAATACCCTCTAAAAGAGGAACTGGCTAGATTTAGGATCAAGACCGCAGGTAGATTGAAGCAGTCCAACCTAGAGAAAGACAAAGCCAACATGTTCACGAAGGGGGCCATTAAGGCGGTGGCAAAGGTGCTGGAGGCAGATTTACAGATGGCGACAGGCCTGATAGCGGCCATTGGACTGCAGGAGACGGAGGAGGAGAGAAAGAAGTGCACCAGCGGGGTGGAACGGCAGTGTGTGGTAACCGCTCCATTGTGGGGACCTGAGCCACCGTTCATGCCAGCAGCGCCTTCCGCTCCTCCTCCTCCGTATCATGCAAACACATGGAGCCGGGATAGAAAAGAATTAGAAGCGCTCAGAGCTGTCACCCGCAGGAGACAGGGACAGCCCAGAACTGTCGGTCATAAGGTGGGGGTGAAACAGGGCAACGGGGGCAACACACCGCTAGGGCTGTATCCTAGCTTACAGTTCAAGGGAAGGGTGGAGTACCACTTAAGTGACACTGAGGATGACGAACCCAACCAGACACCGAAGCCCAAACCTGATGGGGCTCCTCCCACACACTCACCCCTTGACTATGACTCATCGAACTCTGACAGAACTGACAGACTGAGTCTGCCAGGGAAACTTGACAGTGAAATAACACCAGGACCGATGACATCGACCCCAGCCCCCAACCCCGACCCAGCTCCTTTACCTTGCACGAGCAGAAGCGCAACTTTAGCTGGCTTTACCCTGAGTACTCTCAACGACAACCTGATGTGTTTTACGCCCCCCATAACCGGACTCATTCCTGGGCCAAATCCGGTGGTAGGGCCAGATATGAAAAAACTGGGGGAGAGTTTGAAAGCCTTGGTAAAAGAGGAAGAAGAGAGGGAAGACAGAGCACGCTTAGCAGGGAGGAGCATGGGGGGGGGGAACTACAGGGACGACCGCAGAAGGTACAGTTCACTATCCCCCAAGGGAGGGAGAAGGGATGTATCTCCTGCGCCCGCCCGAAAAAGACATAAGAAAGGTGACCAAGGAACGACAAAAAAGACATTTTTGGCGTCCGCGACAGGAAGTGACAGAGAAGAGACTGAGAGATTGAGGGACCAGAGGTGGGCTAGGAGAATGCAGGAAGAGGCAGAAGAGAGATTTGAGCAGATGGGGGAATACAATGGACTCCTATCAGACGGAAAAGGAAAGGAAATACAGGTGGCCGCTTCAGGCCCAAGGTATAGGCGAGGTAAAAAAGCGAGAGTGGGACAGCAAGGGTCAGACTGGGGGTCAGACTCAGAAGAGTATGAGGAGGATGCTAGAGGTCAGCATGGGTGGAGGGAAGACAAGACCTTCAAGGGGGGTAGAGACCCCTACGGAGGAAAGACAGCAGATGATTGGGAGATAAGGAATGAAGGGAGAGGACAGCTGATGATGCCATTACTGTCACAACCAGGAGGGGACCCCATTTTCAAACCTTTCAGTGCCATAGACGAGGCAACCATTGCCGCAAAATTGGGACATCCTAGAGATGTGGGGGGGGATGTGTTTTTGCATGATCTCCAGGGAGAGACCATGGGGAAAACACTGGGATTTCAGGACGTGGTAAGCCTGATAACCAAAAAGACCTCCCAATGGGACGTGAATGACATGCTGGCGGAGGCATACAAGGGCGATCCTCCTCCAGGGTGTTATGCATGGTCTAGGACAGGGTGTGAGCAGTTCAGAGTGGCGTTTAGAAATAAATTCCCTGCCCAAAAACAGTCACTGGACGGCCTGGAGAATCCTTACAAGGAGACAATGTCTCCGGAGGAATGGTGGCATGAGGGGGAGAAAAAGTACATGGCAACTTGTGGTCAGAGGCCCGGGGGGGGTGGGAATCAGTTAATTGAGGACACCTGGAGATCAGGAATGTTCCGAGCACTGCCCAAACCGGTGCAGCAAAAACTGGAGGACACCCCAGGGGTGCAGAATGGTACTTTGGCAAATTTCAAGACACATGTGTTGCACGGGCTCAAACGTCACCAGATCAAAGCAAATGAACAGGGGGAGGAGACTAAGACTATGGAGAACAAGCTTCTCAGACTGCAACTGGAGAAAGCCCAAATGGATTTGAAATCCCAAAAGGCGGAGATAGAGGGAAAGAGGAAGGGGGCTAAGGAGGGGGCAGCAGAACCAGAAACATACCAAATGTATCAAGGATACCCAAACCAAGGTGGGAGGGGTAGGGGGAGGGGAGTGCCTGCGAATTTTAACTATCGGAGTGGAGGGGCTGGAGGGGGTGGGTCAATGGCCGAAACCAGGGATTGCTGGAATTGTGGACAGCCCGGTCATCTGTCAAGGGATTGCACTCAGCCGAGGAGATGCAACACTTGTGGGGAGATTGGACACACCTATGTCAACTGTCCCAAAGCACAGGGGGGACAGGATGCACCAGGGGGCCAATCATGCCCTAGGTGGAATCAAAACATGCAGTGGCAACAAAGCCAACAGCAGCCGCAAAGGGGTGGGGGGGGACACAGGGGAGGGCGTGGCGCAGGTGGAGGGAGGGGTGCAATGGCACCTAATCCTCAAGCAGCACCACCCGGTGAATACGGGGCATCACGCCCTCAACCTGGACCCCACCAGCCCCAATGGGGCCAGGATGGGCAGTACCTAGGCTAGGACGCCCCTACGGACAGAGGGCCGGCAGGGTCTCCAGAGCCTCTCGTGCATGTTGTTGTTAATGGCGTGGCGAGATGGTTCTTGTTAGACACAGGGGCGACGTACAGTACCAGTACAGCCGCACTGCCGATGCCCAACTCGAGAGATACCAAGATGGTGTCCGTAGTGGGAATGTCTGGTAAAACACAGCGTGCTCCCTTTTCTGCCGCCCTCCCGGTGACCATAGGACGTCAACACCTAGAGCACGAGTTTCTGTGCTTAAAAGATTGTCCTGTGAACTTGTTGGGAAGAGATCTACTAAGAAAGTTAAACGCAACCATCGTTTTGACACAAGAAGACATTGTGGTTTATTTCCCAGACGGATCTAAAATCACTACCAAAGACAAAAGACACTGTGGAATATTTCCTGTACTTGACACAGAGACTCCCCTAAATGCGGACATATACTGGGGATTGGTTGACACCACCATTGTACCAGATGAGAGTCTCAGGAGCAAGGGAATACAGTATCACTATCAGATATGGAAGAACTGGATACAGGGAGTAGGCTCTTACCTCCCTCCCCCAGACCCACTCCACTGCACTCTCTTTTATGATAGGAACAAAGATTTGACATACCAGCAGCACTTCTTAGAAACACTAGATGGCACAGTAAGCTATCTGTGGAGCGGATACATATATGTCGGGAAAGAGGGTGTCGCAGCCGAGACCACTCTGGGAATAGAAGCTAGAGAATGGTTCAAAATGCCTCTTTCAGTGCCTCACATCTCTCTGGCTCTATCGGCCAGCCACATGGCAAAGGAATTGGGTCCAATGGTCAAAAGATTACAGGCAGCCCCAGACTGGGCGAGAATGGAGGGATACCAGTCGGTATGCTACTCAAAATCGACCCAGGGGTATAGAATTCACGTATGCGCGGTAAACAAGTGTGTCTGGGAACATGCTGAATTGACCAGGCATCATGGCGGGGAATTGGATGATGGGGAGGGTACGGAAGAAATGCTAGCCCAAATTGACCCTACGATATGGTCCACATCGCCGACTGATGTGGGGCTGATGAACACACCCCCTGTGTACTTTGACCTCAAGCCAGACACCTACCCTATTAATAGGAGACAATACGAGTGCTCAGAGGAAAAGCTTAAGGCCCTAGCTCTCGTAGTAGAGGGATTGGAACAAGGGGGAGTGATATCCAAAACGACGGGGAAAGGGGTATGGAACACCCCAATAATGGGAGTACCGAAACCAGGGAATCCGGACAAGGTCAGGATGGTACATGACTTAAGACTGATCAATGACAGGGTAAAGACAGATGTCACCTCAGTGCCCAATCCCTATGTAGCAATGGGGGAACTGAAGGCAGGACACTGTATTTTCTCTGTAATAGACCTGTCTAACGCATTTTTCTGCATTCCATTGGCACAAGAGATGCAGGAGATATTTGCATTTACCTTACGGGGACAACGGTACTCCTACAATAGGTTACCGCAAGGCTTTGTGTTGTCTCCAGGCATTTTCAACGCAAGGTTGAGAGAGAAATTGCAAATGGTGGTGCTCCCTGGGAACACAGTAATGATTCAGTATGTAGATGACATACTCATTGCATCAGAAACAGTAAGGGAGTGCAACCAAGCAACACTGGTGGTGTTGCAGGAATTGGCAGCCCAAGGGATGAAAGTGTCGAGAGAAAAGATCCAATGCTCCAGGGCATGTGTGAACTTTCTAGGAAGAATGGTGTCTGCCTGGGGAATATCTATGTCACCCAGACATAGGACCGAGATCCTGAGCGCTTCAAAACCTGTTACGGTGTCTGACATGCTCGGGTTCTTGGGGTTATGTGGGTTCAGCAGGAACTGCATAGAAAATTTTACAGGAAAGACCCAGGCACTGCGGGAGATAGTGAGAGAAGCGGGGGCGAGAGACATGAAGGCGAGACTCACATGGGATGTGAAGTCAGAGCAGGTGTTCATAGAACTGAAGCAGGAACTAAGCAGCGCAGCTAGCCTAGCCTTACCAGACTATGAGCTACCATTTCACCTGGACGTGACTGAGAAATGCAAGACAGCATTTGCAATCCTGTATCAGATGACACAGGGGGAGAGAAAGGTGCTACTGTATGCCAGCACCCTTCTAGAGCCGGTGGTGCAGAAGGCCCCACCTTGTGAGCGGTATATTGCAGCAACAGCGATGTTGCTGGAGAAATGCGCTCACATCGTGTTACACCACCCTCTGAACGTACACACCTCGCATTCTGTAGCAGCTTTGCTTAATGCTAATCTGTTTTCATTTTCCAACAAGCGCACGTTGAAGCTACAGGCCAACCTGCTAGCTCCACATGTGACATTTACGCCGGCTGGTGTGAACATGGCGGAATCAATGATGGACGGGGAACCACATGACTGTGTACAGAAGACTCTAGAGGACAGACAAACCAGACTTGACATAGGAACAGAGAGACTCGAGGACGGGGTCATACTGTTCACAGACGGGTGTTGCTATAGAGACGATAGAGGAGAACTACAGTCCGGATGGTCTGTAGTCAGGGGGAGAGATATCGATCCTATAGAAAAGAAGGCAGAAATTGAGTTACACCAAGGTCACTTTCTAACAGAACCAGAATTCACAACAGCAGAAATGGGAAAAGTGGAAGGAAAACAATCAGCACAAAGAGCAGAAGTGGTAGCTTTTCTGAAAGCCCTGACTGTAGCAGGCAACGAAGCAGTGACCATATACACAGACTCTGCGTATGTAGTAAATTCAGTGCTCAGGGACCTAAAGGGGTGGGCAACCCGGGCATGGATAACTACATTAGGCAAGGAAGTACTACATCAAGATCTATGGGAACAAATTTATGACAAAATCACCAAACCAGAGAAAATAGCCATCATTAAATGCATTGGGCATAGCAAAAAGAATGATTTTGAAGCAAAAGGCAACGACGCAGCAGACGCTGCAGCCAAAACAGCCGCAGGGTACAAACAATTTGTCCACCTAATGGTGTTAGGAAAGAAAGATGACAAACCCTACATGACCGATGAGACAATTGCCCAGGAGCAGGAAGATGCCCCAGAGGCAGAAAAAGAGGAATGGACAGAACTAGGAGGAGAACAAGTCAGAACAACAGGAATTTGGAAAATAGACCGAAAATCGATCTTACCAAAGTCACTAGAAGACAAAATTTTGGCTGAAACTCACACCCTGTGTCATGTGAACTGTGACTCAATGTATGCTTCTCTATCAAAGAGATGGTATATAGTGGGTGGCAGGAAAACGGTGAAAGCATGGTGCGAGGGATGTCAAACATGCACACAATTCAACATCAAAGCAGGAATGCACCCAGACCCAGGTGTATATCCCAAACCAGGCAGGCCCGGGGAAGAAATGGTTATGGACTATACTGATATGCTAGAGCCAGTTGATGGGAAAAGGTACTTACTGGTGATGATAGACACCTTCTCAGGGTGGCCAGAAGCAGTGCCTACAAAACGAGAAGACGCAGCATCTGTCGTCAAAGCTCTAGTCAATGTGTGGTTCCCTAACCATGGATTTCCTA
Source organism: Poromitra crassiceps (assembly GCF_964638095.1). Lineage (NCBI taxonomy): Eukaryota > Metazoa > Chordata > Actinopteri > Beryciformes > Melamphaidae > Poromitra > Poromitra crassiceps. The sequence goes on along the minus strand of NC_139625.1, from coordinate 57,025,634 downwards.
TTCACATCAGATCGGACAATGGATCCCATTTCACTGCTAAACAGTTACAACTAGCAGAAGAATCAATGGGGTTGAAACATAAATATGGCAGTGTGTACCACCCACAGAGCCAGGGAGCTGTGGAGAGGTGTAACCAGACGATAAAACAAAAACTAGCCAAATGTTGCGCAGAGACAAAAATGACGTGGCTCAGAGCCTTACCAATAGTGTTGTGCAACATTAGAGCAACCATCAAAAAGGGGACAGGATTCTCTCCGTTTGAATTAACTAGGGGGTACCCTTTCCCAGGACCCCTGACAGTGAAACCATGTGATAGCAGTAACCCTGTGACAGAGACTGAGTACTTTCGGACATTACAGTGTATGTTGTCCAGTTTACACCCACAGGCAGAACCAGGAGAACTCTGCAGTCACGTGTTCCTGAGAGACATCAAGGTCAAGTGGAACCAACCAAAGTGGATCGGACCATTCGAGATCACCGCACGCACCTCCAAGGCCTACAGAGTAAAAGGGAAAGGCAAGGTTTGGTGGCATAAAAGCAGGTGTTACCCAGCCAAACCAGGAGAGTTAGTACCATTCTTTCCACCAAAAGAAGAGAAAGATGACGTATAAAACATTCACATTTTTAATGATCACCTGCGTGATAGCACTATTAGTGGTGTTAGCATGCGAATGGGGGGTTCACGGTCCGCCATGGAGAAATAGGGAGTCACCAGATGATCAGGGGGAGATCAACACCACCGATGACACAGATTTAATCAAACCAAATAACACCATGACAGTGAGGAATAGAAAAAATGCCACAATCATACGGAACCACAAAGCTCGTGGCGGGAGGAGAAAGAGGAGGGAGACCTTCCCAGGAGGTGCACCTGCAGGAGTGAACCAATGTGCTGAAGATAGGGCGAGCTGGCGCACATTCCCGCAGGTATGCGTTCCCAGGAACCGATCCATGGTAGTAACCATCCCATGGAAGGCGTTTATGTTTGGGTTTAATGCCTGGACTGGAAAGACCACTAAGTCCGCAAGTGTGTATGGGGTAGGCTATGAATGGTATCTGACCCTATACAGTGGGAATAGAAGGGAGCCAGCATGGGGGGAACTGGTGGGGGAAACGGTGGTGGGGGGGTGGGCAAGTAGCACAACAAACCCTACGGCCCAGAAAATAAGGAACATGATCAAAGTGTCAAAAACACAAGGGGGATTGGTGGTAACGATAGACCAAACAGAGGGGAAATGCATTGGGAAAAAGAAAAAGTCCACAACTGTAGTCTCTTCGGGGGTGTGGGATCTGGATGAGTGCACCAAAATAGATCACTCTCCCTGGCAGCAGTCCTGTGTACCTCTATGGGCTGTGGCCTACACAGCAAGCCCCAGCCCCAAGTACCTGATGGTAGTTTGTGACCTTCCCCCAGACGCACCACCTGTCCAAGCAAAAAGTAACAAGCAGGGGATAGAGATCAAATATGTAGCAACAAAGGAACTAACAGTAAATGACCTGTTCAAAATGTACACCGGAATGGACGTAGTAGGAAACAATTGGATGACCCTAACCCAAAACGCGGCCAGATTGGCCAAAAAAGATTGTATAGTGTGCATGGGACCCAGACCCATTCTTAACGTGGTCCCACTGCAAGGAATCAATTCGACTTGTATTCTAGATCTATTCAACAACACCAAATTGACCTCAACATGCGCACCCTTAGCAAAATACATCCCAGTGACCAAAATAGACCCGAGACCACCCTTCTTCAACAGCAGAGTAGCACCAGGCAATGGAACCTTTAAATGTTTCCAGAGAAAGTCAGCACCTTACCCTAGAGGAAGGGCAGGACCTGAGGGAGAAATAGACAAGGAATGGTGCGAGACTATCACAAACACCAGCTTAGATTTGACCGTGGGTAGAGCAGATATTTGGTGGTTCTGCGGGGAGGGAAAACTGTATCCGATCTTAGGAAAAAACTGGACAGGAAACTGTGCCCCAGTGACTCTTTTGCTTCCAGTAATAGTGACACCAGTAGACCAAGTAACTGAGCCAATGATAAATGATCTGTTTCATCGAAGCAAAAGGGCCACACGGAGGGAAGACGACCCGACCCAGATTATCTGGAGACCTGACGACGACCCAACCTACATAGATGCAATAGGCGTACCACGTGGGGTACCAGACAAATATAAATTAGTGGACCAATCACTAGCAGGATTGGAGAACGCACTATTTTGGCATGTAACCCTGAACAAAAACGTCGATCGCATTAACTATGTACACTACAACGTACAGAAGTTAGGAAACCAGACCGAAGAAGCCTTTAGGGCAGTCCACCAGCAGCTCAAAGCAACCTCAATGATGGCCTTTCAAAATAGGATCGCGCTAGACATGCTATTGGCTGACAAAGGTGGCGTATGTAGCATGTTCGGAGAACAATGCTGCACCTTTATCCCCAACAACACTGCCCCAGACGGATCACTGACCAGAGCAATTGAAGGACTGTCCGCACTAAACAAACGCATGAAAGCCCAATCCGGAATAGATAACCCAATAGGAGAATATTTTGAGAAATGGTTTGGCAGATACAAAGCCATGGCACTAGCAGTAGCCATGGCACTGATCATTGTTATGGGACTGTTAATCTTATGTGGATGCTGTGTTCTTCCGTGTGCCAGGGCTCTGTGCATACGCCTGATCTCTGGGATCATTGACCGGAACGTGGGACCAATCCTGGAGAGACAGATGCTGTTGCTCAGACTAGAATGGGAAGAAGAAGGAGATGAACCGGTGTGAGGTAAAGACAGAATAGTGTAGAGAGGGACAGAAACGCCGTAACCTTGTGACATGGGGTTACAAGCTTCCTAGATTTGTGCTCCTCACAAAAGATGTAAAAACAGGTGTACCGGCTGGGACCTGAGGTTATGAAAATAATATAGGCAGTTGAGTGAGGCCAACTGGCCTTAGAGCGTGGAAAATATATTGTTTCTTTATCATTTTATACTTTTATACTCTTAAAACAAAAGCTTGCTAAAACAAAATTAAGGGGACTCTTGTAGGACTCTTGAAAAAGTCAATCTATGCAATATTGAATTTTATAGTTTATAATAGACTTTTGTTGTTTTTAGGAACATTGAATGTACCACAGACCCACAGGATACATCAACAAGGTTTCTCCTGAAAATAAAAACAGGTCTCCGGGAGTTTTTACCGAGTTGATGTGCTCTTGGGCGAAGTGAACAGTCTAAGATGTATGATGTGGTTGTATGTTTCTATTTTCTTATACTTTTATGTTATTAACATTGTGTATGTTTTTATATTTTTAATATTTTTATTAAAATATTTGTTTCACTCAGAATTTAAATGAAGACACAACTATTACAGAGCGGTAGGAATAGAAGGATCTCTGAAAGGTCATAACGATGGCCTGGATAGTGGAAGAAATCTCATAGATTCACTGAGGCAGTGTTTACATAGTCCTTGGAAATATGGAGCTTGAAGACAAGAGGTCATGAATCCTGGAACAGATTTATTTGAGTTGTGTATTTTTATACTATGATTATTGGATTTTATTTTATCTTTATTTTTATAATATCTTTTTAATATGTTTAAAATGCTGCTATAAAATTGAAGGGTTAGGACAAAATACAGGTAAATGATTATTGATTTAGATTGGATAAATTCAACTATTTAGTTACATAAGTAAATCATGTAAACAGGGGGTCTGTTGGAATTGATCCAAGTTTCCTTAAGGTCAAAGTTCCTCCTCATAAAAGCAGGAGGGGAAAATGGTTTGCAGACAGGTCCCCTGTCCCCATTTGACATTTCTGCTGAGGTCACACACAAAAGTGTCGACAGTTCAGTTATCTAAAAGTAAGATGGACGTTTATTTCCATGCCTATTGTGGTTAAGAGGTGTTGCGTCGTCTCCCGTCTCAGTAAAGGCGTTGTGGTTAAGGTGCCGTCTTTTAGTCCCCATGAAGACATAAAGAACAGAGGTTAAGCATGCATGGTTTAACCACAGGGTTTTTCCACTAGTTTAGTTATACGCCTGTGACGCATGATATGCATTTTGAGAGCTGACGCCTGTGACGTATGAGATGCTGAATGTGTGTGTGTAGGTGTGTGCACAGGATGTTCTCTGAGTGTGTGCGTGTATGTGTGTGCGCAGGACGTTCTGTGTGCATATGTATGTATGTGCACGTACACAGTTTGAGCCACCTGTTTGCACACCCCCCAGGAAGATAAGCACCCAATGAGAATAGCGAAATTGGCAATCTGCATACCCACACATGGAAACTCCCCTATTAAGATCCAGCCTCTAATTTGATTGTATATAAACCACTGCTTGATGAAATAAAGATTGCTTCTTCATTGGAGGAGACCTGAACTTCAGTCCAAGACTTGTTGTCGTTTGTTCTCTTTTCACTTTCACTCTCCACCAGAATTAACGAACACGGGAAATTGAGTCATCTTTGATTGCAATCCTTTTTCCATCTAATTGATTGGTCAACTTTGCTAATTTCTAATAGGACATACAGTGAACTGTGGTTTGGAGGAAGGGACATACAGTGATATGTGGTTTGGAGGAAGGGACATACAGTGAACTCTGGTTTGGAGGAAGGGACATACAGTGAACTCTGGTTTGGAGGAAGGGACACAGTGAACTGTGGATTGGAGGAAGGGACATACAGTGAACTGTGGTTTGGAGGAGGGGACATACAGTGAACTGTGGTTTGGAGGAAGGGACACACAGTGAACTGTGGATTGGAGGAAGGGACATACAGTGAACTCTGGTTTGGAGGAAGGGACATACAGTGAACTGTGGTTTGGAGGAAGGGACATACAGTGAACTGTGGTTTGGAGGAAGGGACATACAGTGAACTCTGGTTTGGAGGAAGGGACATACAGTGAACTCTGGTTTGGAGGAAGGGACATACAGTGAACTGTGGTTTGGAGGAAGGGACATACAGTGAACTGTGGTTTGGAGGAAGGGACATACAGTGAACTCTGGTTTGGAGGAAGGGACATACAGTGAACACTGGTTTGGAGGAAGGGACATACAGTGAACTCTGGTTTGGAGGAAGGGACTTATAGTGAACTCTGGTTTGGAGGAAGGGACATACAGTGAACTCTGGTTTGGAGGAAGGGACATACAGTGAACTCTGGTTTGGAGGAGTGGACATACAGTGAACTCTGGTTTGGAGGAAGGGACATACAGTGAACTCTGGTTTGGAGGAAGGGACATACAGTGAACTCTGGTTTGGAGGAAGGGACATACAGTGAACTCTGGTTTGGAGGAAGGGACATACAGTGAACTGTGGTTTGGAGGAAGGGACATACAGTGAACTCTGGTTTGGAGGAAGGGACATACAGTGATATGTGGTTTGGAGGAAGGGACACACAGTGAACTGTGGATTGGAGGAAGGGACATACAGTGAACTGTGGTTTGGAGGAAGGGACATACAGTGAACTGTGGTTTGGAGGAAGGGACATACAGTGAACTGTGGTTTGGAGGAAGGGACATACAGTGAACTCTGGTTTGGAGGAAGGGACATACAGTGAACTCTGGTTTGGAGGAAGGGACATACAGTGAACTCTGGTTTGGAGGAAGGGACATACAGTGAACTGTGGTTTGGAGGAAGGGACATACAGTGAACTCTGGTTTGGAGGAAGGGACATACAGTGAACTGTGGTTTGGAGGAAGGGACATACAGTGAACTGTGGTTTGGAGGAAGGGACAGACAGTGAACTGTGGTTTGGAGGAAGGGATATACAGTGAACTGTGGTTTGGAGGAAGGGACATACAGTGAACTCTGGTTTGGAGGAAGGGACATACAGTGATATGTGGTTTGGAAGAAGGGACATACAGTGAACTCTGGTTTGGAGGAAGGGACATACAGTGATCTGTGGTTTGGAGGAAGGGACATACAGTGAACTCTGGTTTGGAGGAAGGGACATACAGTGAACTGTGGTTTGGAGGAAGGGACATACAGTGAACTGTGGTTTGGAGGAAGGGACATACAGTGATCTGTGGTTTGGAGGAAGGGACATACAGTGAACTGTGGTTTGGAGGAAGGGACATACAGTGAACTGTGGTTTGGTGGCAGGAAGTCTTGAGGTTTAACCTTGCCTGATATCTGTCAATAACGGAATAGAATAGAAGTGGATATAGGCAGGAAGATACTCCAGGGAAACTCGACCAAGCTAGGGGGGATAAATTTAATCTAGGAAACGTATGTTTCCTTTGTGTGTGTGTGTGTGTGTGTGTGTGTGTGTGTGTGTGTGTGTGTGTGTGTGTGTGTGTGTATACAGTATATATATTTGCAGCTAATAATTGTACACTGTGACTTCCTGGATTTTTTAAAGTATTGTAATACTTTTTTCTTAGTATTTTTATTTCTCAATGCTCTTTTCTTTTGATCTATTTCATGTAAATAGCACTTTGAATTGCCTAGATGTATGAAACGATGCGATACAAATAAGCTTGCCTTGCCTCGTCTTGGTGAAAGGAAAGAGAAATCTGATTTCACTGTGTTACTGGAGATGCATTTTAACGCAGAGTGTAACTGTAATCCAGCCAAATCCTATCTAAACAATACGAATCAAGACGCATGTTAATTTCAGATGGAAAGGAGGCCTCTCTGTCTCCCTCTGCTTTTCACACACACACACACACACACACACACGCACGCACGCGCACGCACGCACAAACTCACAATGCTAAGGCTACAGTGTAACAGCAGGGGGCACCAGTGTGCCACACACAGAAACAGTTAGAAGCTGGTGAGAGTGTGAATAGACCCTGAGGAGCTCAATTCATATATTCAACTCCCCGCCTGCTTGGGAAAACACACACAGACATCTCCAAACTGTCATGCAGCTGCTCGCGCTCGCTCTCTTTCACCTCAGAACAAATACAAGAACTTCTCACAGCCTTCTTTCTCACGCATAAACACTCTATTCCGCTCTAAAACATGCACATTCAAGTCTAATAACAAATACTGACAACAATGAATTCTTGCACAGTGACTTTCTATATGGTCGCTCCATCTGGGAGGAGAGCAGATCACACTACTGTATGTGTGAACAGCCAAGCTTCTCTGTAATGCATTATCAGTGGTGAAGCTGTTTCTGTTTTCAGGTTAAAGTGCCATAAAGTGGTAACGGGTGCAGTTGTGGTATCAGTAGTTTTATGAGTGCAAGTACAGTACATGAGCATAGTTAGTATGGGACCCGGTATCGCTGTATCCCTAATAAACCATATTACACTATCCATCATTCCTTTAAAATGTGTGAAGTCTCTTAGGTGTAAAAATACAGGCCAGGCCAGGCCAGGCCACCGGGCATTTATTTGCCCGACGTGCCCGATTATGCAGTCCGTGCCTGCACACAGGGCATAATCCACTCCCACCACTATATGATGCCATGGTGTCGGACACACGCACGCACGCTACACAAATGTTCAATATGTGAAAGAACGTGATTCATTTTTCCACTTTTGAAGATGCTTATGTGCCTGACCAGGTAGTGTCCATAATAATCTATCTATCTATGAAAGGGAGCATGTGGGAATGTTTGTTTGTTTAAATGTTTGTGCCAGCCACAGCTATGCCGTTTTACGTGTGATCGGGCTGAAACTTTCAGGGGGTGTAAAGGTTGTATGTCGCTTTGGAGAAAGGCGTCTGCCAAATATCAATAAAGTAAAGTAAAGTGTAAAGAGCACACGTGCGGGTGACCCGACAGAGCCGGATTTTTTAATTAGGTGATTGGCCTAATTACCTAATGATGTGATGTCATCAGTGATGTCATCAGTGACGATGTCATCAGTGATGATGATGCCATCAGTGATGTCATCCTTCCTGGCTGATAAGTTCAGTGATGATGTTATCAATGATGTCATAGAGCATGCAATTCCATGTAGCGGGCGAGCTGCGTATGTGACGCGCAGTGGGCGAGCTGCAGGGCGCGTGTGGTGATGTCATAAGACTGATGATGTCATCAGTGATGTCATAAGGGCAAAATCATCTTATGACATCACTGATGATATCATAGGCACTGATGTAAACTTAAGGGGCACACACACCCACACGCATGTAAATTTAAGAGCAATAACATTTTGTGAGCAACACACACGCATGCCAATAGGGCAGGCAAGGCCACGCAGCAGCCGAGCTGCGCATGCGAATTGCAGGGCCAGCTTGGCGACCTGCAGGGAGGGCGAGCCCATGCAGCGGACGAGCCTAGGAATCGAGCATGCGTAGCGTAGCGCACGAGATGCCTAGTAATAATAAATCCACGTTAATCCTGGTTGTTCCCCAGGACAAAAACAGCAATGGTTTCATCATTGTGGGTCTATATTTTTCATTGAAGGAAAAGGTTTAAAAAGTGTTTCATGTCTTTTGAGAAATGGAGCAGTTCTGTCAGCTGGCTGGTGTTGGAACACAGTGGTATTTTGTTTTAAGGCAAACTAAATATCGTTAAAATATTCTAATGCGTGCAAGATGAGAGGTGGTAAAAATCCATTATGAGTGAGATTAGGCATGAGTGGATGATACACAATGGTTGAGATTAGGAATTAGATCATGGTGAAATTTTAAGTCTGAGATAAGAAAATTCAGGTGAATTTGATCCACTGAGATTCAAAACCAAGCTGGATGTGACTATAAGTCTCCCATTACTGTATACATTATTCAAATAACAACCCAGCTAGTCAAGATACATTATGCTTAACAAAATTAAATCAAGGAAAGTTAGCTCACAAACTAGGCTGGAACTATTAGGCCAAATGGCAGTTCCAAAATGTTGAAAGTGCGCTGAAAGGCAGTGAGACCAAAAAGATTCACAGTTGAACAAGATTATGTTTTACCTAATAAAAATGGTGACAGGTCGATTTTATGGATTTCCCCCCCAATAAATGTACACAAGAAGTGAGGCACTTTTAACTGTTTTCCAGCATATGTATCAAAATCTATCATGTGAAACATTAAAGCGACTGTAAAAATAATTTAATTGTAAATTACTGTACTACCCTCTTAAGAAAATTCACCTTTTAGGAAAGTTAATGGATAATATGGGACACGTTTATTAGGTAATCCATAGTCATTTCTGTGCATTTGGCGTGTAGGATGAAACCTCTTGAGGAAAAGCCATCATTGTTCACGTGCAAGTAAATCTCTTGCGCGTGGTGTGATGGTGTGCGTGCGTTTGTGTGTGTCAGATTTAGATGATAAAGCAACATGTTGACTCTGGGAGAGGAAATGGTTTATAATAGGTCATTTCCTGTCTCTGGTTATTTATCCTCCAACAGCTCTGGATTCACATTCACCTCTTAAGCAGATAACTGGTGTTTAGCACAGAATTACACACAACTATATATAGGCTCCATCTGGGCCCTTCTTGAACTAACTTCTTTCTCTCTCTCTTAAAAAAAAAAAAAAAAAAAAAACTGACCTAAGCTAAACTTATACCACTATTCCTTCAGAAGATGTAGGTGTCATAGACTGTGTTGCATAGTTGATTGCTCTATTGCCGACAAAAATGTGTTATTGTAAGTCGCTTTGGATAAAAGCGTCTGCCAAATGACGTAATGTAAATGTAAATGTGTATATATATATATATATATATACTGTATATATATTTTTTGTTTTTTGTTTTACCTTTATTTATACAGGGGGAGTCTCACTGAGAGCAATGCTGTCTTTTTCAGGAGCGCCTTGTTCACATTCACACTCACATTCACACACACATTCATACCTGGAAGCTGAGCAGTACAACCACAGTCTGATCTGCTGGCCACTGACCAGCTCCACTGGAGCGGTTGGGGTCAAGGGCCTTGCTCAAGGGCACCTCAGTGGTGGTAATGAGGGAGGTGCAAGTGCTGCCTTTTCATTTTCTCCACCCAGATTTATCCTGCCGGTCCCGAGGATTGAACCGACGGCCTTCCGGTCAACAAGCTCGCTTCTCTAACCTTTAGGCCACCACTGCCACTGCCACTGCCATTGCCACCACTGCTCTGGTTGAAAGTAGTGCTGATTAATTGATCGACAGAGAATTCATCAATAACAATTAGTTAATCCACTAAATCCAGTGTATTATTTGTTTTGATCAATTTCAGATTTCAGATAGTCTACCGTAAATTCCGGACTATAAGACGCACCGGTCTATAAGCCGCACCTTCAAAGGTGACTATTTTTTTCTTCTATAAGCCGCACCGGTCTATAAGCCGCGGGTGTTTTGATGTTTAATTACCATATGAAAGGGTTCGTGCACAGAGAGGAATGTCGGGAAAGAGATCGCTGTTTGGGGAAGCTCCCATTTATTAACATTTCAACAAAACAAAAGTCAGGTCACTAATCCCCAGACAAAATCACACATTGTGGTATTTTTTGTTTTTTTTACAGTGCACACAGTGTCCGCGGTGTGGTGAAAAGAGGGCAAGAGAGGAAATTAAAACAGAAGTGGATTTATAGTTAGAAAGAGTGCTAAAGAAGAGAGAATTCCGTTTTTTTATTTTTTATTTTAGTTACTCACAGTACTATTGACCAGTCCAACTCAAAAGATATTCGGCAGTTTCACTTTGAGCTCTTGTTCCGCCGCTGGGCACACAGTGTCCGCGGTGTGGTGAAAAGAGGGCAAGAGAGGAAATTAAAACAGAAGTGGATTTATAGTTAGAAAGAGTGCTAAAGATAGTCCGGTCTGGTTATGACGAGTCTCGCTGGGTACAGTACGCCAAAGCGATATCCATTGACTCGATGATGCTGTTGTATGTTGCGCGTTTCTGTTGCACCAACGCGGAGAGGTCCTGCCCGGACGAAAAAGCGCGTACCCTCCCAGGTGAGGGGCTTCTTCCCCGCAGCCTGGAGGATGAGTTGACGGTCGGGCCAGCGGAGTAGGCAGATGAAGATGGCCCTCGGTGGCAGGCCGGGGTCTGGACGTGGCCGAGGCGCCCGGTGTGCCCTGTCCACCTCTGGTGGTTTCTCGCCTTCCTTCAGGTCCAGGATGTAACACAGGATTTTGCCACGAAAGCGTCCATGTCACCGATCTCAGCTCCTCTTTTACATTGATCAGGCGAATGTTATTTCTTTTACTATTATAAACTCTGTTCACGGTTGCCTTAGTTTCTTTAGTGAGTGAGTGGATGGACTTCTGCACGTTTTCAAACTTGTTTTCAAGCTGCTCAAAACCTCTGAGCGATGTCGGACTTAATCGATAGTGTTTCACGGAGTAAAAGTTTAGCCCAAGCGTGTATCTCCAGCCTCCAGCAGGTGAGTCATTTCCTCATTCATGGCGTGATTGCTTCGTCTTTTTCTTTCTGCTTACCTGTGTTGTGTTATGTTATGTTATGTTATGTTGTTAAAAGAGGGCAAGAGAGGAAATTAAAACAGAAGTGGATTTATAGTTAGAAAGAGTGCTAAAAAAAGAGAGATTTTTTTTTTTTTTGGGAAAAAATCCATAGATAAGACGCACCGTTATATAAGCCGCAGGGGGCAAAAAAGGCCAAAAAACGGGAAAAAAGCCGCGGCTTATAGTCCGGAATTTACGGTACACATTTTGAAGTGGATTTTTCTAGTTACAACTCAATGTGGGTGAAAATTCCTGATTCCGGAAAATTGCTGGAATCAGATATTGACTTGAAGGATTATTTTCCATCTTCAAATTAGAGAAACTTGCAGCCTGAAACCAAGCGATCAAAAACACTTCATAGGATAAAGGTGATAAAAGAGAGCAACAATAGGATGTGACGAAAGTGTTGATACTGTGTGTGTGTGTGTGTGTGTGTGTGTGTGTGTGTGTGTGTGTTGGTGTAGAGGCTAGTTGATAGAAGAGTTGCTCCTGAAATCATATCAGTAAATATCAAAAATATTTATGTGCCTGTGTGTCCAAGGGATGCGGGGTAGACTAACGTGTGTATATGGGATGTAAAGGAGACCAGTGTGTGTGTGTGTGTGTTTGCACGCGCACATGGGATGTGGTGCAGACTAGAGCCAGACCAACTCCCAGATGGATTATTTATTTGAGACTCCCCTCCGCTCGGTGTCGGTGAAGATCAAACCCTATTGGCTCCTCCCATCCTGAGATCAAACACTATTGGTTGGGCGGAGCGTAAACAGGAAGAGACCAATTGAGAAGTGACTCAGGCTGAAACAACCAGTAGCCGACAAATGTGAGAACAGACCGAGATGGGAAGGAGAGGACAGTTTGAATTAGTTCACTGTTGTTGTTAGGGATGCACAATATACTGTATAGTATCAGCAATCGTATTGGTATCAGCTGATGTTAATCCTTTTTCAAAATATCGGTATCGGTCCGATGAGCAAAATAACAGCCATGTTATTGGTTATCGGTATTGGCCAACATTTTCATATTGAGAGGAAACAATGTGTTAAAGCTATGATTTATGGGCTTTTCCAAATGTTTTGGAAATAAAGAAAGACATTACTTTTCCAAATTCACAGTGTACAATACAGTGTATTTTTTTTCAGTACGTACACAATTTGATCATTACAGAAACTTGTTTTTATACCGATCAAATCGACATTGGTGAATACCGGTTATCGATGACAGCATATAACAGCAATGTTAATATTGGTATATCGGTATCAGCCAAAATGTTCTCATCGGTGCATCCCTAGTAGTTGTCGTCCTTTTATGAAAAATAAAACATCCAATCAGTGTCATCGACTTCTGATGTGATGGATATGATGCCGTTTGTTTGATTACATATTTGTAGAATTGATCAATACTAAACTGGCTGTCTATAGACGGTTTTCACCAGAGCGCAACCCCACAGCACTTCCTTTTTCTCAGCATTCGGCAAACTGCAGAAATATTCACTCGACATCGTTACTTTTGTTTTCGCTGCTCAGCTGTATAGACGGTTTTCACAGAATGGTCAGTCCTGCACTTGAATGTTATTTTTTCTTTTATGTCCATAGCAAACACTGCAACAGGAAGTGAGCGGGGGTTCAATTTAGAATGTTTTTGTTGTCAAGTTAAAACCGTCTATAGACCCTTTTCACAGCAAAGGTTTTGAGGTGGTAAAGCAGGAAGTAAAGCAGGAAGTAACCAATGCCCTTAACTCATTGAGTGCCAATGACGTCTAAAGACGTCAATTCAAATAGTAACGTAGAGTGCCATTGATGTCTAAAGACGTCAATTGCGTTTTTTGACGGTGGGACGTGGATCAAAGCCTGATGCATCTCCTGTAAAAATATGGGGGATGTTGAAGGTCTATAAGCTATTTTACGGACCCATTAGGTGGCGACAGTGCTCTCCAGATTAGAGAAAGGTGAGGAAAAAACAGAGAAGAAGCCGTGGGGAAACGGAAACCGATGCATGCTGGAGCTAACGTTAGATGTGCCTGTGAACAGCAGCCAATCTGCTCCCACAATTGAGCCTTTCTGTCTGTTGCGATAGTTTCTCCATATGATTAGTTGCCAGAAAAGGAGCACCCGACACCAGCGTCTTTCTGAAAAGTTAAATTATTCTCAGCTGGAAGCGCTGGGAGCCGGCGCACAAAAACGGCAGAGCGCTGAGAAAATATACGCTGGGTGCAGCGCACTTTGAAACGTGCAGCGGAAAATTCAGAGCAGAGAGCCACCAGAGACACTCCCACGGAGGAGGAGTTTGCAGTTGAGGGGGGTGGGGCACGCAGGGCACCATACAACACCGACCCAGACAGCAGGCTCGATCGACAGATTGGCAAACACAAGCTGGAATACCTGATGCCCACCAGCAGTAAATCAAGACCAGCAAGAAGGTGTAGGGTCTGCGCACGCAGGGGCCAGCGCTGCTGGTTGCAGCTAAAAAATATTATTTTGCCATCAAAATTCCTTTGTTTTCGCTGTTTTATTGAAGGAAATTATGTCACTACATCAGAAAATATTAGCTTCAGACTCAGTGATGTGCTTGAAATGCTTCATTTCACAAAAGGCTCATATTATCTCAGCTTCTAGTTTGAAACGTCTGTTTTTGGTGAAACCAACCTATCTTCTACTGCTGATAACTAAAGAACGGAAAATGATATCAATAAACTTTTTTTGCTGATGATACAAGAGAGTCTCATCGTTCTTTGGGCGTGTTCGGTGTTTACATAGTAATATCACACAATATTCTGTGGGTCTTGAGAAATCACTGAAAACGCTCTGAAAGGGCTGGCACTGGGAGCGTCCGTTTTCCAGAAATGGCTGGCAGCCAATGAGTTAATTAGGGCCCTGGCACTGGAACACCTATGCAATTTAAAGATATTGAATACTGGCCTAAAATAGTCAATCAGGATAACAAATACTAGTCGGTTAAGCTAATTACACCGGGCACAGTTGCCCTCAATCAGCCTAATGACCCAACAAGGCTCCTGCAAAACAAGGCTAGGAGAGTGGGAGGGTCGTCACACCTTCAACAAAGTTGAGTGGAATGAAACATATCTTCTGCAGTCAGTCATAGCCGTGATGAGCCACATTATCTTTTCAGACCGAGCAGGATAACAGCGTCTGCGGGTTGGGTCGCAAAACAAACCATATTGAAGTGTGGCTAAGTAACGTTAGCAGTGCTAGCACCAGCAGCCTGCTTTCCTTGCAGGTTAACTGCCTGTGCCGAATGTAGCAATGCTCCGGGTGAGGTATATGCCAGTTTTATCTGACAAAGCTACATACCTTATTTACATTTTCTAGATCAAATATTGCCAAAGTGCGTTGGTTTTTAGGAGACATCTCTGTCCACTTTCCGTCACGCTGGCTTGTTTACATCCGGGCATTAGCAGGAAGAGGCAGGAGTGGCTATGTTGCGTTAACCTCGGCGTTGTACATTATCAATTTAATAATTAGTTTAACCAACAATCGCTACTGCCGATAGCCAGTTTACCGACCCAACCTGCAGACGCTGTTATCCCACGCGGTCTCAAAATATAATGCAACTCATGACAGCAATGACTGCACAATATGTTTCCACTCAACTTTGTCAAAGTGTGACTGACGACCCTCCCATTCTCCTGGCAAAGGCTTCCCAAGGTTAATGAGCACGCTGTTGGGATGAGTTGTTGTCATGTTTTGTAATGTTCAATGTTCCTAATAAACAGCATAAAGTGCCACACACGATTTGGTTATTGAAGAATGTAATTAATGGATCCAAATGGCTCTAAAATCAATACACAATATCTTTTCGGACAACATATTAACCGTATAGATTCAATTGTGCTCAATTTTGACTGTTTGCAGGGTGTTTTCTTAATTTTAGACTACTTTGTTTAATCGACAGCAAAATTATTTGCCTATTATATAGGAACATCCCGCATTGTTTAGTTTAGTTTAGTTGTCCCATAACATTCTTTGGTGATGGGAGGAAACCGGAGCACCCACACAAACACGGGGAGAACATGCAAACTCCACACAGAAAGGACCTGGGATGGACAGGGAGTTCGAACCCGGGACCTTCTTGCTGTGAGGCAACAATGCTGCTAACCACTGATCCACGTGCCCATCAAAAAGATTCAATCCAAAAAGAAAAACTAAATCTGCATCAGTATTGGCTTTCAAAACCAGTTTAATTCTAGTTTGAGTGACAGAATAAATGAGTGAGAGAATAGAGGGAGCTACATAAAGCACAGAATCAAAGAGGCCATTTACACCTGGCGTTAACATGCGTTTTCTGTGATCAGATTGCAATCAGATTGTGTTTTATCACTTGAAAGTACAGGTGTCAACACTCCCAAAACGCATTGAAGAAGGATTTCAATCTGATCGGCCAAACCACCTCCGGAGGTGGTCAGGGACGCATTGTGTACACATTGAACACAAGTGTAAATGCAATGTGTCCTCTCAATCTGGATACAGCAACTTTATGTGGATTGAGAGGACACCCATTTCACACAACACATGTTAACGCCAGGTGTGAATGAAATCAGGCTAATGTGGTCAAGTACAATCTGATTGCAATCTGATGGCAGAAAACGCATGTTAACGCCAGGTGTAAATGGCCTCAAAGAGTCAAAGAGTGAACAAATAACTTTCATACAAACTCAAACAAGCTGTGTGGATCATGTCTGAGCCGTCCTCATTCAATTTGCCCATCATTTAATTTTCTTTATGGAACAAGAGAAACAAATGGCATGGTGGGGTGAGCGGCGCCCAAGCTCGTATGCTTGGGCGCCGACCACGGATTTATTAACGGTTGGTATTTAACGGTTGGAAAATATTGAACTTCAATACCCAGAAATCCCTATCGGCTTCACGGTACTTTGTTGTTTGACGTTGCAGCGCTGGGCCGCTCAGTTCAAGTACAATGTCGAATGCCGAACGTGACATGCGATGTGTTGTCCACCCCGCCTATTTCCAGCCTGAGTTAATTGTTATGCATCTCTCCTGCGTTGTGATCTAGGTCCTATCTGAATTCTCATGACCAGGGATTAACCTGTGTTCACTGACTTGGTGTGACTTGAAAAAAGAAGGGTTGAACATGGGTCAGGTAACCCTGACCCGACCCTGGTCATTAAAGTGGTATAGTTAACTCCGGAGCATGACTGTCAGCAGATATGACCTCCACTAACCAATTCATTGGGGAGGGGGAGGGATAGTTGTGATGTGAAGAGAATGGGACATTAAGATAATAATAAGATCTATTCCTTATTGAGTTGTGGCTATTTGCAGTCTAGCAGAGTGATGAGAAGAAAGCAAAGGCAAAGCAGAGAAAAGACATGAGTGCTGCAGTGGGAGAATGGAGGAGCACTTTTTATTCCCCACTCAAAATTACTTACTCTGCACTTTTGCAGCACTAACAACATTGCATTGCATATTAGCATTGCATTATTAACATGTACTATAATGAAAAGCTGCCTTGTGTTAATCTTTTGACATAACATCCATATTACATTGCAGAAACTCAAAAAGGCCAAAACACAGGCAGAAGAGCCACAAGAGTCTTTTTTTTTTTCTTTTTTTTTACAAGATGCATGCAACCCACATCCGGTTTTCCTGCGACTGAGCGCCAAGCCCTTGTTGACAGTCAATCAATCTCCCATCTTCTATGGAAATTCAATAAAACAAACTGCTGGCATGTTCTGACCACACCAGACTCCAGCACTAAAACTCCTAATGCATACAGGACATAAATTGTGGACTCAAATCCGTCTCACAAGTTAACCCTCCAATAAATAAATACATTTTATATTAAGATATTTGCCATCAGCTGATGTTCTCATTCAGAGTAACTTATACAGAAGATAAGTTAATCAATCCTGTGAACGTTGCCTATCTCCAACTACTAGGTCACCCTGTTATCCAGTCCAACTCCAATTCAAACAGTTCAAGAAATACATTAAACTGTTCAATTGTAGGAAAGTATTTTATGTTCTGCATTATGATCCACTCAATCCTTTAAGAGGACAAAGTAAACACCGGTAAGTATGAAGCCATTAGACTGATCTCCTTGTGGTCATTTACAGGACAACACCTCCATCCAGTCAAACAATTTGATGATCAATGATGCAGGATATCCCATAGCCGTCTCAGTCACCAGATGTCAATGAAATCTCCATTCCCAATGAGTTCCTTGGCCAAACAAGAGGCACTTGAGCGTTTCTCGTGTCCTACCATTTTCCCTCAACAATATCCAGCAAGGTGCTCCAAAATCTAATCAGATCACCAACTCTATAGTATAAGGCTGTGTGATGAATCAAATTTGAATCTCAATTACAATTTTGGCTTCCCACAATTATGAAAACAAGATAATCGAGATCAAACAATTATTTTATTTCGCGTTTTTATTTAGCCTATTGTTTCCCCTTTGTTTTTCAGTTCAATCATATTAAATTTAAAAGAAATCCAGTATTAAAAAGTTTAACTAACTTTTTTCAAGATCTTCCATGCAGAGAAGATCTGTCCCAGTGTGGTACTACAGATACAGTGCGGTTTACCAGAAAAAGTGGACTGCATACAGTTTCAGCTTTGAAACAATCTTCCCTGGCAGTCAGCAGGCAGAGGACAGTGAACATGAGAGATAAGCACAGGCCAGGAAGGAGTCAGGGTCACACAAACTTGTGACCTAGATGCTGACTAGGCATTGAACTCCAGCATTTTCAACAAGACAGTGTCACTGATGTCAGGGAGAGAGAGAGAGAGAGGGCAAGAGAGAGAGCAAGAGAGAGCTAATGAAAGAGGAAGCTGTGCCTCGAGGAAACCTGCCATGGGTTATCGGTCAGGGAAATGCCGCAGGAGCTGACAACCAGACAATGTGAAATCACATGATTTTGGTGGTGCTGTTTCAAAATGTATGTTTGCTCCTAAATATTGCAAAGCACTTGCAATTTTGCATTTTTTGCAGCAGATGAGGTGCATTAATTTGGGATGTTGTTGTGTGTGTGTGTGTGACATGATGTTACACACACAAATTCAAATGTTCAAGGATTTTGTTTAGACACCACTGACATCTAGCCAAATCCTTGAAAATGTGGAATTGCAACCTTTAATGTTTTTGAAAATGAACTAATGGATTTGAAAATATTTTATTTTTATATTTATAGGACCCAAATTCATCTCTCAGTTCTATGAGCCTCTCTGGGTCCGAGGATCAACCCCTCACATCCGGAGGAAAACCCTGTGATGACGATTTGTGTCGATGCAGCAGCAGTTTGAAAAAGAAAGCTTTGGGGCAGCACAGTGGCTCAGTGCCTCATAGCAAGAAGGTCCAGGGGCCGGTTGCACAAAACACCTTGAGTTAAGATTTTCCTTCAAGTCTGAGTTCAAGTTTCTATAAAATAAAATCGGTTTCACAAAACACCTGTAAATCTTCTCCTTATGAGGTTTCCTTAACCTAAAGTAAAGTACCTACTACTACTACTTAAAATGTGTAACCTTAAGGAGAAGACTTAAGGGTGTTTTGTGGAACCAATTTTATTTTATGGAAACCTTAACTCGGACTTTAAGGAAAGCAAAACTTTAACTCAATGTGTTTTGTGCAACCAACCCTAGGTCCTTTCTGTGTGGAGTTTGCATGTTCTCCCCGTGTTTGCGTGCGTGTCCTCCAGGAGCTCCGTTTTCCTCCCACAGTCAAAAGACATGCTGTGTTTGTGTAGTAATGTAATCTAGTAAAATGTCTAGTGTGTATATCTATATATATGTATATATTTCTATATCTATATATCTATATATATACATACACACACACACACACACACACACACACACACACACACACATACACATATACATACATATATACACACATGTACTGTATATATATACATATACTGTATATGTTGTATGTGTAGATATTTAAAGGAGAATTTCGGTTTTTTACACCACGGTCCTCATTTCCAGCTTAAAATATTATGTTTTCTACCCCCAAATACTTTTGGGTTCATTCGGATCCCCACAGAAGATTTGTCGCACCGAGTACACTCCTCAAACAGGCTAGAACGGGAGCCTGCGGGGCATGCTGCACGCGCTCTGTAAATGACACTTTTTCTGTCACATCACGGTTCATTATGGTTGTAAATATAATTATTTAGCTAATAGCTAGAAGCTAAGCTAACAACAACACAACAGTCAATGTTGATCTGCCCCGGATGGGGTTACAGTGCTTATCTTCCCCCTTCTGTGGTTTCTCTGAAGAAGTGTGGTTTCACAGAAGGGGAAGATAAGCACTGTAACCCCATCCGGGGCAGATCAGAGTTGAGTCGCTCGGTGATGTTGTTAGCTTAGCTTTTAGCTTGGCATTATTATAGATATCTGATGTCAAGATTATGGACGTTTCAATTTCATTACCGCTCGTGTGGAATCATGCCACATATCGTCAACAACAAACAGCAGCGGGAGATGTGATCTATCTATGTGATGGACACCCGGACAGCAAACGGAGTGGGCTGTCGGGACTCCCAGCAGACGATGGTTAGTTAGATATCGATTTCATGTTCTCATAATTATATTTACAACCATAATGTACCGCGATGTGACAGAAAAAGTGACATTTACAGAGCGCAGGCACCTTGCCCCGTATGCTCTCGTTATAGCCTGTTTGAGGAGACTACTCAGAGCTCAAAATCTTCCGTGGGCATCCGAATGAAGCCAAACATATTTTGGTGAGTAAAACATATTTTAAGCTGGAAATGAGGACCGTGGTGTAAAAAACCGAAATTCTCCTTTAATAATAATGGCTTTAATTTATATAGCACACTTTAAAATGTAAAACAAATCTCAAGGTGCTTTACAGTAGCTAAAATAATAAAAAATAAATAAAAAATAAAATAAAATAAAAACAAGCTAAAAACAGCTAAAAGCTCCGAGCTAGTAAAAAGCAGAGCGGAACAGGTGGGTTTTAAGGCTCGTTTTAAAAACAGCGAGGGATTTAGAGGCCCGAACAGTTCCTGGGAGTTGGTTCCACAGGCGTGGCCCCAGAGTGGAGAAGGCTCGGTCACCCATTGTTGCGAGCTTGGTGCGGGGGACAACAAGTAGGTTGAGGGTGTCGGATCTGAGTGACCGGGAGGGGGGCTTGGGGGGGAGGAGTTCTTGAAGGTAGGTGGGACCAGTGTGGTTGACCGCCTTGTAGACCAGGAGGAGGAGTTTGAAGGTGATGCGTTGGTTGATGGGGAGCCAGTGGAGTGAGTGGAGGACAGGGGTGATGTGTTCTGACTTCCAGGTTCTGGTAAGAACCCGGGCGGCACAGTTCTGGACATATTGCAGTCTCTGGGTGGATTTGGTGGGGAGGCCTGCAAGCAGGGAGTTGCAGTAATCAATGCGGGAGGAGACGAATGCGTGGACCAGTTTTTCTGCGCGGCTTGGGGTAGGAGGGGTCTGAGCTTTGAGATGTTCCGGAGATGGTAGAATGAGGTTTGGCAGATGGATTTGATGTGGGCGTCAAATGACAGTGTTTGGTCAAGTTTGACACCCAGGCTGGTGACCAGTGAGGAGAGGGGGATGGAGTGTCCATCGATGGTGATGTGGATGATGCCGGCCTGTTTTATTTGGTGAGGTGTACCGATGAGGATGGCTTCAGTTTTACTCCCGTTGAGCTGAAGGGAGCTGTTGCTCATCCAGTGGCGGATGTCATTGAGGCATTTGGTGGCCCAGGCTTGAGTCAGATGGATGTCAGGGGAGGTTTGAAAGTAGATTTGGGTGTCATCGGCGTAGCAGTGGAAATTGATGTTGTGGCTCTTCAGTATCTTCCCCAGGGGGAGCATGTACACCAGGATCCCTGTGGGACACCAGAGGTGACACTCCTGATGCTGGAGATGAAACTGCCCAGCGCGACATACTCCAGTCTTCCTGAGAGAAAGGAGAGGAAGACGTCGAGGGCAGTGCCTGTGACTCCCACCTCCCTGAGACGCTGAGACAGGATGTCGTGGTCCACCGTATCAAATGCGGCGCTCAAGTCCAAGAGGATCAGCAGGCTGGGGGAGCCGGAGTCTGCCGCCATGAGCAGGTCGTTCACGACTCTCACCAGGGCTGTCTCAGTGCTGTGTGATGGTCTGAAGCCGGACTGGAAGGTCTCATAGAGCTGCTGGGATTGGAGGTGGTCGTGCAGCTGGACGGCAACAACTTTTTCCAGAACCTTGGCAAGGAAGGGCAGGTTGGAAATTGGTCTATA
This sequence comes from Poromitra crassiceps, assembly GCF_964638095.1. Classification (NCBI taxonomy): domain Eukaryota; kingdom Metazoa; phylum Chordata; class Actinopteri; order Beryciformes; family Melamphaidae; genus Poromitra; species Poromitra crassiceps. The sequence goes on along the minus strand of NC_139625.1, from coordinate 57,004,074 downwards.
GTTAGAGAGCACCTCCGGGTCGAGGTTGTGCTTTTTAAGTACCGGTCTGATGGCTGCTAGCTTGAGGGAAGGGGGGACTTCGCCAGTGGTCAGGGACCTGTTTATTATGTAGGTCATGGTGGGAGCGATGGCTGGGAGGCACAGTTTTAAAAGCGGAGTGGGGATAGGATCCAGGGAGCTGCTGGAAGAGTTCATTTTGAGAATGGTGGCCGATAGCTCATCACTCGTCACCTCTGCAAAGGAATCCAGTGTTTGACCGTTATAGGGGGGGGGGGCGGGGGGAGGGGCAGGGTGAGTGGGGGTGATGTTGTCCCTGATTCCTTCAATCTTCGTTTTGAAGAAATCCATGAATCGGTTGCAGTCATCAACAGATGGGTCAGTCGCAGAGGAGGCCCTGGGCTTAAGCATCCGATTGATGGTGGAGAACAGGTGCTTGGGGTTGGTATGGCCAGAGTCAATGACGGTGGTGTAATATGACATCCTGGCAGCCCTCAGTGCGGCGGAGTAGGCTTTCTGGTGTTCTCTCAGGGATAGTTGGTGGATGGTCAGACCGGTTTGTCTGAAACGGCGTTAAATTTTCCGCCCCTCTGATTTCTGGGCTCTCAATTCATCAGTGTACCAGGGGGCAGAGCGACGAAACGACACTGTCCGGGTTTTCAGAGGGGCAAACCTGTCTAAACCATCGTACAGAGTACTGTTGTAGTGGTGTACTTGCTCTTCCAATGAGAGGGCAGGGTCAGGCTCAGACAGGTTGGAGGAGAGGGCAGATGAGAGCAGGTCATGGTCGATATCCTTGGTCCTGCAGAAGGTGATGGGGCGTTTGGTGCTGGAGGTAGGTGGTGTTATCAGGACCTCCAGTAGCACCAGACGATGGTCAGAGATGCCAGGCTCGATGACCTGGGTGCTGCTGACTGTGACATCATCACCAGTGATGGCAAGATCAAGGGTATGGCCATGCTTATGGGTTGGTCCCTGGACATGCTGTGTGAGAGGGAGGCAGTCCAGGAGGTTGATGAAGTCATTGGCCAGTGAGCAGTTGGGGGCATCAATGTGAATATTAAAATCACCAAGTACCACCAGCCTGTTGAAAGTGGGGCAGAGGGTCGTGAGGAGCTCGGAAAAGTCAGATATAAAAATTGACTGGGCTTTAGGTGGCCTGTAGATGGAGACCAGGAGCAAGGGTTCAGGCAATGAGCATCTTGCAGCCAGGCATTCAAAAGATGAATAATCGGGGACTTGTACTTCAACAAGGTCAAAAGTGTCAAAGTGGTCTTTAATGTAGTATATGACTGATGATGCTATGCCCTTTGATACATGCAGGGCTATGAACTGAACTGCTTGACTGTACAAGACCATGAGTAAAATAAATTACTATTTGTCTAATTTTGACCATCATCATCATCATCATCATCATGTCACATCCCAAAATGATAATTGAGGTTCCTTGGACATACTGTATACTTAAAATGACCAAGAAAGAGTGGGAAGCTTGGTAAGACAGAGCAGAACTCTTCTTTCAGGTATTTCAAATATATTTGACTACAATTCCTCAGACTACGCTCAGTGCAACACTTTCACATCTTGCCACATCAAACAGACTGCTGTTTGCTGTCTTAACGTTTCATGTCTTTGTGACACAGCATTTTCAGAATAGCTCTTACTAAAAATAATCATCAGACATGCTCTAAATACAGACCTTGGCCCACAGGGAATAGGCTAGAACAGATTTAGACAGTCACCGACAAGCTAAAGAGATAGTAAAATTAGAGGTAGACCGATTAATCGGCGCCGATTAATGGCATTTTTAATTAATCGGCAGCTGCGTGGATCACAAGGCCGATTATTATGGCAGGGTAAAAACATGTAACGTGACATGCCGGCAGGGTAAAAACATGTAACGTGACATGCCGGCAGGGTAAAAACTTGTAACGTGACATGCCGGCAGGGTAAAAACATGTAGTGTGACATGCCGGCAGGGTAAAAACATGTAACGTGACATGCCGGCAGGGTAAAAACATGTAGTGTGACATGCCGGCAGGGTAAAAACATGTAACGTTACGTGACATGCCGGCAGGGTAAAAACATGTAGTGTGACATGCCGGCAGGGTAAAAACATGTAGTGTGACATGCCGGCAGGGTAAAAACATGTAGTGTGACATGCCGGCAGGGTAAAAACATGTAGTGTGACATGCCGGCAGGGTAAAAACATGTAGTGTGACATGCCGGCAGGGTAAAAACATGTTACGTGACATGCCGGCAGGGTAAAAACATGTAGTGTGACATGCCGGCAGGGTAAAAACATGTAGTGTGACATGCCGGCAGGGTAAAAACATGTAGTGTGACATGCCGGCAGGGTAAAAACATGTAGTGTGACATGCCGGCAGGGTAAAAACATGTAACGTTACGTGACATGCCGGCAGGGTAAAAACATGTAGTGTGACATGCTGGCAGGGTAAAAACATGTAACGTTACGTGACATGCCGGCAGGGTAAAAACATGTAGTGTGACATGCCGATGCCGGCAGGGTAAAAACATGTAGTGTGACATGCCGGCAGGGTAAAAACATGTAGTGTGACATGCCGGCAGGGTAAAAACATGTAGTGTGACATGCCGGCAGGGTAAAAACATGTAACGTTACGTGACATGCCGGCAGGGTAAAAACATGTAACGTGACATGCCGGCAGGGTAAAAACATGTAGTGTGACATGCCGGCAGGGTAAAAACATGTAGTGTGACATGCCGGCAGGGTAAAAACATGTAGTGTGACATGCCGGCAGGGTAAAAACATGTTACGTGACATGCCGGCAGGGTAAAAACATGTAGCGTGACATGCCGGCAGGGTAAAAACATGTAGTGTGACATGCCGGCAGGGTAAAAACATGTAGTGTGACATGCCGGCAGGGTAAAAACATGTAACGTTACGTGACATGCCGGCAGGGTAAAAACATGTAACGTGACATGCCGGCAGGGTAAAAACATGTAGCGTGACATGCCGGCAGGGTAAAAACATGTAGTGTGACATGCCGGCAGGGTAAAAACATGTTACGTGACATGCCGGCAGGGTAAAAACATGTAGCGTGACATGCCGGCAGGGTAAAAACATGTTACGTGACATGCCGGCAGGGTAAAAACATGTAACGTTACGTGACATGCCGGCAGGGTAAAAACATGTTACGTGACATGCCGGCAGGGTAAAAACATGTAGCGTGACATGCCGGCAGGGTAAAAACATGTAGCGTGACATGCCGGCAGGGTAAAAACATGTAGCGTGACATGCCGGCAGGGTAAAAACATGTAACGTGACATGCCGGCAGGGTAAAAACATGTAGCGTGACATGCCGGCAGGGTAAAAACATGTAGTGTGACATGCCGGCAGGGTAAAAACATGTAACGTGACATGCCGGCAGGGTAAAAACATGTAGCGTGACATGCCGGCAGGGTAAAAACATGTTACGTGACATGCCGGCAGGGTAAAAACATGTAGCGTGACATGCCGGCAGGGTAAAAACATGTAGCGTGACATGCCGGCAGGGTAAAAACATGTAGCGTGACATGCCGGCAGGGTAAAAACATGTAGCGTGACATGCCGGCAGGGTAAAAACATGTAGTGTGACATGCCGGCAGGGTAAAAACATGTAGTGTGACATGCCGGCAGGGTAAAAACATGTAGCGTGACATGCCGGCAGGGTAAAAACATGTAGTGTGACATGCCGGCAGGGTAAAAACATGTAACGTTACGTGACATGCCGGCAGGGTAAAAACATGTTACGTGACATGCCGGCAGGGTAAAAACATGTAACGTGACATGCCGGCAGGGTAAAAACATGTAACGTGACATGCCGGCAGGGTAAAAACATGTAGCGTGACATGCCGGCAGGGTAAAAACATGTAACGTTACGTGACATGCCGGCAGGGTAAAAACATGTAACGTGACATGCCGGCAGGGTAAAAACATGTAGTGTGACATGCCGGCAGGGTAAAAACATGTTACGTGACATGCCGGCAGGGTAAAAACATGTAACGTGACATGCCGGCAGGGTAAAAACATGTAACGTGACATGCCGGCAGGGTAAAAACATGTAGCGTGACATGCCGGCAGGGTAAAAACATGTAACGTGACATGCCGGCAGGGTAAAAACATGTAACGTGACATGCCGGCAGGGTAAAAACATGTAACGTGACATGCCGGCAGGGTAAAAACATGTAACGTCACGTGACATGCCGGCAGGGTAAAAACATGTAGCGTGACATGCCGGCAGGGTAAAAACATGTAACGTGACATGCCGGCAGGGTAAAAACATGTAACGTTACGTGACATGCCGGCAGGGTAAAAACATGTAGCGTGACATGCCGGCAGGGTAAAAACATGTAACGTGACATGCCGGCAGGGTAAAAACATGTAGCGTGACATGCCGGCAGGGTAAAAACATGTAGTGTGACATGCCGGCAGGGTAAAAACATGTAACGTGACATGCCGGCAGGGTAAAAACATGTAACGTTACGTGACATGCCGGCAGGGTAAAAACATGTACTGTAGTGTGACATGCCGGCAGGGTAAAAACATGTAGTGTGACATGCCGGCAGGGTAAAAACATGTAACGTTACGTGACATGCCGGCAGGGTAAAAACATGTAGTGTGACATGCCGGCAGGGTAAAAACATGTAGTGTGACATGCTGGCAGGGTAAAAACATGTAGTGTGACATGCCGGCAGGGTAAAAACATGTAGTGTGACATGCCGGCAGGGTAAAAACATGTTACGTGACATGCCGGCAGGGTAAAAACATGTAACGTGACATGCCGGCAGGGTAAAAACATGTAACGTGACATGCCGGCAGGGTAAAAACATGTAGTGTGACATGCCGGCAGGGTAAAAACATGTTACGTGACATGCCGGCAGGGTAAAAACATGTAACGTGACATGCCGGCAGGGTAAAAACATGTAACGTTACGTGACATGCCGGCAGGGTAAAAACATGTTACGTGACATGCCGGCAGGGTAAAAACATGTAGTGTGACATGCCGGCAGGGTAAAAACATGTTACGTGACATGCCGGCAGGGTAAAAACATGTAGTGTGACATGCCGGCAGGGTAAAAACATGTAACGTGACATGCCGGCAGGGTAAAAACATGTAACGTGACATGCCGGCAGGGTAAAAACATGTAGCGTGACATGCCGGCAGGGTAAAAACATGTAACGTTACGTGACATGCCGGCAGGGTAAAAACATGTAGTGTGACATGCCGGCAGGGTAAAAACATGTTACGTGACATGCCGGCAGGGTAAAAACATGTAACGTGACATGCCGGCAGGGTAAAAACATGTAACGTGACATGCCGGCAGGGTAAAAACATGTAACGTTACGTGACATGCCGGCAGGGTAAAAACATGTAATGTGACATGCCGGCAGGGTAAAAACATGTAGTGTGACATGCTGGCAGGGTAAAAACATGTAACGTTACGTGACATGCCGGCAGGGTAAAAACATGTACTGTAGTGTGACATGCCGGCAGGGTAAAAACATGTAGTGTGACATGCCGGCAGGGTAAAAACATGTAACGTGACATGCCGGCAGGGTAAAAACATGTAACGTTACGTGACATGCCGGCAGGGTAAAAACATGTAACGTGACATGCCGGCAGGGTAAAAACATGTAACGTTACGTGACATGCCGGCAGGGTAAAAACATGTAGTGTGATATGCCGGCAGGGTAAAAACATGCAGCGTGACAATTTATACTCGATGTTTATGATTACTACATGCATAGACATCGGCCCCCGCAAACAGACGCGGGATTAGTCCCGCATGATAAATTCAAAATATGTGGGAATTCCTGAAAATATGTGCGATTCCCGCAATCGCGCGGCGAATTTCAGGCCCACACTCTTTTGTAATAATATTAAGAGAGTTTGGGAGATTAATCATCTCCCAAACTCTCTCAGTTAATAGAATAATACAGTTGAGGTCTCTGACATACAGTACGTGCTCTCCCTTAAATAGCTGACCAGTCACTTCTGAAATAAACTGCATAACCCAATGTATTTTTCTATTTCATTAATAAAATAAATAAAGCATGTTACTGGCTAAGATAACCATCTTAGATGTATATTAGATTCTCAATGTGCATGAATGGATAATGGAATTATAGGCTACCGTACTTGTTTTTTTTTACCCAAATACTCTCATTCATTATTATGTTTAAATCATTGTATTTTATCGAACACAAAAAATAAAATTTAAAAAAATCTCTAAATAGCTCTCTAAATATCGGCATTGGCCATTGAAAAGCCCATATCGGTTCAACCTCTAATTAAAATCATCAAGCGAGCATTGCACAGCGCACCCATGCACAGCGATCAGTGGTGCACAAACACACCTCTCACTCTCTCTCTTCCCTTCTGTCACAAGAGTCTGCAGGTAATTATACAGCCATCTATTGTACCACCTTGGGTAAATAAGGATGTAGGGCCATATCTTACGCCCAGTGCAAGGGCAAAGGCCAGATCTTTGCTAGTTTCTAGCACTCACAATCTCCTTTTTTCTCAATTACTACTGGGTTTGATGTACTGACCCAGTGACCCAGTGGCACTTAAAAGAAAAAGGAGAGATTTTGAGTGCTAGAAACACCTAGCAAAGATGTTGCCCTTGCACTGGGCGTAAGATAGCCCGTAGTAGTATTTGACTCTGCCATTTCCTTCAACAGCATCAGTTCTTATTCCAGGCTGGGCCTGGAATCCTTATATCCTTAATCCTTATATAACGGATTATATAACGAATTTTTCAAAATGTATATGGAGAAAATGAATGGGGAATTCACTTCTGGGGCAAGACATGTCACATGACTGTTGAGCTCTATAGAAGAAGACATGAGGAGTGAATCCTCATTGCAGCCATGAAACACATGGTAACATGACTGGCCATTCAGTTCCATAAACATTTATCAAGAGGTACAGCTGCTCTGGAGTCAAAAACAACCTTATTGGTTGAGTTACACCTCAATGGGCGGAGCCAAGAACCACAGTTTCCATCCCCGGGATAAGTAAATAAATGTAATCCCAGTGCAAGAGGTCATGGTAAATGTGCCATAGGTCATGAACGAAGAACAAAAGGACAAAAAAAAATGTATGCATATTTTGATCACAGTCGCTTCACTGCCATTCAAGTTTGCCAGTTAGCTAACTGAAGCTCCAAACATCTGTTTTTATCGGAGCACAGAAAAGTGGTCCACCTTGGACCACCAACATTGGTGGATTTGCTGGGTGGGAGATAGCAGAGCCTACCAAAAATTTCCACATATCCTACGTCATTATTGGCTTGAAAATATGAGTTTTAATCACTTTTTGGATTCAACTGTTGGAGGTTGCTGTTGGCTCTGTGTGTGTGTGTGTGTGTGTGTGTGTGTGTGTGTGTGTGTGTGTGTGTGTGTGTGTGTGTGTGTGTGTGTGTGTGTGTGTGTGTGTGTGTGGCAACGAATCCAGTGCCCTGCTGTAGGTATATGCTCTACAGTAAAGTGATGGCATTTCTAACACAATCACTGATCATGACGGCAACTAGGCCCAGGTTGAAAACAACCAAAATGATCCTTTAACCTGGGTGTCCGGGTACTGCAGCGAGAGGTTCCCTGCCTGCCAACGTGTCACAGGTTCAAGCCCCCATCATACCTCGGGCTTGGTCGAGCGTCCATCCAGGCACAATTGGCCGTGTGTGCGGGTGGGAAGCCAGATTAAGGGTATGTGTCCTGGTCGCTGCACTAGTGCCTCCTCTGATCGGTCTGGGTGCCTGTTCGGGGGGGAGGGGAATTGGGGGGAATGGTGTGATCCTCCCACGCGCTACGTCCTGCCGGTGAAACTTCTCGCCGTCAGGTGAAAAAGAAGTGGCTGGTGACTGCACATGTAGCCAAGGAAACAAGTGCTATTCTACAACTCTCTCCAGATCGGCAGAGGGGGTGGAGAGACAACCAGGACACCCTAGCAGGAAATTGGGCAAGTACCATTGGGGAGAAAATTGTGGGAAAACTTGATCAAGAACAGAAAAGAAAAAAGAAAGATCCTTTAACCTATGAAGATGGGCCATCATTATTCTGACAATAGAAAAGTGGGTAAAGAGTTTAGATTGGTTTCTGCTCACTACACCTTTGAATAGATGTGATCAGAGCACAGGTTCAGTTCATACTCAAAAGCATTAAGTATTGGAATCATAAGCTACAATTAGTCCACTTACACAGATGACACATTGCTTAATATGGGTTTCATTTGCGTCAAATAAACAAGACTATCAGTACATACTGTACAAATATTCTGAATTCCATGTCAAAAGAATGCCAAAAACGTAACCCGTTTACACCCAAAATTGAACTCCACATGGACCCTTACACGCAGTGACACACACTTCATACAACACAGCAAAAAACCCAGTGACACGCACGTTCACACACCCCTATACAGAACTCACTGTGCAGGTGCAGACAGCACTGGCTGTATCTGTAGTAGCTCTCCATCTCCTCCAGCGAGATGCAGACGGATCTCTCTCCTCCACATTCCTTCTTAGCCGAGCATTCGTGCATCTCAGCCCTCGCTCCGCTCCCCTCTTCTCCCCCTCCTGCCATCATCTCCGTGGGCAGAGAGACGAAGAGAATCGCCCTCATCATCCTGCTCTCCTCATTTCTCTCTGTCCTATTCCCTCCCTCTATCTATATCCCTCTCTATCTCTCTCTGTCTGTCTCTCTCTCTCCCGCACACACACACACACACCTGTCAGAGTTTTTCGATTGATTGCACCACTCCTCTTACTTCTGCCCCTCCCTCTCACTGCATTTGTGTGGTAAATGCATGTGTGAATGAAGGAGACAGAATGATATATTTGCCTATTTACAGTATCCATTCCCTATATACGTAGGCTACTATTTCTTCCTTGTTCTAACAAACCATTTAGGACGAATGTACAACCTCTGATGTTCCAGCTGGCTCACTGCTACTTCCAAACAGCTCACAAAATGGATTGACTTCACATTATAATCACGTCTTGCTGTTTTTGCCCACCACAGCTTCCTCCCTAAACACAAAACACCTGCACACTGCAAAAGATCTCCATCTCAGCATTTAATCTTTAATCAAAATTAAAGTTGAAAGCTAAAGGCTTGTGGCTGTTAGCTTAGCATAAGCACAAGTTTGTTCATTTTTGTTTTGTTTGTAGGCTACACTTTTGAATGTTACATTGATATTGCCAATAATACTAGCATTATACATAAACAGTTTGTCAGTGCTATGCAGTAAACCATCAAAATCTGGTCTTAGCCATGTCCGTTAGTAGTCTTTTATTGGCTTGTTTGTTAGCTTAATTTGCTAGTTTTAGCTTGCATTGAGAAATTAGAGGTAGAGCGGAATGTCCCAGTTGGACTCTGATTCATAATAGGGTGGGTACTTGTCTCCCAAAATGTGCTTAAGCAAGAGTTAGGCTCAAGAGTTAAGCAAGAGATTATATAAATTATATAAATTATTGGCCTAAGTTGTCTTGTTTACTTTATAAACATAAATTATATAAATTATTGGCCTAAGTTGTCTTGTTTACTTTATAACCGTTCTGTAATACTTTTTTTTACATCACTACTTATGCGTGGAACACATTTGCAAGAGGACACTAGGCTGTGAAACACAGATTGGATCGCGTAGACTAGGGATGTTAATGATTAATCAACAATCGATTAATTGATCATGAAGAATTTGATCGATCAAACTATATGTTAACCGATTAATCGACAATGTAGGCTATGTGCTATTTGTCATTTTTATTTTCTTTGCTGAAATTATTTAACACCACAAGGGTGAAATGTAACTTTCACTGCTCATACAGAGGAAGAAGAAAGCCAAGCTAGCAGGCAGAAAGTCCAGTGTCGGAGAATTTCACCCATCCTCCTCGACCTGAGTGCAGCCTTCGATACCGTGAGCCACGCCATCCTGCTGTCCAGACTTGAGGCTCTCGGTATCGAAGGCACCGCACTCAGGTGGCTCCAGTCCTACCTCTCCAACCGCTCCCACTTCATCTCCCTCCACAACCACTCCTCCGCCCCCTCCACAGTCTCACACGGTGTCCCCCAAGGTTCCGTACTCGGCCCACTCCTCTTCCTCATCTACATCCTCCCCCCTTGGTAACATCCTCCGCCACTTCAACCTCAACTTCCACTGCTACGCCGACGACACCCAGATCTACTTCAGCACTAAATCCCCTCAGAACCCACCCCTCTCCCATATCAACTCCTGCCTGTCTGCAATAAAAGTCTGGATGCAACACAACTTCCTTCAACTAAACAGCAATAAAACTGAACTCCTCCTCATCGGCTCCAAATCCACCCTCAGCAAACTCAACAACCCCTCACTCACCATCGACTGCACCACCGTTTCCCCATCTCCTCAGGCACGCAACCTCGGCGTAATTTTTGACCCCACCCTCTCCCTTGAACCCCACATCCGCCATATTGTCAAAACCTCCTTCTACCATCTCCGCAACATCGCCAAGATCCGGTCCTCCCTCTCACACCCTGCTGCTGAAACACTCATTCACGCCTTCATCTCCTCCCATCTGGACTACTGCAACTCACTCCTCTACAGCACCAACTCCACCCTCATCAATAAACTCCAACTGGTTCAAAACGCAGCCGCCCGTCTCCTCACCCACACCAAATCCTGGCACCACATCACCCCAGTCCTTCAACAACTCCACTGGCTTCCCATCTCCTCCCGGATCACCTACAAAATCCTCGTCATCACTTACAAAGCTCTCCACCAACTGGCCCCCCCATATCTCACCAATCTCCTCTCCCCCTACCAACCCTCCCGTTCCCTCCGATCCACCTCTGCCGGCCTTCTCTCCACCCCCAAATCCAACCTCCGCAGTTTCGGCGACAGAGCTTTCTCCAGGGCAGCTCCCAAGCTCTGGAACTCTCTCCCCCCGGACATTAGAGAATCAGACTCCCTCAATGTCTTCCAATCCCGCCTCAAAACCCATCTCTTCTCCTCTGCCTTCTCCTAGCTCCCCCTGCCTATCCCTGTGTGCCTGTGTCGTGTTTGTCCATTGTCTGTTGCACTTACGTCGTCCCCGACCCTTTAGTGTTTCTTTGTTTGTAAAGCGTCTTTGAGTCCTAGAAAAGCGCTATATAAAACCCATGTTTATTATTATTATTATAAAAAGACAAAAGTATTCATTGTAAACATTGTAATGCAATGTTGAAATGTGTCATGTCCACAAGCACAATGACAGCTAATGCAGGAAGTTTTATATGATTAATTGATCGTTAACATGACCAATTAATCGATTAAGGAAGACGTAGACAGTCATTGGACAAGTTTTAGTAGGGATTCTAAAAACATAATCATAAATGAGACCCCAGGACTCATACTGTATCTCACTGGCTTCCCACCCGCAGACACAGCCAAGTGTGTCTGTAGGAACATCTGACCAAGCTGAAAATACAGCTACCAGGAATTGAACCTGGGTCTCCACGGTCGACAAGTGCTTTTACCTCTACTACCCAGAGCTACTGTAACATTATGAGCCAATAGTGTTATCAAACTACTATATTGTTTGAGTGTCTAAACTGAATCTGATCTTAACCTGTAACCCTAAAAGTTACAATAGCCTAATAAAAATGCACTCATATTACATGTATAAACACAACACACTCACCTTGTCTGTTAACCTGGGTGTATTTATGATTCCGTTTGTTTTGTGCTGGTTGTCGATAACAACAAAGACTGACAGACATGATAAACACAGACACACAGCGTTTGTCTTTCTGACTGTCTACCTGTCTGTTTGTCTTTCTAATCTATTTCTTTGCCTTTCTGTTTGTGTCTGCCCCTTTATCTGCCTTGTCTGTCTCTCGCCAATACATTTGGCGAGTTAGACAGTGGGTCAGTCAACAGCCTGCATATACAGTACTGTATGTTCCTCCGGCTGGTGTATGGAGACGTCGGATAAGTTATCAATTAGCCAGTCAGTAGGGCTATTTAAGGTAATCAATTACCAAGGTGAAACGCCGGAGTGCTGCATTCAAGGCCACACAGTACATAGAGAATCATCATCAGAAAGTGACACTACTACCCCTGCTGGTCATTCCTGGTTATTTTTATTTTATTTTATTTTATTACATTTTCCAACAGACAAGTTTGTCAACTTCAATCCATATTTAATGGAACACAAAACTAACTTTTACACACCACGACAATCGTTTTGTCACACATTGGTGGTGAGCCACATACGAAATCAATGAGATTGACCAATTTACAACTAAATTTAACAATTTACGTTATAGGAGTAACGTATAAGAATGGAAACACTTGTCACATTTCATTCATGAGCTTTGACAACAACCACAAGGGGTTGTAAGTTTCCCTCCCAGTCTCTATGGACAAACTCAGGTTGCAACGCTACTGCACCACTGGCGCCGGAACAAGGGGGACATGGGGACATTTGGTCCCCCTAATTTTTTTTTTTTTTTTTAATCTGAGGGGGCAACTGCCCCTGATGCTTAGAGCCCACTTTACACTGTTTACACAGCCTGTGATGCTTGTTAAAGCCGTGATCATTGTGGGATTATTACACCTGAGACAGACAGACCCGGGGATCAAGTTACAGAGAGCCCACTTTACACTGTTTACACAGCCTGTGACACTTGTTAAAGCCGTGATCATTGTGGGATTATTACACCTGAGAGACAGACAGACCCGGACTCTGTACTGCACTCACTGTCATTGGCTGCTGCTATAATCGTATACGGTTATTGTTATTTTATTTTTGTGTTGAGATGACAAGTTTTGCACTGTGTTTCAAAGTGATAATAATAATAATAAGTTCAGTGTTTCTGCCTGTGTTGCTGTCTGTTGTAGTGTAATTGTAAAATGACCTAAAGGGAGAGCAGGTCACCAAGTGAGTGAGAAAAGGAGAAAATACTGAATAATTACATCACTACAGTATAATCCTAATGTTAATTTAAAATGAGATATTCCTCTAAATATGGCTAAAAATCATCCAAACGTCCATAAAAACGTCAATTTTTCGTGGGCCGGCACGAGAAAAAAAAAAAAAAATCCCCCTTATTGCAAACTCGTTCCGGTGCCACTGTACTGCACACCCAATATTTCAGAGGGACAGATTTTCTTCCCACATGAAAGCAATGGAAGAGAAAGCAGGGTGCATGTGTAACCGAGTTGAATCAGCACGGATTCCTCGTGAGTCCCGAGTGGTAGCGAGTGGATTGGTTAAACTCACTCCCCAGGTATAAAGGCATGTTAACCAGCTCCGCCAAGGGAGCTAGCTCTCTTGGTGTTGCGGTTAACATGCTGGACTCCCAAGCCGAGGGTCGGCAGTTCGAATCGACCCCTGGACAAGCCCTTAACATGGGTTGCTGCAAGTACCACCTACACAACGCCGTTACACATGCAAATTGAACTAATACAGCGCACGTCTCATGTTAACCTACTTAGCTGCATCTTAAAACCTCTTGTTCAGATGAAAACAGATGCTTAAAGGACTATCTGGAATTTCTCCTGAGTATATACATTATGCATAGAAATATAAACACCGGAACTTTTTGCAACTTTTCTTCCCCAAATATCACTCAAATTGCCTGTGCATTTCGCTTGCCAACAGCTTAAAAACTCCATGTAAAACTTTGCCTGACACTTGATGTTAGACTTTGTATCTCATCAGTTTTTAGAAGAAACAAAATACTGAGGTCCTCCTATTATGTTTGAATGATGATGAGGGACACAGCAGGGGGGATCTGCTCATATTTATAGGAAATCCTGCCCTGTCATCATCCTGTCACATTGATTTAAATAACACACCACAACCTAACAGTGTTCCTACACATTTTCAACAACAACAACAAAATATATATATAATATACATGATGAGTCTTCATCATGAAGACTGTTCTTCACAACGACAAATATCAGAATGTGAGATCATTGGCAGGGTTCCTACAGTACATATTTTAAAATTCCAGATTTTCCTAGGCAGACCCTATGCTGACAGCGGCTGGGTAATAAGAGCATCCCTCTATCTGAACATTATTCTTCACATCAACAAAAACTGTGGACTGATAGCAGGTCTACAACAACATAAAAGCTATAATTCTGTGTGTATCAGGCCTGAACTACCACATTTTCCATACTTGTTCAGACATTTTTTTAAATTCCCTAACTATACAAGACCTGGCTGGAAATGATCAAATTCATTTTTAATTCTTTTCCAGACCTGCGTAGGACACACTTAGAAAAACATGTCCAATTTAACCTCACACACACACTCACACAAACTAAACCTGTCCAGACAAAAATATATATATATACCTTCACTATCAGTGCACGCACGTGTGCACACTAGGGCATTCACAGACTAGTCGAGTAGTAGTAAAACCACTAGTCGACACTGTGCTTAGTAGTCGACTAGTCTTTTTTCTTTTCTTTTTTTTTTTTATCTTTAAGAAAGAACATGAGGTATTTACACAACATACATGGACTATCATATCCCATATCCCCCACAAAGAACATCAAAACACAACAAAACAAAACAAGAAAACTGCATAAGATACACAATAATCCAAGAACAAACAAGACTATTGGACAAACAACCAAACAAAAACAATGCATTCAAAGTAAATACCGTAAATTCCGGACTATAAGCCGCGGCTTTTTTCCCGTTTTTTGGCCCCTGCGGCTTATATAACGGTGCGGCTTATCTATGGATTTTTTCAGAAAAAAAAAAAAAAATACAAATAAAATCTCTCTTTTTTAGCACTCTTTCTAACTATAAATCCACTTCTGTTTTAATTTCCTCTCTTGCCCTCTTTTCACCACACCGCGGACACTGTGTGCACTGTAAAAATAAACAACGGTGGTGTTGTGTTATGTTGTTTTGTTGAAATGTTACGGTAATACGGTAAATGGGAGCTTCCTCAAACAGCCATCTCTTTCCCGACAATCCCCTCTGTGCGTGACCACTTACATATGGTAATTACGGTAAGCAAACGGCCACTCGGCCATCAACTCCCTCCCCCGACTACCAGGAGAAAATCACAAACTTCGGCGAATTCACACAAAGGAAGATCAAGGAATATTCACAACAAGACGAGCAGTAGAAGCAACACTCTCACTTACCATGGGGAAGGTACGCAGAAATTCACACGACGCAGCTTTCAAGTTGAAAGCAGTCAATCTCGCATTAAAAGAGGGAAACAGAGCAGCCGCGCGTAACCTGGGCATCGATGAGTCAATGGTGAGGCGTTGGACGGTGCAGCAGGAGGAACTGTCTCAGTGCAAGAAGACCAAAAAGTCCTTCAGAGGTCATAAAAGCATCCACAATCACCAACGGGTTCCAAAACGCTGGACTGCTGCGGGATGAAGAGGATGACGCCGCCACAGCTGGCGCTGAGGGCCGTCAGAGGCTTCAGAGGCTGTTCGATGCCGACAGTGACGAAGAGGAGTTCGTTGGTTTTGAGTGACAATGAAGGAGAGAGGAGAGTGGTTGACGAAGCCACCCTGAACCTGTTCGTTTCCGACACTGAAGATGAGGACTTTGGTGGTTTCAGTACGCAGGAAGAAGAGGAAGACGAGGATTAGTGACTTGACTTCTCTGGTTACAGGTTTGCTGCACATATAGCCTATTGTTGTGTGATTTTGTCTGGGGATTAGTGACCTGACTTTTGTTTTGTTTTGTTGAAATGTTAATAAATGGGAGCTTCCCCAAACAGCCATCTCTTTCCCGACATTCCTCTCTGTGCACGAACCCTTTCATATGGTAATTAAACATCAAAACACCCGCGGCTTATAGACCGGTGCGGCTTATATAAGAAAAAAATAGTCAATTTTGGTCCCGCGGCTTATATACCGGTGCGCCTTATAGTCCGGAATTTACGGTACATAGATCTTGCCCTGTTGGCAGCTAGGAAATGCATAGCTTTAAATTGGAAAGCATCCAATCCCCCAGCTGTAGTTCACTGGTGGAAGGAACTCTCAAGCTACCATACGTTGGATAACATTTACTACAAGAGCAAAGGCAGATTCTTAGACATCCCCAAAATATGGCAACCACATACAGAGTTTGACTTTAAGAACTTTTTACCCCAGTGTCATTAGGCTTATCAGGATAGGAGCTGAATGCATTGTTTTTGTTTGGTTGTTTGTCCAATAGTCTTGTTTGTTCTTGGATTATTGTGTATCTTATGCAGTTTTCTTGTTTTGTTTTGTTGTGTTTTGATGTTCTTTGTGGGGGATATGGGATATGGGATATGATAGTCCATGTATGTCGTGTAAATAATACCTCATGTTCTTTCTTAAAGATAAAAATAAATAAAAAATAAAAAAACGACTAGTCGACTAGTAAAATTCACTAGTCGTGAATGCCCTAGTGCACACACACACACCCGCACGTGCACACACACACGCGCGCACACTCACCCCTAACCTGTTCTCCGGCTCAGTCCGTGGCACCTGTGTGTGTGTCGCTGGGTCAACAGACTGACAGACACAGACACATCGTGAAGCAGTCGACTCAACGCCTCTTGGCCCTCTTGAATCAACTCCAAAAGAGATGTTGCCATATCTGTGTGTTTCATCTGAATGTCTTATCCGTGGTAAGCTGCTCTAATATATGACCAAGACCCATATGTTTGCATGTGTGTGTAATGTGACGTGTGTGTGTGTGTGTGTGTGTGTGTATGTGTCGGCGAGCCAAATCAAATGCAGTCTCCTTAAGATGGTCTGCCCTCATCCCCCTCAATTAGGCTTGTGTGTGTGTGTGTGTGTGTGTGTGTGTGTGTGTGTGTGTGTGTGTGTGTAGTGTGCGATTGTTTATCTCACTTCATGTCCGCTGTGTGCAGCAGAGGAAGTGAAGGGTGGGGGTGAGAGGTATAACATAAACCCCCCTTCAGCTAATTACTATACCATGGTGGACGTACGTGTGTGTGTGTGTGTGTGTGTGTGTGTGTGTGTGTGTGTGTGTGTGTGTGTGTGTGTGTGCGCGTGTGCGTGTGCGTGTGCATACGCGTGTATTGAAGCGAGGTACATTGTCAACAGTTTTAGAGTGGATTTTACAGTGGATTTAAAGTGAAGGTCACTGAGTTCATAATCTCCCTACTAATCATGACAATCGGGTAAGGCTGTGCAATTAATCAAATTTTTATCTCAATTTCGGCTTCCCACAATTATGAAAACAAGATAATCGAGATAAAACTATAATTTTTTTATGTATTATTTATTTTATTTAGGCTATTTATTTCGCTGTTTATGTCTTTGTTTTCAGTTAAATTGTATTTAAATGTAAAAGAAATTCAATATTAAAAAGATAAGTTATTTTTTCCAATTTAAAGTCACTCACCGTCTCCACTACTCCAAGCAGAAATTAAACAGGATCTTCCCTACTGTATCACCACTGTGTGAAAGGTGTCAAGTGTCGGAGGGAACACTATCTCATGCCTTTTGGTTCTGCCCTTCACTGACGGGATTCTGGGCCAAAATATTTGACTGGTACTCTAAGGATGCTCAGTCTTCTCTGAACTTCCCTACAGCTGTGCAACAGTCTCTGACACAGGGGACAACTGTTGCCAAGAAACTAAGGAATGGAAGTCCCCCTCTTCACCCTCTTTTCAATTGTGGCTGACGGATATGACCTCTGTTATACGGATGGAGAGACTTAGGACCAACTAAATTGGGACGTTTTCAGTTATTTGGGACCCGTTTCTGGTCTATCTCGCTGAAGTTGGGGGCAACGGGTGACTCGCCTGGCTGGTTTCTCATGGACCCCTTGCATGGGATCCCGGGCATAATATCTTCTACAAACCTATAGAGGGTATGCATGTGATGTCACAGAGGCAGAAGTCACTGTGGGGTCACGCCCACTGAGTCACAGCAAGACTGAGCTTGAATGCAGTAATCAGCCTAGATAAGTGACACCTGCTGCTCAGGGAGGAACTTAAACTCGTTTTGACACTCATTCCCGATTGAGGGGGCGTGTTCCAGTGGGTGTGCATACCCTCTATACGCACCATATGTGACTGGTAGCGTGACGTAATACCGAATGTCGACAATATTATGTATGTTTGTTTGTGTTTTTTTCTTTCTTTTTCTTTCTTGTGTCTGAGCCTATTTGTTTGTCTTGTTCATGTTTTATTTAAAAAAGTTGAAAATAAAATATTGGAAAAAAAAAGATAGGTTTTCTCAAGTTCAATAAATGCACAGTTTTGCCAAAGTCAAGTCAATGAGTAATCGCGTTAAATAATCGTGATCTCAATATCAGTCAAAAATAATCGTGATTATGTTTCGAGCAGCCCTACAATCGGGGGGGGGGGGCTAAAGGGGACTCTAGTGCAGGCGCGTGCTTCAGTGAACTAAAGTGCATGCACACAGTGTCTTGCTTGTTTAATGTAATGTCTGCAGGTTGTAGATGATGATAAATCAAATCCATTACAGCAGCTCATGTGATGTGACACATACAGTACAACTTGTAGTCAGGGGTCACCAACAAAGTATTCTGAGCAAAGCTGCCAGCAAGTCAGAACCACACACCCAACAACAGCAGCAGGCCATCCTTTCTGCTCAAACAGACCCCTACAATGCTGTACCTGAACCAATGACACTATCGACATGCCAAAGAGGGAGGCAGATGTGTCGATATTTATCAGTTGGGTCACATGATTTGTTGTTTGTTTGTTTCATAATTACATTACAGTATGATTGAATTTGTGCTCATTCAAAGATAGTGTGATGAAGGGCTCAAAAGAGTTTAAAACAGGTCAGCTATTTGTTTATAATGAAGATTTTTGTTTCCCTCTCAAAAGGCATAAAAAAACATCAGTATCGGCCAAATTGTTATTTTACACATCGGTATCGGCCCAACATTTTGCAATCGGTGCATCCCTAGTTACTAGCATACACCATTACAGCATCTATAACATTACTGTTTGTTATGCTGACATCATACTGTACTTTACATTACGTCATTTAGCAGATGCTTTTGTCCAAAGCGACTTACAATATCACAATTTGTCAACAGGACAGAAAACCACTATGCAACACAATCAATGACAGCTAAGATATTTTGATGGACTACCACCATGTAGGATGTAGTTTGAGAAGGAATAACATGTAGCATTAGTATTTTTATTTTTTTTATTAAAAGATGTTAGTTCAAGAAGGGTCCAGGTGTAGCCTGAAAAGGTGAGTTTTTAGTCTCCGCCGAAAGATTGGCAGTGATTCGGCCGTTCCGACCGAAGGGGGGAGCTCATTCCACCATTGAGGGGCCAGGGACGAGAAGAGTCGCGATCGGGACGGGCAACTTTTGAGCCCACGTAGAGGTGGAGGAGCGAGGCGATCTGGACGGGTGGAGGAGCGGAGGGAGCGATGAGAAGTTTGGAACTTGACCATAGATTGCAGATACGAAGGGGCTGACATGTGGACTGCCCTGTAGGCCAGTACCAGTGTCTTGAATTTGATGCGAGCCGAGATGGGAAGCCAGTGAAGGTCACGGAAGAGGGGAGTGACATGAGAATTTTGGTTGGTTGAACACCAAACGGGCTGCAGCGTTCTGAATGAGCTGAAGCGGTCGGATGGCTGCAGCAGGTAGCCCAGCCCTACTTAGCCGAGTGCTGTTCCCCTTACTCACTCCCATGGTGTGTTATTCTTTTCCTTCCGCAAACTTGATCTGTAAACAAACTGACACATGCTCTACACAAGGGGGAGGAGGCGTGGCCTTTGCATCATTTACGGAGACCATACGCAACTTACATAGGGAGCCTTGTCCGGCTCTGCAGGGCAGGCAGATGAGATGCTCAACTAATGACAAGGTTAAGAAATGGTATGGTCCACTTTAGGAGTGACTCAAATGATATTACAAGATTCTTCCAGGCATGAATATGGGAAATATATTGTACGACCTCTTTGACCTCTTTTGGGGAAGTCCAAGTCTTAATTAGGGGGGTCCACAAACCCCCAATCCCTCCCGTAATTCGAAGCATGGTGGGCAGGGCTTCGGGGATCTGACTGGCTGAGCGAGGCACGCTCAGTTTAACTGCCTGAGACTGTGAAGAACGAGCACACACACACTAGCCAATAGGAGCGCAGACATGTTTGTGGCAGCAGAATCAACCAATGGAAGGCTGTAAACTGCAGCTACGGTTCGATTCCGGGAATCTCTGCGAGTGTCTGTCTGTCGAGAACTGTTTGTCCGGCGATCTACTTCACATTTGGTGGGTGTATTGCTGGGTACTGAAAGAAGTCCAGTGTCCACTGTGAAGTTGTTTGGATGAGTGGTTCTCGAGTAAGCTGCAAGCAGCAATCAGCCCGTTCTGGACAGGGACGTATTGAATGGGCACTGCGGTAATCTATTATAACATAAAATATATATATGAATACATTTGATAAAGGTTAGATTACCGTGTGACTTAACTGGAAAGTCCTTTATTCAAAGCCCCGGAACGACCGGAATCTGGGCAGGGAAAGGGATGAATATCTGAACAACTAGCAGCAGTCCTTGAGCAAGGCACTTACCCACAAACCCGTGCCCAGGATAAATCAAGGTTAACAAAATGATCAAACAGTGAGCTGTCACTCCTCCCTGTATGGCTGTTGTTGCTTTCTCCTGAGGAGATGTTGAATGTGCTTAAAGCCTGCGCCTTCCTAAAGAAAATCACATGACCTTTGTTTCACTGAGGATCATCATCGACCATTTGCACAAACATTCCAAATGTAAACTTCAAAAGGAAACAACAAAGAGCAGTCATGCACTTTTCATTACATTACATTCGACCATATTAGATTAATTAATCCACCAAGCAGAAGAGTCACAGTGAGAAGTTCAAGAAGAATGGCCCTGCAGCTCCGAAATGACTTGGAGACAAACAGAATGATTCTGGATCCTTCTGGGTAAGGCTCACTCCCCAAAAGCATCTTGGTGCTAGCGTAGCATGGTGGCTGAGGCATGACTTTCACATTCGTTTTACATATGAGTTGGTTGCAATTGTCATACGAGCAGTGTGATGACAACCACTTTAAATGCAGTGAGCTTGGAGACAGTTCAGTTTCTCTGGTGTGGTCGATAAAGTCAGTGCATTTTGAAAAAATAAGCCTTATTGACTGATTATAGTTTGCATGTACTAGGGTCTAACTAGGGTTAGACTGATATAATGATTTGCCGATATATTGGAACGGTATTTGCGTTTCATTATTTATCAGATATCAGTCAGTGCCAATTTAATGGACTGTAAGACTGTCAGAAACTTTATTTGAATATTTAATATTTTCAATTCTGACAGACAACTGTGATGATGATTGATCAACAGCAGCAGACTGTCTCCTAGCACTGACTACTACAGCCTCCATAGCTGCAATGCTCCACGTTCCATTCTCTTGCGTATGATCTAGAAATAATAGCCTACATCTTAAGATCTTTTATGAATCATTACAATCCTCTTTTAGAAATGGTTCACACTGCACCCTACTGCCCCCCCATGGTGTATTTTAATAGAAGATTGTAGCTCCTAAAGATTCATTAAATGTTGTAAGTGGTGCCACTAAGCAAAGTCACATGAAAATTGGCAAAATATATATATATACGGTATATATATATTTTTTTTTCATTTTCTCTCCGTACAGCAGACATCTGGGCTACTCCCAACAACAAATTAACATCACATATCAATAGTAGTGGAGCAGATTAAAGAAATATTTGTCCTATATATTAGCATGGCAAATAGGTTTTTATCAAAAGACCAATCCCACATTTTGGTACTTCTACATTAAAAGTGAATTTAATCAATTCTGCTCCCCTACAGTGACTTCATCACCAATGACCAAAACAACAACAGAGTATCCTTCCTCTCATTCTGGCATACCGGTAAGACAGAGACCAAAATAGAATGTCCTACAACTGACTCTTGTATCAAACAACTGCAGCCAGTGACCCTGACCCTGTTCCCACCTGACATTAACACCCATGCTGGGTGTTAATCAGATAGAGGAAACACGCCCCCGCACACAAACGCAGCATTACGGCTAAAAACTGAACACCATCTAATGTAAATCCCGGGTCCAAATCACCAGAATTTAATCAACTGATCCATCGGCCAAAGGCTGGTCTCTCCAGTGTCCACCAAATTTCAGCCAAATCAATTCCGAACTTTTTGAGATATCTTGCCAACAAGGAAAAACACAAAGCCAAAACTATAACATTCTTCAAACTTGGAGGTGGAGGTAACAAGTGTAAATGGAACCCACATAGCAATTACTAAACAGAAATACAACCAGGACAGGACAAGACAGTAACATACTTGTCAAAAATGAATTGCCAGGAGGATACTGGTGGACAGAAAAGTGATCATCGTCAATTTTAAAAAGACAAATATTACCACAGGAATTGAGGTGTGTGGCAGTATGAGAGAAATATAAATCTCTGTGTATACAGGAGATGGATATAAGATTAGAATTATAGCGTCCTTTTGTGTGCCTTCAGGATAGTTCTGAGATATTGAGCTTCAAAGTTTTCAGCATCCATTGCATTAAATGGAGATGGGTCCGTTTGTTTTAGAAATTACAGACTCAAAAACCATTTTCAAAAAGAAACCACACGTGTAATTTGTCATGAGGCACTCACATAATAGGTTCATGTTACTAACTCAGTTTTGGGAAGGGGGGGATCGGATATAACCTTATAATTCCAAGGTCACATAAATGTCATGTGTATATGCAATCCAGCTAAATCATAGACTGATAAGACAGATCATAGACAGATGTATATGCCAAGTGGAAAGTGAATGTTTTGAGAGTGCAGTTCCCACACAAAAGCAAGAAGAAACTGAACCACAGTATTGTACCTCCGACTTTCACTGTGGTATTAAAAAATATAGACAGGGTTTCTTACCGCTGACTGCTGCCCCCACCTCCAGGGTTTGCTCCAGCTCCTCCAGGGCTGACAGCTTCTCTCCCATCTTTGTCCGAACACATGTACGTCACACCTCCCTGAAGAGCACAGACGCAATCAACAACACATCAGAATAAACCGACCACTAAAAGTGACACCAAACAATAGTTCAGTTGTCGACCTGTGACAGAAAGAGTGACTACAGCGGGAATAATGACTAGAGCGAGAGAGGAAGAGTCTGAAGTGCTGTCCATTTAATTTGGTCGACAGCAACACCAGAGAGAGAGAGAGAGAGAGAGAAGGAAGGGGGCAGACCCAAACATGACAGCACTGAAGGCACTTGTGCAATTGCATAACACATAACATCCACACTCGTGCAGACCCCACACACTCGACACACACACACACACACACACACACACACACACACACACACACACACACACACACACACACACACACACACACACACGCACGCGCGCACAAACACACTTATATCCTCATGCTGCAACTGATGCTACAGTAAGTATATTACACTGTTGAGTAAACTCCATGCTAACACCTTCAAAACGACCCGGGTCAAGATCAGTGTTGAAACCTTGGTCAAACTCTAATCCACATGTCAAGTTCAATATGTCGCCACTCGCCAAGTAGGGGTGGGCGATATGGCAAAATATCATATCACAATTTTTTTCAGTCAGGATCCCGATCCTGACTCGGGGGCACGGTGGCTCAGTGGTAGAGCTGTCGCCTCGCAGTCAGAAGGTCCTGAGTTCGATTCTCGCCTGGGACACTGCGGGCGCTGTGGTTGTGTTCCCCCCATATCTTCAGTGCCTACTGCCCAGGTGGGGTATCTCGTCGTAAGGGCCTTTCTGTCTGTGTGGAGTTTGCATGTTCTCCCCGTGCTCCCCCAGGGGGGTTCCTCCGTATATAACCCCCCCCCCCCCCCCCCCATTAAAAACATGCAGAAGATCAGATCGTCATCGTCATCCGACCAGTGACGACAACATCCGAAGTCGGTCCCCGGACGCTGTACGAGAAAGCGACCACTGCTCCTGGCCTGCCCCCCGGAGGAAAGGACAAAGCCAGGATGGGTTAAATGCAGAGGACAAATTTCACCGGCCACCGTCAGCATGTGTGTGTTTGTGGCCCTCCGTGCATGTGTTGATGTGTAACCGTGTGACAATAAAAGACGGGCTTGTCCGTCTGAAATAGTTTTTAATCGTTTTTTAATCCACGATCTTATCATGATTCTTTTTCATGTTGGTTAAAGACTATTTTGCAAGTTACTGATCAGTACAATTAGGGTCGAGCGAGCGATATGGACCAAAAATCATATGCTTTATTTGTAGGCTTAATGGTGATATCTTGGTATTTTGTAAAATGGACTAAATGTTCAGTTGTAAGTCAAAGCTACTGTACATGTGAGATGTCACAAGCACTTTTAATGACTCAGTGGGTAAAGGCAAATTATAGAACAGCTAGAACATTCTGGTAAGCTCAGAAAATGACATCACTTTACTGTAATGCAGACTTTAAGACAACACTTATACCATATCACGATATTACCATCTCCAAAGTCTAAGACCATGTCTAGTCTCGAATCACGATCTCAATATAATATCGCTATATTGCCCAGCCCTATCGCTAAGCAGAATTTTTTAGTACCTGTAGGAGGGGAAGGGGGGGTGGGGGGGGGTCACAGAAAATGGATAAGCTTGAATGGCTGTAATTAACTTCTTGTCCAATTTGCTCTTGATATGCGGAACTATGGTCCGTGAAATTAAATCACATCAGTAGGGGAACAAGGAAGTGACGGCTGTTGATGGCCGATGACCGTCGTGGAAGAGTTGTGGCCAACTTTTCTTTGTTGACAAGTTTGTTGTCAGCTGAGTTTCCCTGCTCGTTCAGCTTTAAGGCCCAATTATACTCCATTTTCATACGAAAATAAATACTTCCATGCGTCTTTCACGTTGGTATCGTGTTAAGCAATACATCCACCAGTGGGCAGTAGAGAGTCAAATGTGTGAGTGTGTGTGTGGTTCTGCTCCGGTTCATGCCTATCCGTAAGCTTTCAGAGGATGGACAGAAATACACACAAAATGAACGCAGAGTACAGACAGAAGGATCTGTCCATCTCCATTTTTTACGTAGAGTCTAATTGGGCCTTTATATGAAATGACGGAATTTCCTGAATCCTGGGTTATAAAAGGATAGAGGCTATTAAGATTTAAAAAGCACAAATAAATGATTTTCTTAAAATATTGGCCATTTGGTGGCTGTTTGCCTTATGACGATCACCAATGGAGGTCATATACTGTAGTTTTTATACCTTTTTATTTACCACTACATCACTGAGCACAACCCTACAGTCTATTACGTACGTGTGTGTGTGTGTGTGTGTGTGTGTGTGTGTGTGTGTGTGTGACTTTAATACCGCTAAAGCAAACAGCTATTGGCTAATGTACCTTGCATTTCTGGCTTCACTTTACTCTTTGCTGGTTCCATGGTTAACTGCACAAGACCATACATTTGTCCATTGAAACGACAAACACACGTGTAGCCTATGCATTGGTATCAAGAACATATAAAGCGCACACACACACACACACACACACACACACACACACACACACACACACACACACACACACACACACACACACACACACACACACACACACACACACACACACACACACCTGATGATGCATGGTAGAACAATCAAAGCTAATTTGTCCAATTCCAAATCCCCCGACAGTGGCTCCTTTCATTGCTTTGACAATAGAGAAGCATGCCCCTGGTCATATGGACACAGATCTTGTGACGTGGTTCTACCCCAGGCTAAATAAAGACCAAGGCAAGTCCCACATGCACTACAATGTGACACTTCTAATAGGCCGGCACACTGAGAAGACCGAGGGGATGTCCAGACCACATGGACAGAAGACAGGCGACAGACCTCACGGCAAAGAGGTGGTGTGTTGCCCAGAGAAACCACACAGCCACGCGCTCGCATGCACATTCAGCTTGAAGGCAACACAACAAATGATCAGGCAACTCTGTCTTTGCCTGTGCTGAACAAGCTGGGAGAAGCCAAGCAGCAACCTCTACTCGGGCTTGCCGCTTGGACAGATGAAGCCCAAAAAAAACTGCACTGCAGTTCCTCGATTGGCCACTTGAGTCTGGCTGCAAAAGGGAGTCAATGCCCCTTCACTCCTGTGTTAAAATGTGTGACTTTACAGCATAAATAAACATGTTTACAGCCTGGTTCAGAAAACGGTTTTGGTCTCTAGGCTATAGCTAATTTCACCTTTCATGATAACTGTACGGGGGTGAAGACATATCGCTTGCATGGCAAAAGGACAAGAATGCTAATAATCAATCGTGATTTAAGTTAGTTTCTCCAAAATCACACAAGTACTCAATGACAACAGTGTGCTAATCACTTGGTAGTCATATTAGCTCGACCATACCGTCCCAGCAAGCACGTGATGTTATTCCAGCTGACCACAGAGAGGAAACTGCTGTTGTTGCAGAGGGACAAAAAAATCTGCAGTCATCGTACATGGGTAAACCTATCCCCATGTGTTTTACATGGGTAAACCTATCCCCATGTGTTATCGTACATGGGTAAACCTATCCCCATGTGTTTTCCTCGTCCCTCCAGGACTGCGTCACATGAAGTTGCCATCCCCGGTGTGAGCGACCAAGTGGTTCAAACGTCCGTTTGCGACGTCCGATTGCAGATTTGAAGATATCCCAGCAAGCACGGACGGACCGGGACCAATCGAGAAAGCCTGATAGCGTCCAGATCAAGTCATATCATCTGGCCCAGAATATCACCCTATATCAATCATAGTGAAAAATACTTTGCCACTGAAATCTGCACGAGGATAACTAAATGGTTGCAATCGAGGTCAAATCACAGATTATTTTATCCATTCTTATACATGTATTATTTGTCAAAATGCTGACCAACACTTAACAGCAAATGCATGGGTCTTTGTTTTTTGTTGTTGAATTATTTGATCGACAGTTTATTTGGGTGTGAAATTGTTGTGATCGACGGTCACGCTGTGATGTCCACTCCAAAGACTTGACGCCCACTTTTTTCCCCTCCTGATTCCCCCCCATTTTCTCCCCAATTGTACATGGCCAATTTCCCACTGCTGGCCCGGTCACTGCTCCACCCTCTGCCGATCTGGGGAGAGCCGTTGACGGCCACTTTTAAAATAAAAAACACGTTTATGCCATAATACAGTATACAGTAGTATATTCATGTCTCGTCTAGCCTGTGCTGTGGTCTGCAGGAGCGCTGGCCAGGTAAACAACATTAATAGGCTGGAGAAAATTAAGCCTGCCCTATTTAACGTTACTGCTGGCTGTGCATGCTAGACTTGTAAAATTTTAGGGAAACCGCAATGATTCCTCGAGATCAAGGTTTGAATGAAATAAATTACGTTTCGTTTCTTAAACTGTCCTGACTCCACGGTTGGATGTGATACGCTGTTAGAAAGAACAAGTGAAGAGGGATCCATATTTTGAAATGCTATATTAGTTCAACGTGTCACTGTTTCTCTCATCAATCAGATAGTGGATAGTGCCCCAACTGGGTTCAAATCCCAGTTGGGAGACTATTTTATTTTTTGAAAATGTAGCTTTTTTTTGCATGTTTTTAGCAGGGGGTTCATATCTGGAGGAAGGCCCAGGGGAGCATGGGGAAAACATGTAAACTCCACACAGAAAGGCCCTTTTGATGAGCCCACCTGGGCAGTGGGCACTGGGGACATGGGGATGAGGACACACGCTCAGCACCCACAGCGTCCCAGGCGGGAATTCGTGGTAGCGTTTTTCGACATCAGCTCGACGTCCTGGCGTAGACGTCTAAATAATCCCCATATCGACTGTGATTTGGCCTAGTCCTGGACATCACTGAAAGACGTCATCACAACGTCATCATAACGTAATTTTGGTTGCTGGGATAATATTCTCCTTACGGAAGCCAGCACTATGTCCGTCGGCGTTAAAATTATATTAAAAGCAGTCTTTTGACAGCCTGTGCCAAATTTACAGCAGGGTGTGTTTGATCTTACCATCATGGTGCACCGCTTGCATGTAGTGAGCAAACAACTTGCAGTCACACCGATATGGCGGCGCAGTGAACAATTCCAGCACACCTGCAACATATCATGGAATACTCAAACTCCCAACGTACCCGACGGCACACTCCTCTCCTAAATTCGGCACAGGCTGTCGAAAACTCGAAAGACTGGTTTTAAACAGTTGTTTCACACAGGAATACCTTCAGACAGACCTTTTCAATGTACCGTATTTGGTTTAGTCTACTCTGAAGTATGTCAAACTGCAATATCAGGCCTTCTTGGCTCAATTGTTGAATGTCTATAGGATCAAACAAAATCATGATCCCATAGGCATCCAGGAACTGAGCAAGGGGGGGTGCCTTTTTCCAAGCTTTGTCTGGTGTGAGGCCCACAGTCCCAGACTTTAAAAAACCCTGCTCTAGCCCCATTTGTTCCTCGTCCAGGACAGCGTCACATAAAGTTACCTTACCATCCCCGGTGTGAGGTACCAAGTGGTTAAAACAGATCCTACCCGTTTCCGACGTCCAATCGCATATTCGAAGATATAATATTCTTCTAACGGAAGCCAGCAGTATGTAAAAATGTAAAAATTATATTAGGCATTTAGCCTATTAGTTTCTGACTCTGGGGAAGTGGGACAGTCAAATTCCCCAAAGCTACTGAATCTCTTAACTAGCTTTAATCTTTAACGAAATCACACACATTTAGGCTATTCTTCTGTGTGTTCTCCTTTTGATAAAATGTATTTTTTTTTCACTTCCATTCATTGAGCCTCCCCTAAAACTGCTTGGAGCCCCCCTGGGGAGGCCCACCTCCCACTTGAAAACCCCTGGCAATACATGCCAAATATTTCCTTTTGCTAAGAAAACTTTAGGCCTACAATATTTGACAAATTGTCAATAGCCTACTCATAATGATCTATATGAAATAGTACATCAAACCAAGTAGTCCACATTAATGCAACTTGATGAGTGGAATTTGTTATTGGTCAACTAGAAAATAATTTCACAAAGAATAAAAGGTTGCATCGTATAAGCTACTTCAATGTAAACTCATCCAGATAAATCGCCTGGAAGATAAACACAATACACTCTGGTTTCCCCGTGAGTTGGAAGTGGCAAAATAACTAGCGTTATAGCCTAATGGGAAAAATACCGCACTCAAAAAAGTTTTGGAAACCCTGCAATGTGTGGCGAGCCTAGTTACTATCAATTTCGCAGCTGCCCAAAGTTCCCCAAACTCCATTAAAAAATATGGAAATTTAATGTTACCTTGCTTATCGGCAAATAAGCTACAACCTGAACCACTTCAAATATTTTACGAATCAATGTGATCAAGTATTCGCATCGGCATGAGTTGAACTATTCAATACACATCAGCACATTATTTTCAACACCGTGAATGAAAGGGGGTTCCTTTGCCTTTCCGACATGCTGCCACTCCGAACGTTAACTTCCATCATTCGGACTGGCGGTCGTTCACCTTAGAAGCCGCAATGCCGACCTTAGGTTTAGGCGTGGGGGTGGGAGAGGTTAGGTTTTGGGTTAGGGTCTGGGGGAGGTTAGGTTTAGGCATAGGGGGAGGTTAGGTTTGGCGTGGGGGTTGGGAGAGGTTAGTGAAAAACGGGGAATATAGACCCCCTTTCGGAGTGCCGATATTTCGGAGTGGCAGAACGTCGGAGTGGCAGCACGTCGGAGTGGCAGCATGTAACCGAATGAAAGGTGTTGGTGTAGCCTAGGCCTACCAAGCGTGAACCAAATGTTAACACTTTACATAGTGGATTACCTGTATGCCGAATTTATTACTCTACTATAATGATTCAAAAAAGGTCGCCGTTTTTGTTGGACGACTTGTGTAAGTTTGCCGATATGCAAGGCAACATTAAACATTGGGTGAAGTCTGTGTTTACCTGGTGGTGATATGCAGCACTGCCCCGCGCTGCTGCCTCCATGCGCGTCTAGCTCTGTGGGAAATTACATTGCAAATACATTAATTAATTGGTATTAATACATTGGCTCATGCTGTGTATGAAGGCAAAATTTGTGTTTTACTGAATTGGAATGAATTGTGATGTATCATGTATCTGAATATCCTGCAACTTCGGATAGCGAATCATGTCATCCACCCACGCTTGATTGGCCAGAGAGAAGTCAAACATCGCCCAGTCATACCATTGACATATTGCTTCATCAATCAATCAATCATCATTGCATGTGGGAGAAAAGAAAATTACAACAGCAAACGTGTTGATCTCTCTACCCCTGACTTAATCTCGCGTCACCAGGCTCTCAGAGGGGAGAGACAGAGAGACCCCTGTCTGACCTGTGCTTCCTCAAGCTGGTCTGCCCCCGCTTGACAATCAGCTGTTACCAGTCCCACCCCCCTTCAGTTCAGTGTTTAGTTCCACCCCCTCTTCTTCGGTGACGTCACCTAATACTTATTTAATTTAGTAATAAATGAAACATGCTCCAACTTCGAATATGTGTTCGTTAAACTTAAAAAAGGTTT
Organism: Poromitra crassiceps; assembly: GCF_964638095.1. NCBI lineage: Eukaryota > Metazoa > Chordata > Actinopteri > Beryciformes > Melamphaidae > Poromitra > Poromitra crassiceps. Next base: position 56,973,553 of record NC_139625.1, on the reverse strand, counting down.
TTCGTTTGGGGATTGCAGTCTGGCCGGGACCTCCATGCAGGGCTCCTTGAGACGTGAAATCACGCCTCCTTGAGGGGGTTCCAAGCAGTGGCGGGGGGGGGGGGGGGGGGGGGGGTGAAGCAGGGTCAAGGAGAACTGGCTCAGATCTCCCAGACCTGCTAGGTGGTTTTAAATCATACACATCAGCACTAATAGGCCTACTGGATGCTCTAGGAGCCTGTAGCCAACACCAACACCTCTCACATTCAATGTAAAGGCTGAAAGTGTATTTAAAATGGGATGGATCTGGATCACAGGCAGCAAAGTAGAACCAGGTAATAGTATTTCACTCCACATCTGGGATTATGCTTCAAGTAATTTGGCCTGCTTGCAGTGATATTGAGAGCCGAGGTAGTTATGTTACCATCAATTCTGAGGTTATCAGGTTTCCTCCTCCCACATTTTCAGGATATTACTGCTGCAGAAGATGGGTAATGTCTGTGGCAGCAATGTGAGGAGGCCAGTAGGGGGCGCTGGGTGAATGTTGGTGGTGGGGGCTAGTTAATTTTAAAACTTCAAAATGTTAAATTCTCCTGCTTTGGAGAGATGAATTTGTACAGATTGCCCAGAACGTTTCCAAAAATGTATTACTCAATCAAAGAAAGACATGTATGTCAGTGCCCCTGACCAAGGTACTGGCAAAATAACTGGAGTTGGTCCCCGGGCGCTGCACAGTGGCTGCCCACTGCTCCTAGTTCTAGGAAGGTTCCTAGTAGAGGATGGGTCAAATGCAGAGGATGAATTTCCCAAAGGGGAGAAATAAAGGATAACTTAACTTAACTTACTGGAGAACTACTCCTTAATTAGCAGCAATAAAAATAAACAATTATGCTATGCTTAATTATGCTACACACAAATTAAAGGGAAAACCCTCAATAAGAGTGGAGAAACATCAAATGCAGATGCTTCCGTGCAGCAGGGGCTGGGCTCACTGAATGGTTTGTCGAGTATGAAAATCAGGGTTTCCACCTAGTCACACATACCTTAAAGATATACCCTAGTGGCTACGCCACCCCGGGACATCCACCCGGGGAAATAATCAATTTCACAATATTAGACATATCTTACCCAAAAAAGGGCACACAGGTTCATTCACTAATGAAAGTCAAAGACGTGTTTTGTCCAATATCAAAACTGCAGTAACCGTTTTATTGAACATTCGTAAGAATCAGAAATAAGAGAAACAAAATAACACCGGAACCACAGAATGGGTGAATTTGGTGGGAAGTTGGTGGGAAGTGAAATCGGCAAATACCAGACAGCAGATGAGAGCTGAGTTGCCCAGTAAAGGCCGAATCAAGACTACAGCCTGTCACTAATCCATGGGCCCCGCTCTGGGAGTGGCAGGAGCTGTACTTCCAAAACCTTAAAAGTCATGTTGAACTTTGTTTATCTTGAACTTTAATTGAACTTCAACATGAGGAAATTGTTTTCACCCCCATTGTATGGAGAAATTGTCACGGTTTGGTGTAGTGGTGTGGTGAGGACCCAAATGCAGACAGAAGGCAGCAGGCGGATTTCAGGAGCAAACAAAGGTCTTGAAAATAATACAATAACAACAGAAACAGTAACTCTAGACAAAGCAACACATAATATACCAGAGACAGGGTAGACAATGACTCAACAAGGGCTACAAACAGACTGAAACAATACATACAATTTGTTTGTGACTGTTTGTGAGCACACCTGTATGTGTCAACGTGTTGAGCTCTGCAGCCTGGTTGTCTTGTCTTTCCTCCAGTTTGACAATAATTGTGGAGGTGTGGGAAGGCTGTACTACCTTGAACTAAAACAGCATCTAACAATAACTTAACGACAGAAAACAGGCCACACAAGAATAACAAAACAGTTCACAGAGTTCCTGACAGAAACAGTCTGAAGAACTCAGTTCCTCAAGCTGTGAATAGAAAGACAAAATTTTTAACTTACAGTATACAAGTTTGAAGTTTAAACATAATCCTCGGGTCGATGTAAATAACCTCATATTTTAACTTGATCACACTCCACATGCAAGGAGAAGCTGAGGGTTTACATGCCAACTAAACCTTAAAGAGTTTAACACTTATGACAGGAATATACAGCAAAATCTTTACTGGGATGTTGAGCAGTTACCTACCTTTCTTTTTTCTTTTTTTGCCACCCTTAAATATTGGTGAAGTCAGGAACATGGTGTCGGTGAAATTGTCACCGCGCCTCAGTTTACTGTTACAAATAATAATAATAATGATAATAATACTACAGGAATGCATTTTTGGCTACTGGCTTGTAAAATTATTATTTCCATCATCATTGGTAAATACAAAAAACAACGCTACTCTGTTGGTTACTTTATGATCAATAATCAAAATGAGTTTAGGACATTGTTTATAGTGTAGAGGTCCTCACCCTTTGATTGTGGGCTCCTTGTAACTGACTTGAGGGCATCTCCTTGTTCGCCCTTGCCTTCCATTACCTGGGGTTGTAATGGTGTTGGTCAGTGATGCCAAGACTCTTCCTGCTTACAGCACACAAAATAAAATAAAAAACAGCATTGCCTTTTAGAATTAAGCTCTACACTACACACAGTTCCAACAATTAAACAGACAAAATAACACACTAGTACACAAATATCAGATTTTTTTATGACTACATATTGTATCAAATATCTGCAAATAAAATCTAAAATACATCCATATCAACACTCAACCATGTAGAAAGAGAAGCAATAGGAGACCACACCTGGAGAGGCTTCAGCCGTGATTGCACCTGGCTCCTCAAACACTGTCCCCCTGCCTGGGGTCACCCTCTTGGGACTAGAGAACAGTACGTTGTCCTGAGGCCTAAATCCTTGGGTAGTATGACTATGCTTCTTCTTTTTCTTGTCACTCAAAGAGTCCACAGACTCCTCCCTCTGTGTGGTTTTCTTCTTGCTGGTTTGGCCTGTTTTCTCTCTCCTGGCCTTTTTAGGTCTCTGAAACTCAGTGATTGTAGTGGACTCACTACCCAATGGCAGTATTTCTCCTTGCTCCTGAGTGGCCACCCAAGGACGCTTACAGGAGCTCTCTGTTGTCTGGTGGTCTTGGCATGCTTTGTTTTCTCTCTTATTTTCTCCTTCCAGTTCCTCATCATGGTGATCGAACCTCAGTTGCAGAGATTTGAACCCCTTTCTTTCACTTGGAGTTGTTTTCCTTGTGACCTTCCATCTTGGACCTTGCCCACTATCTTGTTCCTTATGATTATCTTTGTCTTCAGAGCTCCTGTTTTCTTTGCCCTTGGTTCCCACAGTGACTATTTCAGTAGCTTTAGTTGGAGTTATCTCCATGTTTGGGTCCAGAAACATATTATTTTCTCCGTTATCAGTCGCCATACCTGAGCTGCTAGGGACTGCTAGGGACTGAGAGAATATATTTGAGGACTTCGCTACTTCATCCCTGAGGCTGCTAGTCTGGCCGGATGTTCCTACTGGGAAAGCTTGCATATCTGGACCCAAACTAGGCCTTTCCATATAATTTGAGGTATCTGCAAAGAAAATACATGAAAAATAGAACATATTTCAGTCAATTCTGCATCTGTACACTAAGACAAAATAATTTGAAAGTAATTGATTATAAAAAGTCAAAACCTTATATTCTCATACCTTTACAAGTATGACTGGACTTGCTGGGTCGGCTCTGGATACCTACAATGTTTGTAGAATTATCATGCTGTTTAGTGGGGCACATCTCATCCCTTGAAAGTCCTGGCTGAGGAGGTAACTGAACTGTAGGCCTACATATGAAAGTTGGAGGACGAAGGAGAGGGAGAGGAGTGAGAGAGAGAGAGGGGGGGGGGGGGTGAGAAAGAGTGAGAGAGAGATTCAAAAACATAAAAACTGTGCTTGGTCCAAAAGCATATATCTAGCCGAGATATTTCCTCACCTTTCCAGCTGCAGATTGTCATCATTAGTGTCAACAGATTGTCTGTTGTAGTCAGACTGTTGGCGTAGATCCTATAGGGAATCATCAGAAAGACTTTAGACTCTGGTTCATGGTGGGAATTTCATAATTTCTGGGGCAAGGCCATCTGTCCTTCGGCATCACACATTTTTTAGGGCACAAGGCCACATGCCAGGGCACAAAGGCAATTGCTCCATTGACATCATGAAGAGCGATTTTTCCTGAAATGTGTGTTAAAATGATTCAATGACACATCCTTTGCATAGGGCAGGCTACATTCAACTGAGACCACTGACGCTTTTAAAGCAACTGACAGTAGCAGGCTGGTAGCAGCAGGGCACTGCCAAGGTGGCCTTAGGGATCTCAGGGCATCACGGCCAGAGGCAGGGGCAACGCAGGCCATGGCCTGATGGCCTCCATGTAATTCCCACCCTGCTCTGGTTCTGTTGACTGCATTTCAGACATTTTCCAACCCTGACACCCCATTTACAGCTGGTTAAATGTGACCTGTATCCGGAAAAGTTATCTGGATAATGGTCACATTTAAAAACCAGCTGTAAATGGGGTGTAAGAGATCTGAACACAATGTGAGCCAGTCTACCTCCAGATGTCAGGAAGATCTGATCACATCCTGATCATGATGCCTTTACACCTTGCATTAACATGCGTTTTTCCTTATCCAGATAACATATCCGGATACAGGTAACATTTAAAAATCTGGTGTAAATGGGGTGTGAGAGACTTGACAGACAACTCAAACATGCCAAAGAAAAATAAATAATATGTTGATACATATTGAGAGGCATCCTCACAATATCAGGAGGCAAAAGGTCAACAATCCTGCCCATGTGCTGCAGAGTGTCGCTACGGACGTCTTTCAGGATGAGGAACTATGAGAGAACAAAATAATGAATTACAACCAATTCAGCAAAAGTAGATCTCTTATACTGTTGGGACAAACCAACCAGACCAACCAGTTTCCTGTCCTTGTCTCTCCTGGAGGCCAGCTCGAAGCGCAGAGTATTCACTTCCTTCTGCAGGTACACGTTCTTCATCACAAGCTTCCTGCATCTCTCCTTCTCTGTCTGCAAGGCAACAGCCAAGTCCTTGTTTTGGTTCTTCAGAGAGAGCTTGAAGAAGGAGGAGGTCTCTGGTGTGGGCATGAAGAAACACAGAATCAACTGACGGTATATGAGAATGATTTCATGTTTTGTCGTCTTGCAGCCAAACAATATCTGAAACCAAAAAGCTACACTTTGTAGTACAACACAATTTCAAGAATGCAAAGTACAACCTCTCCTCATAATGTGTAACTGAATGGCACACTCACGGAGCCTCTTATGCTTGACCTTTGAGGCCGCAGCTGACGTCTGCTTGGAGGCCTGCATCATATTTTCATTATTTTTTCCAGATAACATAGTCAGATGTAGGATGAGTCGTGTAGGTGGGGAGATGCAGGAAGTGAAAGAAAACAGCTTGTTAATGCTAGCAAACTAACATCGCTTGTCTGGTATCATTACACATTGTTACGTAGACGGAGGTGCCTGTCCGATTGGGTTAAATTGAAACTTCAATATGCATTGATAAGCCGAGTACTGTACCATGTAATGGAGACCGTCATCCAAATTCTGCTGTAAAAAGAGAGAAGCACGTTAAGGCTCAATTATACTCCAGTAGGTAATGATTACTTCCTTAAAAATATCTAGGGGATTCTAGGGAATTCATCATTACTTCATGATTACACCATAGCCATAGTTACCATGTTTGTGCCCCCCCTCAAGTAAAGCAGGCCATCATATTTAGTTGTTACTAGGGAATTCATCAATACTTCATTATTACTTTACCATGTTAGTGAGCATCACCCTACCTATAACAAATACATACAAGAGTTGTTCCAGCTTAGTTGAAGCCTCAGCCTCAACATCGTTAGATTGTAAGTCTGGTTCTCTACCAACTGAGCTATCCAGACTGTTGAATTAGGTCAGTCGGTAGAGCCTGTATTTGCAGAGCCAGAGACCAAGTACTTATAGTATTGAAGGTATGTTCTATCCAAATACAGCTTTCTGTCAAAGTACTTTTCGTTTTAACGGTAGGCTATATTCCACCTAAATACTATTTTATGTCCAAGTAGCCTACTTATAGTATTAAAGGTCCACACAAATACTACTTAATGTCCAAGTACTTAGGTACATCCCAGCAAAATACTACAATTTCGTTCTCCACTGATTAACAGGGGCATGTCTTGGGTCTTGTAAGCCAACTGTGGCGGCTGTGGCTCAGGAGGTGGAGCGCGTCGTCCACCAATCAGAAGGTCGGTGGTTCGATCCCCAGCTCCTCCAGTCCACACGTCAAAGTGTCCTTGGGCAAGACACTGAACCCCAAATTGCTCCCGATGGCTGTGCCAGCACCCTGCAGCTGGTGAATGTAGGCACATTGTAAAGCACTTTGGATAAAAGCGCTATATAAATGCAGTCCATTTACCATTTACCAACTTTGGTGCTCAGAATGTGGGTAGAGGCAGGCTGGATGATGAGGGGGCTGTCCTGGGTCCCTGAGACTGACCCTGCTGCTCAGTGGTCGGGTCGAGCCAGGCTGGAATACAGCTTTAAAATTATAAGTACTTGTTGTCGAGCTTTCAGGTTGATTTTCTTCATCACCCATGTTGAGGAAGGATCACACTTCAATATCTTTGTTATTTTATTTATGTTCGCCACAGCATCGCTGGGAAAACATCAGCTGCCATGGAATGAAAAAACCCGCGCTCACTCATCTGTCTTCCGTGTAAGTAAAGAGGAACACAGAGCAGACTTTATGACACAGGAAGTCACGTCATACATGACGTACAGCTTGCAGCTTACAATACAAGCGCATTCTAACAGACTCTGGTTATAAAACATACACTTATATACTGCCACATTATTTTAACAAATCAAACTCAAAAACCATAAACAATATTACAGATGAGAACACATAAATCAAAACTGTACTTGATAAGAAAGTAGTATGGGTTGAATACACCTTTAAAACTATAAGTAACCTACTTTTGACAGTAGGATTTGGGTGGAATATACCTTTAACACTATAAGTACTTGGACAGAAAGTGGTATTTGGGTAGAACATACACCTACCGACTTTGCTATCCAGACCTCTCGGTAGGTATCCAGACCTCTCCCAATTGTTATTTTTACCCCTTGTTCAAGTATCTGCAGACTAGAGCCAGAGACCAAGTACCTATTGTACTTATATATAGTTTTTAAGGTATGTTCTACCAAAATACCACTTTCTGTCCAAACTCACAATATGCCGCTCAGCCTGCTCTTTTAACCAGACACTTCAAGCTAACATTTAGCGTACAACTAACGAGCTAGCTAGCGTTAGTTAGTTAGCTTATTAGTTTGGGTGATGTTTGGCTGAAGAACACGTTTGGTTTGATTTGTTTTGAGGTGAAGAGCAGCTTGTCTCAGGTTCTCCGGTGTGAGCTACAGTATTATGTACCCGGGCCGTGGATGCTTACCGGCGGCTGGTTTGAGAGGTGTCCCCGGGCTGTATGGATCCTGACAGGCGCTGTCGTTGTTGGGAGTGGAGGAGTGGGAGAGACGCTGCCAGGGGTCTCGCGCTCGCGCTGCTTTTACCTGTTAACTATGTGGCTTCAACGTGAGTTGTCTGTTCGGGGGAGTTTCTTGGTTTTCATGTTTTATTGGAATCGTCATTTGGAAAATTATGACATGACACCTGTTTCCAGAGCATAGCTGATTGGTCAGAAGGTGGGTCTCTCTTGCTTTTTGATCTCAACCTGCCCCGGAGCAGGTTAGCCGTGATGAGTTGCCATGGTGATCTATCTCAGTAGGGTTAAACCTGAAGTTACCTCACTCAGCCACTAATCTTGCATCGGAGTAAAAGGGCCCCTGGGGTTAGTTGTAACAACACACCAATCAGGTATAAGCTAGTCATGTGATGCTTAATTTCTGTATTTTATTTCCTACTCACACCACCTCATCCAACAGAAATCACTGGGAGTCAGATACTTCTGATTTGTGAATATGAAAAGTGTTTGACAAATTACCCATCACCACTTAATTAGGAATGATATGGCAGAGTTGATGCGCCATTACAATATTGAGTTCTTCCATCAAATTCCTCATCATAAAATAACTAGTCTAATTAAATTTCATACAGAAAGGACAGAAAACTCATGGGGAAAATGGCAGAGTTGAAGCTCGCTCCATTTCAATATTGAGTTCTTCCATCAAATTCCTCATCAAATAACTAGTCCATAGTACATGGGCAAAATGCAGTCCCAGGGTCGGACCTGGCCCCTGGATCATCTCAATCTGGCCCCCAAGGTCATCAAAGAAAAACAAAACCCCCCAAAACTCAATAAAAGGCAGAATTATGTTAATAAATCTCATCTGCTACAGCCATTGGATTTGTATCACTATTATATTGGCAGATTAGCAAGAAATTACCAATCACAACAGTAGAGAGGGTTAAAAATATAGAGACTCTCGCGAAAATCAGCAGTGTTGGCAGGTATGATCTCCAATATGCGGCCCTTCACTAATTTGATGCAAGTCAGTATGGCCCTCAGGGAAAAAAAATTGTCCATCCCTGAACTAGTCTAATTAAATTTCATACAGAAATGACAGAAAACTCAGTGGGGAATATGGCAGAGTTGAAGCTCGCTCCATTCAGGGATGCAAACTTATACACAAAGATAGATACACAAGATACACAAAACCACTCAGAAATAATTAAATTAAGTGCCCTATTTTGGGATCAAAAAAAGGTGACTGTCACCTAAAAGTGGCTAGTTTGCATCCCTGCCCATTACAATATTGAGTTCTTCCATCAAATTCCTCATCATCAAATAACTACCGTAGTCTAATTAAATTCCATACAGAAAACTCAGTGGGGAACAAAAACTTTATTACACGTCACATTTTATAAAATGAGGCCAGCCAGGCAAATGAACGGTTATCCAAGATAAACAATGTCTAAAAAAACAAACATGCGGGTAGACTTGTGTGTGTGTGTGTGTGTGTGCGTGTGTGTGTGTGCGTGTTCAGAAGGGCCTCATGCGTGTGTTTATGGGCGGGGCTCGGTTAGGTGGCGTGATGGCGATGTCCAGGTAGTCTCCGATCTGGAAGCGCTGAGACTGAAGCGTCATGGAGTCGTCTGTCCCCTTCCTGCCAGATACAGTGCTGCCGATGTCTTTCACTCTGGGGGATGGCGGGAGGAGGGGCATGGACATCAACATTTAAGAGAGGTGTAAAGGCAATATTTTTACCAAATATTCTGTTTTCACTTGTCAAGAGCTGAAGGTGGAGTGAAATTTGACCGAGGTGGCCCCCTTGTAATTCTCTATCTCAATTCAAGCACTGTCAATAACCCATGTCTATATTCAAAAACATTGAATGCATCACATGACACCAACCTGTATATCTGCCTCTTGGGGTCAGGGTAGACGATGGCAAAGCTAAAGTGAGTGCCTTTTTTCCTAGCCTCTGGATACACCTCCTTCACCAGGCTGGTCAGCTCCTTCAGGGTCGCATCCATCCTGGGACACAAACACACAGTCAGACACACTGGCTCCAACGCCCAATTCTACATCTCTCTACTAATTCCAAGAATCTATGTCTGTCTGTCTGTCGGGCCTTTTCCACTGGCACATGTGGCTGCGCCAAGCCACGCCAGCTCATGCTGATTTCAGCTGATTTCGGTTTCCATTACATTTTTGGTTCATGCCAGGCGTCGCCGTGTTCTCTCGCTGTGGATCTTCTCCCGAGTGGGGCTAAAATGTGCCGGAACCCAAACTGTGACGACCCCCTCCTCCTCCTCAAACGGCTATGTTGTGGTGAGTAGGGTATTGTTTCGTACTTTTCCGATAGCGATGCTAAAACGATACTTTTAAAACGGTACCAATGCCTAAATGGTGACTGAAACTGTACTTTTTTAAAGTTAAAGCTAATTTTTTTGTATTTAAAGAGGCTGCAAAGAGGATTTCAAACGATAATGTTATGTGTTATGCCCTATAATGTTAGTGAAGGTGCGTGCAGCAACGGTTTCAGAGCACCGGAGGGTGGATATTTCGCTCAGCAGCTTGGGCATGGCACCTAAATGAGATACCTAAATATGTGTTGCAATTCGGTACCGGGAGTACCGGTTGTAAAAGTAGCGGTACCGGCTTTCGGTACCCAACCCTAGTTGCGAGCATATGTTGCAATGCAAAACTCTCATGTCTCTGTGTTGGAGTGTGTGTGTACAGCTCTCAGGACTTTTGTAGCAGTTACCAGATGTTTTCAAAGTGGGAGACGAGCCTCCCCAGGGGGGCTCAGTGAATGGAAGTGAAAAAACAAACAAACAAACATTACATTCATTATTAAAAGGAGATCACATAGAATAGCCGAGAACCGTTTGTCTGATTGACATTACACTTGCCGGGTGTGTTGCTGGGGATCCAAGGAGCAGGGCTCAACAGGCACTGCACTAGCTCAAGTCTACTAGCTGCATCCAATGAGAGCACACGACACGTGGAGAGGAGGCAGACACAGGCTAGGGATGCCACGGTGTGGACATTTTCCCACCGGGTAATAAACACGTGACAACACAGGTGTTACCGCTGACAACGTAAAAATAAATGTAAACAATAGGATTGTTAGTTCCTACTAGTGCATGTTTTTCCCGGGAACAATAACAGTGAGACACCAGTTCGATATCCTCAGCAGCTAGACCCGAGCTAGACTAGAGCGAATGTTACGTTATATGTATGTTGATAATAAAAGTTTTGAAGTAAGCAAGAGTCTAACTTTAACCGTCCATTCTGTAGGGTCATAGAGACAAGCTGCTGCTGCTGTTTAAAGTACTAACGTTAGTTTGGACGCTCACACAACACTTGCTGCCCCACAACTCATGGCTGCATCTGACTCGAGACAACTTTTCAGACGCCCGTGGAGACAATCTTTCTCAAAAGAAACTAACATTAGCGACACAACTGGAGACTTTTTCTGACATGGGATTAACAATACCAGCAAGCAGGCAATGACTGAATGCTGGTAAGTCCTCCCTCCCGCTAGCAATGATGCCAAGTTAGCATCGACTTTTCGCTGTGGAAAAAAGGCACATTTCCAGAAATGGGCCGCAGTGACAACAGCATGCACACGCAGGCTTAGCTAAGAGTCTTACCTACATGTGTATGAGGGCATAATTTGTGTTCATAAGATGCATAGCGTTAACTAACGTTAGTTGCTGGTCTAACCAGAACAGTGGAGCCACACTGCAGCCCAGAGGGAGCGCTTGTAATTTACCCCTGTGCATGCTGAAACTGCAGTTTTCCTTTCATTTCTTCCTCCTGCTCTGATGAAGGTCTAGTCGACCGAAAGCTTAATAAATGTGAAATCTGTACAGATTCAAGTGTGCGGAAATTCCTTTTATATTTGTAAGTCTAGTTATTTTTCCAGCACCTTGGCCGAGACTTGGCTGGGTCGAGCGGTGGCCCTCCCTCAGATTTCTTCCTCCATAAAAATGAAATGTGTTACCGGTGGACATGTTATGTAATCGGTGTATGCCCCACTACCGTGTGACACCAGTAACACCGACTACTGCGGCAAGCCTAACACAGGCTGTCATCTGTAGCAGCTTAGGCAGCCTTGTCTAAAAAACATTTACACAAGAGAGTTTCCTCTGTCCTGTTTATAACTACACTTTTTGCTGTGCTGCTCGACATAAGGATTTATCAGGAGGACCGCCTCTTTTCTCCAAATGTTACTGTATGAAGCAGCCTGGCACAGCTGGTGCCCGTTGACTGCTCTCTGTGCTGGCTGGAGAGGAAGCCGCGATAATTATGATAAGCCTGAATTGTGTTATTTAGACCGGACTGTGGACCCTCTGAGCACCGGGCAAGTGGTCTGAGGAGCAAAGACAGAGAAAGTATTTAAGTTGTGAGAGCGTGTGTGTTTGTAAATAAAGCCGGCTAAAAAGTGAGCAGACCTTGTTCTTCCTTGCATATCAGCGCATTTCTCACTTGTGTTTATGTGACAAAACGTGGTTTGGAGACCAGACAGACTTGTCAGGGACTCCTCCTGGTGGAATATCTTGTCGCAACTCAGTCATATAATGTGAAAACCAAAATGACTTTAATTAGTAGACCGACACGCCCGTCTTTTATTGCAGGGATTAAAGCAAAAAAAAAATATTTTGACTGAAAACTGATCTCGCATTGGGGGGGGAGGATACCGGCGGCAAGAATTTCGGCGGTGCCATCGGTGCCGCCGAAGGAAAATTGGCCCCTTGAAACCAGATTAGAGGACTATTAACATTAAGATTAGACTGTTTTTCAGTCTTAACCATCAATTTGCTGAGTGAGTGGCACTGCTCTGCTCCAGATGTAGCTATATAGGGGAAACACTAATATCCGCTCATTTTCTCACTCACCACCACCTGCTGATGTCGATATCATTATTCACTCATTTGCAGTTGATATTTAATTTTACAAATAAGACACACAGTTCCCCCCATGCACTACTTGCACAACTCCACTACTTCCTGAAAGGAGTAGGGCATCTTGGTGATCCTGTCCCAGGCCCCGTTCCAATACCCATACTTCCATACTATTTAGTAGGCAAAAAAAGATTTAGTATGTCCCAATACATAGTATGTCAGATGCAGTATGCCAAAAGTACCAGGATGTTGTACTACATCAGCTCCTATTTCGGAGTATGCATCGATGCATGCTGCTTCAGCCAAACTTCCCCACAATCCTTTGCGCAGCAGGAAGTTATGTCTTCTTCTTCTTCTTCTAATGTTTTATGGCGGTTGGCAAACAACTTTTTGTGCATTACCGCCACCTACTGGAGTTACGTCGCACTGACTGAGCTGCGTGTTCATGAATGAGATAATTAACTTTAAGAAAGCCTTGAAATATGTTAAAACCAAACAAGCATGGTGTGTACCAAAACATGCATATCTTGATTCCTGTTTAGATCTCTGACTTAATGTTTTTGCTTTATTTATTTTATTTTGTTTATTTGATTGTCTGTTCCAATTTTGTAAATGTTTAGTCTGAATTTTTTGTATAATGTACTGTTTGTTACTGCCAGACTTTGTTTATTGAAAAAAAAAAAAAAAAAAAAACTCAAATGTGGCGCTGCAGACGTCGGCGGAAGTGAGCAAGAGGTCGGAGTTCAGGAAGCTCACGTGACGACAGATGTAGTGTGTCCCAATAGTATGCATTTTGCATGCATGCTGCACACTACAATCCATACTTTGTGAGGGCAGCGGCAGTACATACTACAAGAAAGAAGTACAAGTATGGGTATTGGAACGGGGCCCCACACTATTGGTTGAACTGATTAATGTCAGGTGTGCCTGATCACTGTTGTTGTGACTGCAGCAGTCAGGCACACCTGACATTAATCAGTTCATCCACAGGAAACCAAGATGCCCTACTCATTTCAGGAAGTAGTGGAGTTGTGCAAGTAGTCATGAACATTTATTTAACTCTTGTCTTGGTTTCCTTAGTCTATCTGCAATGCACTTCTAAAAACAAACATCAATCAAAACTAAGGACGTACAATGAAAAATAAAAGGTTTTACTGCACTTATCAGCACATGACAGAATCTATTCAATAAAACTGATACTTTTTGCACGGCTTGACTCAGTTTGTAATGTAGTCATACAAATAATCAACCATCTATGTATCTTTCTGACCAGAACATTAAGGATCCTGTCCATGTTTGCATTTGTTGACTCGTCAGCATTTAAAGAGAACATCTTTGTTTGCAATTTGGCTGACAGTTGAATTTTGTGCTGGGCAGCAATGCCATGTGTGCAGAGGTAGGAGGCGTGTGCATTCGAAATTGACAATCTGGAGAGTGCGCTCTTATCTTCAGCAACCGACTTGACGAGCTCGACTAGTGGCTGCGACATAATGGAACGACAGGTCATGCTCCGCTATGAACGCACACACGCGAACTTTCAGGTTGCACACACGGTCAGCCATAGATGCTCGTACCTCGGTCGTGGTCGTTGTTGCACCCGGCAGGGAAGCAGTGTGCTGGAGAGAATGAACGGCAGCTTTGTGTTTTGCTTCTAACTGATGGCGCATAAGCACTTTTTTCTGCAACAGCTTACGGCCGGTTCACACACACGCCTACGCCTACGCATATAGGCATTGCTTCATGCACGCCTGGCGCCTATTTTCGTTCACACAGGACGCCACGCTCTGCGCTACGCTGAACACATGAGCAGCGGTTTTTTTACACTTTTCAGATCTGATTTATAGCATGGGTGAGTCCTCTTTTTTATTGTAATGTGCAAGTGAGGATGTCTGTCTATTTCCTGGCCCGCTGTAATTGTTATTTTCCCTCGGGTAATCATGTGACTATGAGTCATCAACACCATGAGTGATACATGCATTGAGAGAGGGGGGGTATAAATACATCTGACAGAAAAGACGTTAATAGAGGAACACATGAAGGACAGCTCTCCTACTATGCACTCTTAATTCGCGCTCCACCCTCCCTTTTGGGCAAACTCGGTAGAAAATATGGCCCAAGTCCACCAGAAACAACAGCCAGCTTGACAGTTCAGCGCGCCTAGAGCTGAAAAATAGAACAGACGCCTAAACGATAAATGCAGCGCAGCGTAGGCACAGCGCGAGCGTGGCTTCAGCACAGCGTGGCAGCGGTATGTGTGAACGATCTCGTCTGTTAACAAGGACGCCTAAATTTTAGGCGTTGCTTAAAGCGTCGCCCTAGGCGTGTGTGTGAACGTGGCGTTACAATAGCAACAGCGCGTCCATGCTGGTGTGCTACTCTTTAGCTTTAAACCCTTAACGTAACGTTATGTACAAGCACCTAGATAATTTACGGAAGCCGAGTGAATACCGTACACATCGCGTAACACGGAGATTAACAAAGTTAACTTTCATGACGTTAACACTTAACAGGACATTTTGGTAACGTTAATAGCAGCGAATAGAGACACTTACCGAAGAGCTGCTCTCAGATGACGTTATCCACCAGTAATATCCACAGATAACCTAATGTTATCCATCAGCTGTCCATTTTGAGTTGGTAAAATACATCCACGATTCCCCAGTTTCTAATGTTTTGCAAAACTTCGACAAGTCTCGCAGTTGCACGGGTCCATATGATTGACCCGCCTCCGCTGTTTCTGATTGGCTACTACCAAGGCTCTGTCTAGTAGCTACTTTATTGGTTTAAAACAGCGTCAGTTGAATGCCTCAAACATGATTCCATTGGATAAACGGTACCACAACAAAACACACGTGTAACTTACAGTATATTAGTGTGAAAGGAACAGAGACTGACGAGGATCTTGTAGTTTGTACGTGCCATTAGTGATCTCACCATGTGTATATCTGGAGCTCGCTGGAAGGAACGTTGCCTCTGGCAAATTCATCCACCCTGTGGTGTCGGCCACTGTTGGTGGTGAACACCCGCAACAGCAGGGGGCAGGTCTGCAGTAGAAACACACAGAGACAAAAGTAGAATTGATATCTAACCAACACAGAGTATCAAAAAAATTATGTGGGTACCTCATCAGTTTGCTTATTATTTCAAATGAGGTAACAATCACAAGGTATCAAAATGTTGGACTCATGGACAAGGTTTCTATTAGTTTATTCAAATGATTTTTTATTGAAGAAATCAGTATAATTTTAGAACCATAACGATTTCTGGGTTTCTCAGTATAGTATAGTGCAGACTATCTCTACAGAGAAATTTCCCATGGTAACTTAACTTGCCATAAAAATAACAGTCTTCCTGCTTTGTTATGGCATTGGGCAGCAATGGGCACAGACCCTATGAATTATACAGTCTATGGCACAGACCCCTTTTAGACAAGACTGATTAATACTGCAGAATGATTTACAGACCCAGTCTTCTGAAAGTCACCGAATTTCCAGCTGCTCTTTATACAAAACCATGCCATGTTGGCATAGTAACACTAAAGCTTGATGCTTCAGTAGCTAAGCCTCGACACACACACACACACACACACACACACACCAAAGTGCATTCAAAAATCTGCTGAATGCTTCCTTGCGTTAGCCGTAATGTAGCAGAGTTGAATACACATGATTGATTAGCACATTGGCGTGCTTTAGCGGCTAACTATTAGCTACGTTAAGTTATCGTGTATTCTATTGTCTGATTGTCTCTGCAGCCTATAGAGCTAAGGAAGTGATGTTGCAGCGACAGAGACATAGCTTTATACTACTTTAAAATCGCGTTTGTTAGTGTCCTGCACACAAAAAGAAACCACATCGCCAAACTGTTAGCCTTGCCGGCGGCTAACAAACCAGTTAGCATGAGGTAAACAACGTTAAGCGAAAAGCAGATGGCTACCTTTTCTCGGTCAATGGGCTTCTCTGGTTCTTTCTTGATTTCTTCCTGTGTGATTCTTGATTCCAGAGCCATGGCTATCTTTCACAGATCAAATAATTAGCGTTATGTATCTAGTCAGCTGAATCAACCACCTTGCTTCGCTTTTTTGTAGGGGGGCTGGCGAGAAAGTGGGCAGTTTCCGCTTCCGGTCACATGACACAGGTTCTTCTATCCGATTTTCGGCAGTGTAAACGCTTCTGGGCGTATTACTGCCCTCCGCAGGGCAAGGTTAACCTAACTCATACACTTCATATTCTCGGATACAGCTCTGCAGTAGTCAGCTGCAAATATGGTTTGACCTTAAAAAAAAATGGAACAAAAGGTTTCTCAATGGTTTATTGTAGTATCAGGTGTACTTAATAACATATTGTGGCGGAATGAGGCGCACACCGAGGCAGATCCTTTGGCTTATCAAACTCTTTATTAACGAGCGGACAGACACACATAAAGGCAGGCACGCCAACACCTTGCTAGCTTCTCCTAGCCTAGCCTAGCTCTCCCCAGCACGTCTGCTCTCTTCCAGCTTCACACAGCTCTCCACTTCCTCCCCTAGTCTCCACCCACTGGCCCTATGCTCCCTTCACTTGCCACTCCAAAACCCCAAACCCCACATGCACAGAACAACATAACAGACAGATACAGTTAGACCTACACCCTACTAGCTATCCCATACTACTCCACCTTTCCCCGCGCTACACTGCCCCCCCCTTTTTAAACCATTTGCCCCCAAATGACACCCCAAAACAACCCTACATCAACACTATAAGCCATTCAACATTTTTCATTTCAAACAGAGCATTTCCCCTTTTTATTTCCCCCCCGCACATCACATCCCCAAGTCCCACGTGCATCTAGCCCATCTCCGTTTCTGATGTTACCATGGCACAGGTGGTCCTACCCTTCCCCACTCAACAGTTTTGTCCACCCTCCCCGCACCGCACTCAACACAGCAAAGGCAGTAGTCCTCTACCTCTTCCTCCATCTGCACCCAGTAGAAATGTCGACAAAGGCGGCTGAGTGTCTCTTCAGGCCCGCGATGCCCCTGACCGCTGTGGCCCCTGTGCGCCCCCCGTAGCGCCAACCCCCGCAGGCAGCTGGGCACAACCACGACGCTGCCTCCATTCCCGCGCCCTTCCAACCCCAGAATCCCCGACCCCCACACCCTCAGGTCCGGAAACAACTCCCACAGTCCCTTCGTGGTACTTGAACACATGCCAACCTCCTCCACGGAAGGCCGGCGTCCGAACGCCACCCACTTGCGCACCGGTCCAACGCTAGCGTCCTCCGCCTGTCTGCGTATCCACTCCTCCACATCGACATCCCCCATAGTCACGTTCTCATCCTCCACCTGTAGACGCTTGTCCTTCCACCCTCCACCAGGGGGCGGCGAGCTCAGGTCAGCGGTGGGAACACAAATGGACGGCATCTCACTCTCCACCCCGGACCTCCGCACAGCACCAGCGGGGGGTGTGGAGCAGTTTGACTGGGCCGGCTCTTCCGACATTTGCACCGCTGGTACCTCAGGAAACACAATCGTCCCGACCTGAAGAACTGGCTCTTCCCTCTGGTTGTTCCCCTGCAGCACCGTTCTCCTATCCGTCACAACGTTCTCTTCTCCCCGGCGGCTCACACTCTCTCCAGCCTGTGTCTCACCTCCGGCCTCCACACTCTCAGTGCAGTCCCTGGCCAAGTGCTCCGGCGACCGGCAAGTCCAGCAGAGTCTCACCTGCCCGCCGCCTGCACGTCTCTCTTCTCCCGCTGTCCCCCGATCTCCGACAGCCTCTGGACACTCCCTGGCCAGGTGTCCCATCTTTCCACATAACCAGCAGGCTCCCGGTCTTCCCCAGTACCGTCGCGTCGCGTACCTGGTCTTTCCCCCGGGACCGCTGCGACACCACCTCGCTAGATGGCCCGGTCTCCCACATGTCCAACACAGTCTCCGTGCTGGCTCCGGCCGCTGCTCACCGTGCAGAGTGGCCTCTTTTATTAGCTGCATCAACTTCTCCGCCCAGGCAGGCGTAGCCTCCAACAGCCGTCTGACCTCTTTCAACAACCGGGCTTCCATCTTCCCCAAGTTGGCAGACCACCAGCTGTGCTCCGGAGGTATCGTCAACTCCCGGCGTGCTCCGTCACGTGCCATTCCGCTGTGGTCGTCCATGGCAGCTAGCTAGAAACGGCTAACTGCTAACGCTAAGTCGAGCCTGATTTTTAAGCCAAAACGATCCCACTTCTGACACCAATGTGGCGGAATGAGGCGCACACCGAGGCAGATCCTTTGGCTTATCAAACTCTTTATTAACGAGCGGACAGACACACATAAAGGCAGGCACGCCAACACCTTGCTAGCTTCTCCTAGCCTAGCCTAGCCTAGCTCTCCCCAGCACCTCTGCTCTCTTCCAGCTTCACACAGCTCTCCACTTCCTCCCCTAGTCTCCACCCACTGGCCCTATGCTCCCTTCACTTGCCACTCCAAAACCCCAAACCCCACATGCACAGAACAACATAACAGACAGATACAGTTAGACCTACACCCTACTAGCTATCCCATACTACTCCACCTTTCCCCGCGCTACAATATCAAAAGTCTACCAAAATCTGATCACTAGAAAGGTCTAATTTTCAAGATGGCCGCCGCCAGTTCCTTAAGACCACTCCTTCATTATTCATCCTAGACAAGTAATTTTGGTGCCTAACCCCATGTTTTTGTGATCTAGGAATCCAATTAGCATATATAAATTATAGTGAAGTGATTACAAGTACAAGTATATATTAAAGCAATTGGTTATAAGCATATTTATGTTAAAAGTGAAGAAAAATTTCCAATATAATTGGACATTTCTCCTTTTTCCACGTGCCATAATGCATAATGGTGATTTCACTTATAATTCACATTATGTTGAAGCTTTCAGGAGATTTCTTTTGATACCAATAAGGAATAAATTAATTATTACTGTGTGGTACTGTGAAATTAGTCAAAACAGGGCCACCACTGATTGAACCTAATAATGGGCTGAACATGGTGTTTGATAGCGAGATCACAAATGAAATTCAGCATGGACAGAATGCATGTCTTGTCTCCAGAGTACAAGTCAATCATAGGCATAAACACAACAGATGATTGGCCTGGGTGTTCTAATCCTTGATCAATCATTCCCTGCCACCCAGGGGTTTCTTGTTTGAAGTTTAGTGAGAGCTCCCACACCATATCAACTGTCCTATCACAGTCAATCAATGCCGGGAGTAGTTTGAAAACGATGGTTTGGCACACGTTTCGCAAATCATTTTGCGATGTTCTGTGATTGGAATTTTATTTTGCAGTGAAAAATCCTGGTTGGTAACGTGTCTCATTGGAATGACACAATCCTTCTTTCACCCTGGAGTGAGTGCTGCTATGATACCCATTCAGTGGGAGGTCCCCCTGCCATCGATAGTAAGGATATTGTGGTCAAGATTGTCACCAGCAAAAAGAAGAGCCATGTCATCCGTTACCATATCTGGGGCAACTGAAGCTGCTGCATTATTTTCAAAACGCAAGACTTCTTCATAAGATGTATTAATTAATACACAGGACAAGATGTTACTATCCCTTGTGCCAAAATCCGAGGAAAAACACATTTAGAAGCCCAATCCAGAATAAAACAAGCTAACAGGCTAACAAACTAATAAACAAGACACAAATCACCAGTTACCTACCCTAGCCAACAGCAGTATGAAGCATGAATACCATGAAGGGTATCCACAAGGAATTGTGACCGATAGAAATGATGTGCCTGCACTGCAAGGCCAACTTAAGGAAGCTAACAACGGCACGTGGTCGAACTGCTTGGACAATTGGCTGTCCAATTGCTACAACCTTTCGGCTTGTCTCCCACAAAAATACAATTTAACAATGTCCGCAGAGTGTCGGAACAAACGAAAGGGCAGAATCAAGCTCAAGCGCACTTGCACCTGGATACTGATTTGTAAGGGACGGGACATTGAACTTTATATAACTTTTAATCAATCCCGCCATTGTTTCAATGATCACTTGTTTCTGTCATCACTTGTTTCTGTGATTCTTCGTCCTTTGCTTGGGTTTTGAAATAAGATCTCAGTATCTGTGATGTTCTTTCCCTCATTGTCACTATGTCTTGGAGGCCTGCCTTCTCCTTCAGCAAAATGTACACTGCCCCCATACTTTTTTCTTTTTGTCTTGAGGTAGGCCTTTCCAAATGGTTCAGAATCTGTATTTGTCAGAAATTCCTCCATTTTATCTCGTAAATGTGTAACTGTCAACTGTTCCTCTTCAGTATTCTCAAGGTAAGAGCAAACCTTCACGAATGCCTGCTCCTTATCTATGTTTTTGGGCTGGCCAGACTTTCTGCGCTTTGCCTCTGGGACTTTCTGGAACTGTAGTGGCCCATTACGGAAATGAACACTGCATGTGTGATGGTAAATCCACTCCACAGCATGTAGATCACAGCAATAATATTCAATCCTGCCTTTCACGGTGAAGGCCTATTCATCTGAACGATTGTCACAACACTCAAGAATGGACTTCACGGACGTATCGGTATTTACATAACTAGAGTCTGCACTTCCATGTGTTATGTAGTCCCAAAGAATAGACAGATCGATTTTGCTGTTGAAAGGACTAGTTGCTACTCTGGCACTTCTCTTTGGTGGCTCAACTTTCTTTTCTATGGATTTTAATGTCTTTTAGATTGATGTACTGCTTTCAACATTTTGAGTGTGCTTTTTCACCAGCTGAAATGACTATGTCATCCCCGCTTTGCACACTTGCACTGTTGATTCCATCAGCTCCCTTCTGATGAACTTCAACCACATCAGAAGCATCTCCTAATTCTTCATGGCAGATTTTGCAAGTCTCTTGGTTTATGACACCAGCAGTCATGGTCAGGCTACAATAGACTACTTGCACAACTCCACTACTTCCTGAAATGAGTAGGGCATCTTGGTTTCCTGTCCTACACTATTGGATGAACTGATTAATGTCAGGTGTGCCTGATCACTGTTGTTGTGACTGCAGCAGTCAGGCACACCTGACATTAATCAGTTCATCCAATAGTGTAGGACAGGAAACCAAGATGCCCTACTCATTTCAGGAAGTAGTGGAGTTGTGCAAGTAGTCTATTGTATAGGGTGTATATTCAAATATGAATTTTGTTTGAGCCTAATTTGATCCACAGAGCTATCCACAACTTTTCAATAATGCAAGCAATATATCTATCGACTGCCAATATTCTCTGCCACCACCTTCTGAATTGCTGAAAATTGTGACAATTCGTTTTGTTCTGTTTAGCTGTTTTTGAGGATACCATGAAGCCTTGTTCCAGTAAAAAAAAAAAAAATTTTTTTTTTTATTACATATTACGTTTTAATAGTCACACACAAAATATTGGATTTCACAATTATGTAATTGTATCTCTGCAATTTGGACAAGTCCAATGGATTTCTAGGCCCCAATTAAGGAATTTTTGCCCATCTTGGATGCCATCTTGAAAATTACACCTTTCCAGTGGTCAGACTTTGGTAGACTTTTAGTATGTTATTAAGGACACCTAATACTACAAAAAACAGTTGAAAAACCTTTTGTTCCAATTTTTTTAGGGTAAGGTGTTTTTTTTCCATATATGCAGCTGTAACCGAGTTGAATCAGCACGGATTCCTCGTGAGTCCCGAGTGGTAGCGAGTGGATTGGTTAAACTCACTCCCCAGGTATAAAGGCATGTTAACCAGCTCCGCCAAGGGAGCTAGCTCTCTTGGTGTTGCGGTTAACATGCTGGACTCCCAAGCCAAGGGTCGGCAGTTCGAATCCACCCCTGGACAAGCCCTTAACATGGGTTGCTGCAAGTACCACCTACACAACGCCGTTACACAGCCGCCTACAGCCTGTTGCACCAGCTGAACGTAAGTTCTGTCTTAAGTTAGGGTGTAAAGTCCACACTAACTGCTACGTTCAAACTAGCTTACGTTTCAACTTACGCACAGCTGGTGCAACCCACTGCTGAGCTCTAGCAAAAACTGCAAAACTGCTTTTATAATCAGCTGGTGGTTCTTATTATGGCCAAAACAAGACCCCCCCCCCCCCCCGCCTTTTTTTTTACAAGAACAAATATATAAAGATAGTAAAATGACCACCGCTCATCCGGTATCAGACTTTGCTGAGGTGCTGCAGCTTAAAAGTATCAAGATGAATGAAGCAAGGTACTCAATACACACCAAATCTCTGCTTTGTCTAGACTAGAGGACTAAGTTTTGTCCCTACATGCACAGTTGACTGTTTTGAAATCAAAACGGACTTATTCCACTTTTTTAGAAAGATTAAACTGAAGCACATGTTTGGTAATTCTGAAACACAAGGGTCTACAAACCTGTGTTTAGAAATAGAAGTAAATTCAATCCGGTTTCTGTAAATCCCTCCATCCAAACCTTCTGCAGAGTGGTTGAAAAATAGACCATGGACAAATACAAAATGAATGAATGAATGAATATGAACCATTGAACCCTAATGAAAGATTGGCCATACAAGAACTCTCCAGAGACAATGACGTCATTATCAAACTTGCTGATAAGGCGGGTGATTATATATGATTATAAGAAAGAGGCCTACCGCCAGCTTAATGATGAACAATTCTAGAGGAAGCTTAAGGCTAACCCCACCTCAGATTTCCAAAGGAAGATTTTAGATGTCACAGACAGGGCATTGGAACAGAACTGGATATCTAAAGATGAACATGACTTTCTTAACTTGAGTCTGTGTAAACATCCTGTGACTCCTGTGTTCTACATGTTCCCAAAGATCCATAAAAGCCTTGTAGACCCTAAAGGCAGACCCATTGTAGCCAGTAATGACTCCCTTTTGGAACCCCTGTCTAATTTTGTTGACCATTTCATTAAGCCCTATGTTTTTAGACTTCCATCCTACATTAAAGATTCTACTGATGTCATTAATAACATTTCTGAAATTAAAAATCTACCTGGAGATGTTATATTGGTTACCTTAGATGTGGAAAGCCTTTATATGAACATATCTCATGAGAGAGGACTAGATGCTCTAGGCTTTTACCTCCAGGATCGCACTGACCTCCCCCCCAGTGATTATCTGTGAATTAGCCTCCCTGGTCCTCAAGATCAACTACTTCTCATTTATAGGAGATTTCTATGTACAGCTAAAGGGCACATCTATGGCCCCAGATTATGTTTTTTTTAGCACAACTTTATTTTCAATCCTGATGATAACAAGAATAACTACAACAAGACATGTCACAAGTCGTGAGCTTCGAAGCTTTCACAAAGATTCCACATGCCAAGTCGTGAAAATACCACATGAGGGGGCCGTTCAAGTGGATTGATGTATTCACAGTAAACACGAGCCCACTTGAACACAGCATATTGTGCAAATCAATAGAGTAAAATGGTTTTTAAGCCTTTAACTGCACCCAACAAAACTAATATTGACTGTTTCTGCTCTCAGGTTCCTCTGTTCTGCTTTTCTGATTAAACCAATAAAAAAAATCTCTATAGACTGGAGTTTAGCATTCTATTCAGCATTTCTGAACTACAACCACAGTGGGGTAAAAAGAAGAGCTGGCTAGTTACTATCGGCTAGTTAGCATGAGCAGTGATAACCTAGCCTGGGTAAACACAAGTGACTGATAGCACATAGATAGAGGTCACGTGGAGGCTGGGTTTACCCAGACTAGTGATAACCACCATGACTGAACAGAGAAGCAAAAGAGAAACTAAACTGCATCAACAGAAACTCCAAGATAGAAGAAAAAAGATGGAGACTGAATCAAAAGTAAACATGAATCTTGTACTGGGGCAAGATCCAGAACAGGAATCAGGACATCCTGCATCAGTCAGCCAAGTCCACCTACAATCTGCTACTCAGTCACATGCCCAGCTGCTCTCCCCCTCGTTGTATACAGTGTACTGTGTGTGTGTGTGTGTGTGTGTGTGTGTGTGTGTGTGTGTGTGTGTGTGTGTGTGTGTGTGTGTGTGTGTGTGTGTGTGTGTAGTATTGTAGATATGTGTACCGTATGTGTGTATACCGCATATTGTAGGCCCTACTGTGTGTGTGTGTGTGTGTGTGTGTGTGTTTGTACAGTGTGTGTGTGTGTGTGTGTGTGTGTGTGTTTGTACAGTGTGTGTGTGTGTGTGTGTGTGTGTGTGTGTGTGTGTGTGTGTGTGTGTGTGTGTGTGTGTGTGTGTGTGTGTGTGTGTGTGTGTGTGTGTGTGTGTGTCTGTCCTCACACTGGCCCCCTCTGTTCTCCTGCTGGCTAGCTGACCAGGAGCTACTCTAACAATCAGCTCTGTTTTACCTCTCTCTCTCTCCCCCCATTCACTGTGTCTCTCACCCCCCACCCCCCTCTCATCAGAATGGATCGCATGGACCCATTTGAAAGAATCTGTCAGCTTTTCTCTCTCTGTTTTTTCTTCTCTTCTCTTCTCTTCTCTGGTCAACAGTGGGTCTTTCAGTCTGGCCCTGACACTGATATCCATTCATTGATATGCATCAGGAATAAGTGTTGCTGTTATTCCCCTAATGACTCCATTACAATCACTGACGCCCTCTCTGTCTCCCTGCTAACCCGATATGCTTCCTGTGTTAATCCTCCCCTAAAGGATGCTTATTTTATCCATGTACTCAGTTTTCTGTGATGCAGATGCCAGGTAATCTTGTCAATCATTTTACAAAAGTATTGAGTTGCATAATATTCACATCGCATATCAGCCTGAGGCCATTGTCAAATCTCCATGAACCAGTACTTTATTAAAATAACCGTATACAGTATTTACATGCATTCATCATGCAATACCATAAGGATCATCTTAAATGAGGGGTATCATTTTCTTTTTCAGCAAGTTTATATATTGTATTAGCTGGTGTCTTTAAAATACTTCTGTTAAGTTTTTTCTTCTTAATTAAAATTAGAAAATATGGTGTTTTTATCAGCTTCTTATGCTAATGAGGTACTGCACTGATTGGTGGCCATTCTGGCCCACTGATTAGTTGGATTTCAGACATACTCTGACTGTGGTGGGGAAATGGTATCAGTTCTTTCTGTGTGGAGTTTGCACGTTCTCCCCTGGGGTTTCCTCCAGATAGGAACCCCCCATTAAAAAAACATAGTTAGTTTATGCATTTTTTTTTTTTTTTTTCTTTGGCGAGCTACTTATTGATGGCCCAAGATGTACCGGTCGAATGCTTCCGCCTACCCATCTGTACTTCATGCAGGAGTAAGTTGGACAAACGGAAAGGGAAACTCAGGGAAAATAATGAGCAATGATAGGAGGGATGTCCCACCTTAAACATCCTAAAATGGAAGTGGGTATAATTTTGGCTCTCTATAGTTATCAAGGAATATGCATGTCTTTTACATTGTACTTGTGGTTCATTTTCTGCTTTATGAAAGTTCTTACCTTCACATAATTGCTCTGTTCAGCCATGTTGGAAAGATCATCCTAACTCGGCCAATTGCTGCTGCGTCTACAATCCCAATTAATCTGGCTGGACGAATCTGTCACAGTTCTTTTATCACTAGGGCCTAATCGAGTGATCGTGGCTTCATGAGACTTGGATTATCACTAGGGCCTAATCGAGTGATCGTGGCTTCATGAGACTTGGATTATGCCAGCTCCGTCTCATTCCCAACGCATCCTGTGTTGCCAATTTGTCAAGTCCCATGGCGTCACTATACAAAGGTGCCCCTTTTCACCAGTTTTGGACGAGCCAGGTAGTCCAGAAGAACTCCCACAACTGAGAGTTACTGAATTTTCATTTTTGGGTGAACTATTCCTTTAAGCAGAAAAAGGTGGAATATGTTGTTGCTGTCATTACCCAATGAAAAGTGAGCCTACCTCTGGCAAGTTCGAGTGTCCTCTAGAGCAGTGGTTCTCAAATGGGGGTCCGGGGACCCCCAGGGGTCCATGACACTTTGCAAGGGGGTCCGCAAAAAGTTTTCAGGAGAATAAAAATAATAACTTTTTTTTTGCAAAAGCTTCATAGTTCAACGAAAACATTTTATGCTTTAAATCTAAAATGGTTCATGGATTACTTTCTAATCTAACAAACCTATCAATTTAAAAGTCAAGCACGTTACCGTGGAAACAATTAAGCTTAGCCGAAAATCACAAATCAGAATGAGGGAGTCCCCGGTATATTTTCTATCTTGGCTGAAAAACATTTGAGAGCCTGTGCTCTAGAGAGAGAGTGGCGTCAGCGGAGGACCAAAATGCGAGACTAATTAGCCAATGAACAGCCAGGAATGGGTCTCGCGCTACTTTTGAATCCTAAAATAAAGCTGATAATGTACAATTTGATTTAAAAACAAACTTTCAAAGTACAACGCAAACTGTCCATTTTGCTGCAACTCGACAGTGCTGCTTAACAGGCCCGTATCCAGGGTTTTGAAATTGGGGAGGTCCAGACATGGCAAGGGGACACGGAAAAAAATTTGAGGGTTCCCCCCCCCCTTTTTTTAGCCATATTTAGAGTAATATATCATTTTAAATAAATAAAAATGTATTTTTTTACCTTTTTTAGCCATATTTAGAGGAATATCTCATTTTTAATTAACATTAGGATACTGTTGTGATGTAATTATTCAGTATTTTCTCCTTTTCTCACTCATTCAGAGCAAAGAGGGAGATATATAGCATGATGATAATGGTGAATACACCAGTTAACATGACACAGACTTAACATGATAGAAATATTATCAGCAAACTTAATGACTAGACTAATTATTCTGATCTGAATGGCATATATCAAGAAACATTGACTCCTCTCTTTGCTGTATAGTGGGAGGTGCATTTTTGAGTAGGCTATTAAAATAGCATGTCAAGTTCACATTTCTTTATTGCCAGATTAAACAATTCTTATTGGTTGTTGGTTGGTTCAACACAACATGTGCGTGCATGCGCGCTTCTTCTTCTTCTCTAGCCTACAAGCATGTAACTTCCTTGATTGTTATTGTTGATAATTCTATTTAAATAGACTACATTTTCATTTCCCGAAACATTCTTAAACAAGAAAGGAACATAGTGCACTGCAAAATATTTTTAATTACATTTGTAAAAAAAAAGAAAGAAAAATTGTTTTTTTTTTCTTTTCTCTGAAATTATTAGGGAGGTCCGGATTTCCCTGTCCTCATCGCTAGATACGGGCCTGCTGCTTAATCCAAGACTTTACTTGCTGGAACTCTTGATATTAAAAAACTGGTGCATTGGAGTGAATGGAGATGTCGCGACTCTTCTATATACATGTCTCTGGCAAGTTCTATTTGTTCCACTAACAGTGAGAAAATAGCTCATCGATCATCAGGCGGGGCCATGTTCATCATTAGCTGATACAGTGCAGCATTGTCCAGCTTGCTGAGTGTTCTTTTGCCTCTGAAAAGTCACATTGACTGTACAGTACTGCACCTGTGTCCAGTTACAGCCACAGAGAGATCAAGAACCCCTCACGCAGCCCTACCCTGTACACCTTACACTACAATACAACTCTGTTCATTCAAATGACTTCCACACTGCTGGTCTTCCCAGTGAGTTTATATTATGTCCATATTAAGGTGTTATGTTGAAACATGTATCAAATTTTTGCATGAACTATTTTGTTAAATATTCCTATTTTAACACAAGAACGCTGTATGTACTTACATACTTTCTAAAACTGAAGTATGACTATAGTTTTTGTAGCACTTGTATACAAACTTGATACGTTGGTAGCCTGACATCACCAGACCAATTCGCAAAAGTGTAAAAGAGTTTGGAATCTCTCAATTAAATTTCTATCTCCAGGGGGCATTACCAATGGGCGGAGTCCAAAATGTCCAATCAGAGCAACGAAACGTGTGATGTAGCGCAGAGCGACTGAAACATGTAAACAGACTGATCTGCTGGTTTGCCAACCACCATGAAATTGGTGGTTATGGTGTGTTACAGCGACCCGGTCATTATCGCGAATTAGAATACGGCTCTCTCGAATACTCGATTCTGATTGGTCAATCAACAATATTCACCGGTCATTATTTCTCGACAACCGACCGCTGCTCTGCCACACCTGGTATTAATCAGTTGATAAGAGCCTTTTGTCAGCAACCACTAGCCTACTAATTAGGCCAACCAGTTGCAGCTGTGGTGTCTTGTGTGCCAATTACGAATGAAACCACTTTGTGTTGAAAACGCTATTAAAATATTTGAATAATTATTTTTGTCAGATTATTGAATGATTTAGTTGTAGGCCGTGTTCTAAGCGGGATAATGTATACTGAGCCGGTGATTACTGGAAATAATGACCTTCAG
This sequence comes from Poromitra crassiceps, assembly GCF_964638095.1. Taxonomy (NCBI): domain Eukaryota; kingdom Metazoa; phylum Chordata; class Actinopteri; order Beryciformes; family Melamphaidae; genus Poromitra; species Poromitra crassiceps. The sequence goes on along the minus strand of NC_139625.1, from coordinate 56,944,877 downwards.
GTGAATGATTAAGCCCTCAGCTGCGCGTCGGGCTCAATCTCACCTGTCGGTCATTATTTCCACAGTAATCACCGGCTCAGTATACATTATCCCTTACATAAACCCCGACAGGGTGATGCAGGACTCTGATGCATTTAATTTGCCAGACTTCTTTCTGTGGATTGATATGACTCAACGTGGTCCTCACTGTCAGAACTGCGTTCATTCATAGCATCAGTCTGCTAGCAGCAGTATAGGCCTACATAAATAACAGACGTAGAATGCTGTGATTGACCAATCAGATGAGTATTAAACAAAGCTGTGTAATAAAGGGGCTGTGATTGGCCTGGCCATTTTCATGCCGGGTGAAAATCTGCTTGAATGGGAGTGGGCGGGGACAGACACGTCTGCCAGAGCAAATTATTTAACGTCAATATCTTGGTATCTTACTGTAAACAAAAGAGATGGTGGAGACAATTGGTTGCCTCTAGTCTACAGTATCTCATGCCAGTGGTATTGTTAGTTTTGGTGCTCCACATCAAGACCACATTTCCCATAATCCCCATGGCTGCCAGTCACAAAGTGGCTCTTTGCTTCTTCAGTCAAAGCTTTTCTCTTTGTGTTTTGAAGAACATATTGGAAGTGGTTTTTCCATTGTTCTTTCTCTCCTTTCACCATCTGCTATAACATAATCTGTGAAAGCTTCAGCTCTGTTTGCTCTGGAACAGGTGTGTGTCATAAAGCTATCTAGCAGATTTCCCTCCAAATCTGATCAGATTGCACACAATGCAAACTGTAGTGTAGCTGTCAATCTCCTCAGCAATGTCTAATTTGTTTACATTCATTATTAATATCTTAAAATTAATGTGATAATAGATTATTGTTAAATTGCTACACATTTCACCTTTAACGTAACCTGTTTGGACTGCACAGAATGCAGGGACACTGCACTTTGGTTGACTTTATACTATAGATGCATTTGTGTGCCGAATATATGGATAACCAAAGTTGTGGTGTAACCCACATAACTGGAGACTGAATGGAAAGGAAAAGGAGTTGCATTGGTTTTGGATTGCATGTGTATAATTTATTTTCCGAATAAGGTAACAATTCTCATTGGCCTGTATGATTATGTCCATCAGTGGCAATATAACTCAATTAAGGTGTCTGATAATGGAATTAATTGACCACAGATTCCTCCTTAATTTAGTTGATTGACAGAAAAGTAATCGCAAACAATTTTTTATAATCGATTAATCGTGTAGACACATTTTTTAAGGGAAAACAAATATTAACACTCTCTTGTTCCAGCTTCTTAAATGTTAAATGTGAATACTTTCTGGTGTATTTAGTTTTATATGACAGTAAGTAGTTATTTGGGTTGTGGACTGTTGTGGTGTGGTCAATGGTCAGGACAAAAGAAGACATCAAGGATGCCATCTTGGCCTTTGGGGGAAAAGTGGTCGACATTTTTCACCATTTTGTGGCATTTTATAGACCAAATTATCGATAATGAAAATAATCATTAGTTGCAGCCCTATATTAAATACAATCTTTATTCCCCTTCTACACTTTGTATTACACATAAAACATTGCAACGCGTTCATGAACAGGGGTTTTAATTTGAAAGTGCTCACAGGAAGTCAGGAAGTTTACTCTGGCTGGCTTGACACTGGAGTGTCTGCAGGCGCTTCTTTGATTTCATGCAGGGAAGCAGCAGCTACAAATTTCTTGTTTTCATCAATGATCCCAAAGCTGACGTGACAGAGGGTTTGTCTGCATGCTGAAAGGGACAATGTGGGATATTTTCCCAGAGGGATCCTGAAACTCCACTCAGAAGGTGAGAGTTTGTGTGTCATTTTAGTTTAAAGGGTTAAAAATGGGCATAAATAATTTCCCATGCAACACTAATTCAATTTAACACTTTTTAGGAAATGCCATTTTTAAATCAAATTTGACCATGTCAGCTCATTTTATGGATGAAATAGCTAAAGTGCCACATATATGTATAATTACTGTAATATAAAATCTAATGCATTTGACATTTTCTAGTATGTAAATTTATAACCAACTTTGAACTCAAGGTTGCTGCTACAGTGTTGCAATTGAAGCTGTTGCCACACAAAATAACATTTTAACAACAACATTTTAACAACATTCATTATAGTTCTCAATTCAAACAAAGTGTCAGTGCAGAGTATGAAAATCTGTAAATCCCATGAACTTTGATTGTATGCATGTTTTGGGTCTTTGATTACAAAAAGGGCAAAACATGTTTAGAAATGTTTTGATCTGCAAGCCAGTGTATAGTATTTTTCACAGAATAAGTTGAACTCATTATTCCCTGCATTTGTATTTTAGAATTGGAGTATTTTTCTTCTTTATTCATTCTATATTTATTCTCTTATTTATTAATTATATTATTTATTCATGTTTTAATTAATTAATCAATTAGTGAATCAATCAAACAACCAATCAATCAGTCAACTCTTCCAGTCGTGCACACTGTTTGAATGGTGCATGTGGACAGTAGTAGAGTGGGTTGGTACAGTGGTTCAGTGTGTTAGTCCAGCATGGCAGTGGGACGGCGGGTTGAGGAGTTCACATGAATGTTGGCAGCGGGCCTCCTCTCCTCCTCCTCCTCCTCCCCAGTTTCATTCCTTTTCATCCTCTCCCTCTCTCAGCCTTCTCCGTCTCTGTTCTTTTGTTTCATCTCCCATCTCTACTTTCATCCTCGGCCACTCTGCCTTCTTTCGCTCAAACCCGCTCAAACATTCCCAATCCCATCTCTGTAGCTGCATCTATTTACATGTGACAAAAAAATGCCAAAACTACAAAAGTGCGAAAACATTCCAGTCAGCAGATCATCTTCAGTTCAGAATAGATTTCTGTTGTGCAACTTTTTAGTTTTTGTACTTTTTGTCTCTTGTATGACTTTTACCCTGAGCAGAATAGACTGTAGCCCCGTTACTCCTCTTTCCAGGTATGACGTCATCGTCTACCCTACAAGAGTCCCGTCTCCGTACATAGACTCGCCTGCGACTCTGGCTCCCAAGCAGGCGCGGCTCCAGTATTGGGCCTGGCGGGCCTAGGCCCACCCACTTTTTCCCCAGGCCCAATCAGATTTTTTTTTTTTTTTTTTTTTTAAATATATATATATGTTTTTTTAATTAATTAATTTTTAAAACGAACATTTGAATACAAAATAAACACACAAAAACGTTTCCTGACTCTTTCTAACAATAAAAGAAAAATAAAACTGTTATATTAGACTTCAAGTACTGACAGGAGTTAAATTTGGCGCTTCAGTTGTTGTTGTAATGTACAGTGTAGCTAAAAAAGGTCAAAAAAAGCCCTCAAATCATTAATTTAAATTAGATATTCCTCTAAATATCGCTAAAAATGTAAAAAAAAATACCTCAAAATTTTTTCAAATCGGGTGCCGCCCATCTTGGCCAAGATGGGCCCAGCCTACATTTGTTGAGCCCACCCAAAACTGAAATCCTGGAGCCGCCCCTGCTCCCAAGCTGTATAAATCAGCGATACGGACGTATTTACAATTGTCACAGAAACATTTCAAAGCCACATACTTGAGAAGAAGGGTTCATAGCTTCTCGACATCGGGGTTAGAAAGCTCAACGCTCGATGCTCCTTCATATAGGAACCCCACACCAAAACATGCAATATCCTGGTCGCTGATGTGATGCCTCCTCTGGTCATTAGGGGCGCCTGTTCGGAGGAAGGGGAACTCGGAATAGCGTGATCCTCTCACGTGCTATATTCCCTACCGGTGAAGCTTACCCTGTCAGGTGAAAAGAAGCGGCTGGCTACTGCCCATGTCTCGGAGGAGGCATGGAGCCAGTTTCGGCTCTCCCCCAGCAACCAGGATCAATAAATTTAAATTAGCACTAATGGGGGATAAAAATGGGATAAAAAATCAAGAAAAAATATATAAAAAAAAAGAAAAGAAAGCTTGACGCTGCTCATAAATGCCTCTTGTCATCCGAAGTCTGTGCTGGTGATATTATTTTTTCCGGGTTAGAGCCCAGCCGTCACAGCGCTCAACAGCGCCACTCTGGTCGAAAGCTCGGTAAAAAATAATATCACCAGCACAGACTTCGGATGAAAAGAGGCATTTATGAGCAGCATCGAGCTTTCTAGCCCCGACGTCGAGAAGCTATGAACCCTTCTTCTCAAGTAGGTGGCTTTGAAATGTTTCTGTGACACTTGTAAATACGTCCGTATCGCTGATTTAGACAGCTAAAGAGCCAGAGTCGCAGGCAAGTCTATGTACGGAGACGGGACTCTTGTAGGGTAGACGATGACGTCAAACCCGGGGCATGACTGCAGAGTTGCAAAGTAACTACCGGTGAGGTCCTGGCACTTTAATTGAGTATTTCCATTTTGTGCATTCCAGAGGGAAATCATATTATTTTTCCTCCAATACATTTATTTAGACATCTGGAGTTACTGGTTGCTTTGCAGAGTAAGGTTTTACACACAAAACATATGATACTGTAAACTAATAAAATATGTTACATTGTTACAGTTGAAACTCCCCAACAGTATATGGAGCAGTTAGACTGACAACATTGAAATACTCCTCCTTACACTTTAATGCATCAATAATTTAACACTGAAAGAATGATGACTTTACTTTGATACTTATTTTACTAATGCTTCTATACTGTGCAGGTTAACATGTTTAACCTACGAAGGCAGAATCTTTACTTTTAATAAAATATTTTTCCTATTGCTGCTTTTACTTACTTACTTTTTCCCACCACTGGTAGTTTATCACTTAATTATCAAGTTACAAAGTTGGCAGTTGCATCCTCTCTTACCTTTAGAAAGGTACACATTCCAGCACGGTCACCAGAATAAAATGTCAGCATTGTACGTTTCTGCAATCCACGGATAAGTACAATATAATATAATAATGTAGAATATCGTCTAATTTCTGAACCAAAAATGCATATGATGTTTCTACATACGTGTTTATCAATATTACGTCATAGTCTGCTATTGAAATAGTGCTGGGCCAGTAAGGATGTTGTGGCTGGGGTGGGTGGAGGTCGTAAACACTTGCCTTTCACCCCGGAGAGCTACATTTCAACCATGAGTCACATTTAATGTTTTTATTGTTTAAGCCTAACCCAAACCATGACCCTAACGTTAATCAAGTTGTTTTACTTGCCTAAACATAACCAAGGTTGTGAAAGTTGTTTTATTTGCGTTTAACATTTGTAAGGCAGCGAGGTTTGGCATTTCAATTTAACCGCTGTTTTCTTGTTTATGCTGAGATTGTACACGTCCATGGATTGCAGAAACGTACAACGCCAACATTTTATCCTGGTGCTTGGGTTGGACATTCACACAGTTCCACGCCTTCACACCTGAGAGCAGCACAGTACAACCGCAGTCTTTTATTCACACCTGAGAGCGGCCCAAACTGCAGTCTTCTACTGACACGGCGTTCTCTAGTCTCCTGTCTCTTCCCTCAGGATGGCTAATTGGCCCACTCTGTACGCCCAGTTATGGGGGGTGAACCGTCACTCTACCAGCCTGGGGAAGATCTGGCTTTCGGTGCTGTTTATCTTCCGGGTCATGGTGCTGGTCGTGGCTGCCGAGAGCGTCTGGGGTGACGAGCAGTCCGACTTCACCTGTAACACACTGCAGGTGAGGATGCTGATGTGCTTCATTGCAAAATATACGACATCATCATCATAATTAAAATTGGATTCTCCGAAGGAGGAACGAATGGAACAAGAGAGAGGAAGGGACAAAATGTAGGGAAACAGTGGATGGATCAATCCAGAAGGAGACGGTAATGCAACATAAAGGATGCCAAGTGCCATAAAACACCACAGAAGAAGAAGAATTAAAATGAGCAGGCGGTGGTAGTCACGGGTGGTGTCTGTTAGTCACTTTTCATTGTGACATCAGTGATGTCATAAATCAATTGTTCACAATTTTGGTCACGTGTTGATTGTGGGATCATCAGTGATATTATAAATGAATTATGTCATCAGTGATGTCATAAACCAATTGTGACATCAAGAGCCAGAGAACCTGCTGAGGCCAGGCAGCAAGACCAGGCAGATCAAGCTCAAATGAGGCAACGTTCAGTTTCAGTTTCTGACCTTCCCAGTCCCCCATTCTGGCATCATCAGTGATGTCACTCATGTCTATTTGATTTATGACATCACTGATGATGTCCCTCCTGTAATTATGACATCAGTGATTACATCAACAGTCATGAATCCCATAGTCTCGCTGGCCAGCCTGGCGGCACTGGTCACCATGATGGGCGGCGCTTAGCGGCAGTGCCCTTGGAAAATAGTTTCCAACAATCCAACTTGCCATTTTCAGCGTGTAGCAACAAGCTAGCATGTAAGTTTCTGCCGTTAGCTTGCCAGCTAGTTAGCGTTGTTGTTTTCACTGCTATTACTATTTACAGCGACACACAGAGAGGAGGGAGCGGAAGCCACTCTGATTGACATAAGCGGGGATCGGAAATCCGGCAGTGTCGACGCTTCCAATGGGAGAGCAGCTATAGAGCAGGGGAGGGCTTATGCCAGCAGCCTTTTTCCGTGCAGCCAGACTCCTCTCACGGAAGGGAGGAGAGGCTGGCCAGCGAGACTATAAATCCCACAACATGTTGTGCCGATGGCGCATCGTCTACAGAGTCTCCACCCTAGAAATCGAACGTGTGCTAGTAGCCTATAAAAAATAATATGTTCCACAATCCACATGGTTGTGAATACAATAACTCAAGAATCATAGAATGATAAAAACGTCATACATACACACATTACAGCCAGGTTCCCCCTATAAACTAAATGTTTTGATTTTGGAGCAGCTTGCTGCATAATTTAGCATATTAATTAGAGGAAAATGTCTTGAAACGAACATGATTCTGTAATGCTTTAATAGACATATTTAAGTGTTTTTATTTGCAAGGTAGAGTACAGTACACATTGGTTGTAATCAGACAATCACAATCTCCAATGAAACAATAAGTAACTCAGAATGTACAGTCTCCCTCTATTTTCTTTTTCACAAATAACCAACACAAAAAAACAACAACAAATTCAGACAAGAAAAGAAAAGAAACATAATATATATATATACACACACACACACACACACACACACACACACACACACACACACACACACACACACACACACACACACACACACACACACACACACACACACACACACACACACACACACACACTCCAATATCACAACAATGAATGCTTTAATAGACAGAGTTCATATTAATACCACCCATGTGTTATTAGTGTAATCATTGTCTCATTAGCATAACTGATTTATCACATTCTCTGAAATGTAAGTATTTTGTAAGAAAACAACTCAAGAGGAAAATAACTTCAATAATATTTCGTAATGAGTTTTACTTTATGCCAGGAGTAATTTAACAACAGTAAGGGAGCCCGGGGATGATTCGTAACACATTTCATCCATAGAGTCTATATAAGTCTGAGAGTTTTGGTGGGAGATCTCTCAAATTTTGTGTGCCCACATTTGTCTGCTACAAATAGCAATCAATGTAATCTCTATTATAATATGACAGACTTCATGATGTCAAACACAAGGAGTGCCATGATTGTTACAACCTATCCCACTACTGGGGTGAGTGGTAACACTAGCTGGGTACGCTGCAACAACAACAGTAAAGAAGAAAAAATTGATACCACATCATACAATTTGCATAATGTAATGAAAAATCTATGACTTTAAAGAACATCAGTTCTTTGGCTGTAAAATCTGCATTATTGCTGACAGCCATGAAACTGCACATGAAGGATGTGGTGGGTGTGTACAGGTGATCATATGACTAACTTATCCTTGATTGGTGGAAATGGTGCTGTTACAACTCATCCAATGTTACACCCAACCCCAGTCTCCCCTACAGTAAGTTTGCCATATCGTTCATATCACATTTTGGAAGAAACTCATGATGATGATGGCGATGATGATGGTTATGATGATGATGGCGAAGACTATACAGGGCAGCAGAGTGACATAAAGTGAGTATGGAGACTGAAATAATTTCCCTACTACAGGACTCAATTAGCGTGTGTGTCTCTGTGTTCCAGCCTGGTTGTGAGAACGTCTGCTACGACCACTTCTTCCCCGTCTCCCACATCCGTCTCTGGTGTCTTCAGCTTGTCTTTGTCTCCACGCCAACCCTCCTCGTCGCCATGTACATTGCCTACCGTAACCATGGCGATAAGAAGAAGCTCCTACAGGTATGTGTAGTAGGCTATTTAAAAATCTAACTAGAGACCATCTCGCGATTGGATCACCCCAGCCGCGACGGCTGTGACAAAGGAATGAGCCAGGGGTGTAAAGTGTGTGTGTGTGTGTGTGTGTGTGTGTGTGTGTGTGTGTGTGTGTGTGTGTGTGTGTGTGTGTGTGTGTGTGTGTGTGTGTGTGTGTGTGTGTGTGTATGTGTGTGTGTGTGTGTGTGTGTGTGTGTGTGTGTGTGTGTGTGTGTGTGTGTGTGTGTTTAGGGTTAGGGCCCCCTTGCTTGAATCACACCCATTTCCGAACTCGATGTTTTTTGTTTTTTTTTATATATATTTTATTTTCACATTTTAAATTTGTATAGAACACAAACAAGACAAAACAGACAAACAGACTCAGACACAGGGGAAAGAAATGAAAAACAAAACAAAAACAAAACAAAAAATATAATCAACATTACAAAGTGGTGCCGCCAGCCACCTATGGTTCTTATGTTCTTGTAAACGATATACCTGGGATCTCACTCAAGGGGTCTATGGGAAGCCAGCCGGGTGAGTCACCCGTCACCCCTAGCCTCGTTGAGGTAAACTAAAAACGGGTCCCAGATAGTTATACATTTTCTAAGTCCATTGGTTCTCAGGAACCTAAGTCTCTCCATGCGTATAACAGAGGTCATGTCCGTCAACCACAATTGGAAAGAGGGTGGAGAGGGAGATTTCCATTCCTTCAGAATTTGTTTTTGGCGACAGTTGTCCCCAGTGTCAGAGACTGTTGCACAGCTGTAGGAAAGTTCAGAGAAGACTCCGAGCCTCGATGTTCGTTTTTATGTCAACTACATGCCTGTAAAGTTTTGTAACTGCATCCTGCATGGTTTTGACACTGTTGTGCTCGCAAAATCTGTCCACAGACAGACAGCCAGCCAGCCAGACAGACAGACAGACAGACAGACAGACAGACAGACAGACAGATACTGTATATAAACACCTGGCAAAGTACTCAAAACAGCTTCTGTGGTAGTTTCTGCTACATTTTGCCATGATGACACACACACACACACTCACAAGGTGAAAACCATGGGCGATTCTACGCTTTCCAACTAGGGAGTGAAAGATGAGGAACCAATGCAGAACCCCATTAGGGGGGTCCAGAGGGGCTATGCCCCCCGGCAGAAAGCTTTGTACATTTTAAAGTAAAATGCATCAATCTTGTGCACTTTGAGAGCAAAATGAAGAGGCTAGAGACAGAAGTACACACATCACATTAATATCCTCTTTACTATGCTTTACAATTATGAAAAAAAATATTGTCTCCTTATATTCTGCATACAGGTTGTTTAAATACAATGGCCCATCTATATGAAAATCACTTCCAGGGGAGAACTCAAGTACAAAGTAACATTTGCTTTGTATGCATAAACAAAATTAAAATAAAATAAAAACTAACTGATTGGAATGATGTTCAGCCAACACAATACTTAGGCTATATAAGCCCTAAAGCAGGAATTTGCAGTCAACTAGTAGAAATTAATATGTGGCAGTCAAAATCTATTTGTGGTGCTCAAAACCTATTGTGGTGTACCACCACAAATAGATTGATGTATGGGAAACACTTGTATAGTATGGATATGACAACACATTCTCACTGTGCATCACCGAGCAAAACCACACAATCAGCACCAACATATCGTCACAATATGCTGAATCACACCTACATGCAAGTTTGCCCAAGCTGCAGTCAGGTGATGTCTCTGTTCTCACACTACTGTCTGGAGAAATGACATAGTCCAATCTAAGCAGAGGTGGAGCTTGTAAACTGCAAATTGTAGCCTTCAAATTGTTCCATAAAATGTCACATTTGTTATCTGAACAGAGGCAAGTATCCCATGTAATGTATCACTTGATATTTTATGTGTACATAAAATACACATGATACATGTTGTATCATCACATAATGTCATTTCAAGTGATGTCATACCATATCATGCATAAATTCAAATTCATAATAAGCTTTATTGGCATGAATTGGGAAACAAATTTTGCCAAAGCATATTGTGATATCACATCAAAAATAAATAAATGCAATTTTAAACATATCAGCTCTTGTCATGTAATGTCATATTTGTATATTTGTCATAATAATATGTTGATACATAATGATAGAGAAAATTCTATTCTCTATCACATAATATCAAGTCTTGTAAAATCATGTCATATTATGTGATGTGATGTCGTGTCGTGTCATGTCGTGTCGTGTCGTGTCGTGTTGTGTCATGTCATACATTGTATTGTGCACCAGGGTTCTGGTAGAGCTGGTTTCCTCAAGGGCTCAGCAGCATCCCAGGAGACAGAACTGGAGAGTTTGAAGAGGCGGAGATTCCCACTGGCCGGCGCCCTCTGGTGGACGTACGCCTGCAGCATAGTGTTCAGGCTGCTGTTCGAAGGAGGATTCATGTAAGATCTGTTTATCTGTTTCTCAGTATGTCTATGTCTTTGCCATCAATGTAAATATGAATTTGATCAACATGGATGTCATCAAAGAAAGAAAGATCATGGTATTTATATTTTTCTTTATGTCTACATAATATATATTATTCTATATACCCTGAAGTGGTCTCATAACATTTTGCTGATCTACAAACAGCGCGTCATTATCTCTGTAGGTATGCCCTATACGTGGTTTAAGATGGTTTCTTTATCTCTGTAGGTATGCCCTATACGTGGTGTACGATGGTTTCCAGATGCCACGGCTGGTGCAGTGTGACCAGTGGCCGTGTCCCAACCTGGTGGACTGCTTCATCTCGCGCCCCACTGAAAAAACCATCTTCACCATTTTCATGGCCACCGCCTCTTCCATCTGCATGGTCCTTAACGTGGCCGAACTGGCCTATCTTGTTGCCAAGGCTGTCACCAGGTAGAGGTATAGGATGAATCAGCATGACATCATGACAACAAAAAAGCACTTCCGGGTGCCACTGCAGCAGTTAACTAGTTTGAAATTTTCAAACAAATGTTACTATCTCAAAAACTATACGTCACATTGCTTATATTTTGACTTTGTGAGTGAGAGCAGAAGTACAGTAGCTCAAGGGTCTGATATATATGTATGTAGTGTTAAAGTTGTATGAAATGTCACAGTTTTGTGTGGATTTAGTAAGAAGTACAGCCTGCTAGAGTCACACATTCTCAAGGCTGGCTCCATAGCGTCCCATTTTAAAGGCTGAAAAAAACATAAACTGCGATTTCTCAAACAGTACAAAATATCAATTAAAGCTGAATTAAGGTGATAGTCCTAACAGTGGTCACTCGTTTAAAGTTGGAATGGAGTGTCTAGCTTACGAAGGAGCAGTTCGATCTCAAAGAGGGCATGGTTTTACATTGAACTGCTGTTTAAAACCAACAGCAGTTGCCCCCAGGAGCTGTGGAAGCCGTTTGTTTAAAACAACCTGATCCCTCCTATTAATCAGTCAGTCAGTCAGTCGGTTGATTATTACTAGTAGTAGGCTACCTTGCTGGTCCAAAGTGTGGAAAATGAATTGATCATTGTACATGATATATACAGTAGTAGACAAAATTACTACACAGAAAATCCAATGCCTATCGAGTGTAGCCTGAGCCTCAGAACTGAGACTCAGAGAGACTCAGACAAGTGCCCACGAATTCCACTGCAGGCTCCATTTAAAATGGCCCTACTTGTTCATACATGTAATGTAGCAATCACAAGAAAATTACTTGTTGTCAACATTGTTGTCCGTCAAAACAGGCTATTTGTGTTCTTGAATGTTGCATAGTTTTGTCTCAATGTTTTTTCTGATTCCCCCCCACTTTCTCCCCAATTGTACTTGGCCAAGTACTGTGTGTGTGTGTGTGTGTGTGTGTGTGTGTGTGTGTGTGTGTGTGTGTGTGTGTGTGTGTGTGTGTGTGTGTGTGTGTGTGTGTGTGTGTGTGTGTGTGTGTGTGTGTGTGTGTGTGTGTGTGTGTGTGTGTGTGTGTGTCATGCTACATGTATGAAAATGTAGGGCCCTGAAAAAGGGCTATACTGTATGTAAGAATATTGGAAAGTTGATATACACTGACTGTGGTAGAAAAAATAAAAAATAAAGTAGGACTATTTTAAAAGGAGCCCACAGTGGAGTTGGCGGGTCCTGTCTGAGACGCAGGGAGAATCCAAGAGTCTCTGTTCTGAGGCTAGAGCAAGTGAGGAGCAGATTGTACGAACCAAAGCGTTTTGTCCAGTTGGGTTTGGGGAACACACACAATCTAAATTCTAGCACCATGCAGTCCCCTGATGGGGCAAAAGCATTAACGCTCTCATGCTACCACGACACAGAACCACAACAAAATGGAGGTGGAGCATTGTTCTTTCCATACAGTACTTCAAGTATGTTTTCCTTCTCTCATGTGCAGCCCCCAATTGGCTATTGCTGGTCTCCATTCAGATTTGATTCACTGATCAGCTCACAATACAGGAAGACCTCATGACTTGTCCAATATTTAAGATACTTTTAATAGCCATAGTGAGTAATCATGTTACAAACGAGGAATTTGACTTTGTGCAGTATTTGTCTTTGTGCAGTCCATATTCAAGGTGTAAAAATCTATGTATGAAATAGAGATAGTCCCGACTGGGACAAGGAGGCAAGAGATTAAAGTCATCTATACAACGCCACACCTAGCGTTGAATCAGTCTGAAGTCTGAACTTGATAACCACTTGTGATGCCAAATCATGGCTAGAAGTCATAGTGTGTATGCAGGCCTTGCCCTGCCAGTGTAAACGCCCTCCCAGAATGCGCCGAATGTAAGACCCTAACCCTAAAATCTTTATGTCATACTTTGTGGTCTGTCTTTTCAAATTCCAGGAAGTCCTAAAAGACCATTCACACGTTCTCCTCATCTCAGGTGCCTCTCCTGTCAGAGGGCCATAGGAAAACGCAGCCACTCACTCCGCTCTGGGAGTGCAGAGAAGAGTCTGATGCAGAATAAGACGAACGTCAAGTTGCTGTCATCTTCAAAGATGGCCGTCTCGACCTGAGGAAGCAGTGGATGCATGCACACGTACAAAGCTCTCCCTTCTTTCAACTTTTTACCCTTGTCTCACTTCTTTCATCATGAAATGATTATGGGGGATCATGGGGAGGGAGTGGAGACTTGGTCCAGGTGCATTATGAACTGAAACCAGACATCTTCTGTTTTATTAGTGCAGTATTTGATTTAGATTTCTGTTTCAGAAGAGGAGAGTCATATGCATGCTACTCTGTTGCTCTGTTCTAACCAACGTCTGTACATTGTGGCTAAGCATTTCTCTTATGCAGGTAGAATTACATTGGCTTGAGTAATGGCCCTGTGATAAATAACCAAATGGTAGCAACCACCCACAAGCTAACCATTTCTTGGTTACCTGAAGCGAAAGTGCACAAACCGTTTTCCTACCATTTTGCAAGTACCTGGTGAAATCTTCAGAGTGCTTTCACCAATAAGAGTGCCAATCATTGATAGCGTGCCTGGTCTTCTCAAGGCTGACATGTCGGTGGGGACTCTTGTCGCATAACTTGGGTTCAAGTAAGTTTGAATTGCTTGAGACTTGGTTTGATGTACAGTATGAGCCTGACTTGACTTGGCTAGGTTATGATGACCTCGAACTTGACTTTGACTTGTACTTTGACGACATGAAAAGTTTCACAAAGTCTCGAGAAAATCTTGTGTTTGTGTAAATGACTTGGATTGAAAGTGAAAATTTAAGTTCCAATGGCATTTCCTAATCAATAAACTAATAACTCATACCAATACAATGTGTATGTAATTATAGCTTATTGATTAGGAAATGCCAATGGATGAGAGAGAGAGAGAGCTACTGTTTTGTTTATCTTACTTGTGATCTGGCTCGCTTTTTTATCCGTTGTCCGTGTGTGTGTGTAAAGTAATTTTCAACACCTTACCTTCTAGTCGATGTGGGGTTTCTGGTGACAGAGGGAGGTTGTTATCCTGCTTGACCAGTTCTGTCATCGTAATGGAAACACACATACATAGGAGGAGATTTCTCCCCTCTACTCTACTGGCCTTAGTTCAGAGGGCTCAGCATGACAATGACCATGAGACAGGAACACTTACTGATACAGACAGGAGCCCTGTAGGCTCCAAGTCAGAGTAATCACCCCTCCTCTCTCTGTTTCTCTCCTCCTCTCTGCCTATAAATATGTCACATATATAAACACATATGTCAAATGTGAGATCTTCACTGCATTCCACAAATCCTCATGTAATCTATACATCAATGTATATTGAGATGTTTGCAGTCCTTCTCTAATGATGATTAGAGGAGATTAAGAATATGGCTTCATTAAATACACTTTTATAAGACACTTCCTGGAATCTTGGCTTCATTCAATTTGGTTTATATTAGCTTATATATATTATATAGCGGGTGAGGGATGGTGAAATTCCATTCTATAACAGAAAGTGATTAAATTGTTCCAGCAGGTGACTGAATTGAAATTCTGTTTCTGAATTTGTTTGGAATGACTAATCTACTTTAGACTTGAGACATGACTTGAGACTTGCGCCTCAAGACTTGAAACTGACTTGGGACTTGACACTCAAGACTGCTCAAGACTTGACAACACAGAGATTTGAACCCACTCAACCCAGATCTTCCAAATGAAGGGATATGTCCCAACTCATTACACTACCACACACTCGGCTGTATAGATTCAAATTATTTGCCAAGGAATCATTTATAAAACTTAATTGGGAACAGTGTTACAAATCAAATCCTTTCTTGCTTGATCTTATTTTAACGAAAGTCTGAATGATATGACATGATAGCCAGTAATGAATAGACCCAAGACAGCATGATACAAACTAAGCATGTATAGCCGTATACTGTAGAGTACAGTGAAACTGCTGCTGTCTTGGCCTCAACACTGTGGGCTTAATATGCCAGCTAGCCCTGTTATTTTCTCTAGCTAGCATATAGGCCTAATCAATCTAGTATTTTATTGACGTTTTTGGTAAGCTATTTTGAAGTTTAAAGGAGGCAGCTTTAGTTGAAGCTATAGTTACTGTGGAAAATATGTACAAATACCCCTATAGTCTATACTTTATTTTTAGCTAACAATAGGCTACTATATATTTATACCGACGATACCTTTATGAGCCAATTGTTCTTGGGTAGTGGGAATGGGAAAGAGGAGATGGGAGCATACCAGTAATATCCTAAGTTAAACATTACATTTCATTACTACATTACATTACAGGATACCAAGGAGAGAAACCTGAAGAGTGAGAGAGAGCATGTGTGTGTGTGTGTGTGTGTGTGTGTGTGTGTGTGTGTGTGTGTGTCAGAGAGAGAGAGAGAGAGAGAGAGAGAGATAAGTAGCCTACTAAAACATATACACAGTGTTCATAGTGGTCTATGCTATCTTGCCCCTGTTTGTTTTTGTAGTTCAAGTAGTAGCCTATTCAAAAAGTATAGTATAGAGATAATTGTCTCTGCATTGAATGTTTGTGTATTAAGACTTTCACATTTATGTTTAGTGAGAGAGTGAAAGTTGCTTTCATTTTTGTGACATTGTTGTGTGTGTGTGTGTGTGTGTGTGTGTGTGTGTTCACTTTTCTGCTATGCACAATAATGATGATGATTTTATGTTGACCCATTTACCACCTGTGTGTCTGATGTATATGGGGGGGGGGTGGGGTTGGGGGGTGGGGTCTTACGTCCTGCGTCCTATTTATTTAGGCTATGTCAATGCCTGCGTCACGTGCAGAGGGTTGTGTGTGTGTCGTGTATCCGAATCCGTAAATTCGACGCCCAAGCGCGTCCTTCCTACTCCCTCTCATCAAAGGCACTTTCCTAAGGTATTTGGACATTTTATCGTGCACATTATATTAATATGAAACTTTTATATTCTATAGGAGGGATCAGCCGAGCAGCATTTTGGTAAACAAACCGCGTCACTGGGTGGCAATGGCAATGGAACCCTATGGAACCTGAGTTTGAAGGTCTGGCTCTAGCTGGCGACCGCGTGTTTACAATTTCAAAACTGGACAGTTCACACAACTTTAACACGACATGCATATATTATACATCAAACTCTTGAGCTACTTCTGCTCACACTCAGAATGTCAAAATATAAGCGATGTGATGTATACGTTTTGAGATATTAACGTTTGTTTGGCACAACTCATACTAGTCTAGTAGGAAGGAGGGGATATCATGCACCCCCCGGAAATATACTTCTAAACAGCATTTCTAGATTGGAAAAATTGGGTAAAAAATGATGAGCTATGTTAAAAAGTTGTGAAAATGTCCCACATTTTATGCAAATTAGTGCCGCCATCACCAAAAAGTATAATTTCACTATATCTCAGCCAATATTGCAGATAACTGAACAAATAAGGTGTCTAGACCTATGTTTTGAGGGTCAAGGATCATAATAAAACTATTCCTGAAGTGGCCACATGTAGCCTATTTGTGGCATGCTACTATGCAAATTAGTGCTGCCATTATGAAAATATATGTTTTTCGTTCATGTAGCCTACTAAATACCTCAGTCCAAAGTTCAACCCCTTCGCTAGCTAACTCAGCTACACACCACACTACATCACAATACAGACATGTAACAGGACACATGATACGCGATATTTGGTGGAAATCTGACTACAAATATTGCACGGTCAGTTCTAGCTTGCGTGCCTTGTGTGCGCTAAGCGAGATAAGAGATGAACCCATCTTCATCAACAAACTAGGTTCTAGCTTGATTTAATATGTTTACTAGCTCGCTAGTAGTACTAACTAGCTACTAGCTCTCCATGACCATGTTTTTACCCTGTAGTAGAATTGTGGCCTGTTACACATCTGTATTGTGATGTAGTGTGGTGTGTAGCTGAGTTAGCTTCTTACCTTGTTTTTTTGGAGGTTGAATACCCAGCAAAATACACAGTTGGCATCAGGAAGGGGTTGAACTTTGGACTGAGGTATTTAGTACATGAACAAAAAATTATATTTTTATAATGGCAGCACTAATTTTCATAGTAGCATGCCACAGATACATGTGGCCACTTCAGGAATAGTTTTATTATGATCCTTGACCCCCAAAACATGGGTCTAGACACCTTATTTGTTCAGTTATCTGCAATATTGGCTGAGATATAGTGAAAATATACTTTTTGGTGATGGCGGCACTAATTTGCATAAAAATGATATGTGGGACATTTTCAACTTTTAACTTAGCTTAACTTAACTTAACTTAACTTTTTAACATAGCTCATCATTTTTTACACAATTTTTCCAATCTAGAAATGCTGATTAGAAGTATATTTCCGGGGGTGCATGATACCCCCTCCTTCCTACTAGACTATAGGGACTATACTAGTTAACTGCCGCGGGGTCCCGCTGATCAGGAATCAGCGTGATGTCACAACAACAACAAATCACCGCAAACAAACAAACAAACAAACAAACAAAAACGCGCGGAACCGCGGCAGTTAACTAGCGTTAGTATGAGTTGTGCCAAACAAACGTTAATATCTCAAAAACTATACATGACATCGCTTATATTTTGACATTCTGAGTGACAGCAGTAGCCCAACAGTTTGATGTATATTATGCATGTCGTGTTAAAGTTGTGTGAACTGTCGTAGTTTTTTTAAATGTACACTGCACAGCTGGGGCTAGAGTGAGCACTCAAAGCTAGCTCCATAGGGTCCCATTGCAGTTTCCACCCGGAAACGCGGTTTGTTTACCAAAATGCTGCTCGGCTGATCCCTCCTATAGAAAATGTATAGACTGTCATATAATGTGTAAATAATTGCGACTGGCATGTGATCTATCGAAAGACCGGAAGGTCCGACCGTCATATTGGAAACTCATGAAAGAGAGCAATTTGGTTAGGTTAGCAACATTTAAGTTGAACTGAAACCTATCCTGAATTGAACTTCAAGTCATTTTGAATTGATGATTTATACTGTGGGACAGTTAATCATTTCAGAGCAGAAGCGCTGCCATATGGCCAGTGTTGGGCAGTAAAGTAACATGTTACTGTAATTGTATTACTTTCCACAGTAACTAGTAATGTAAGGGATTACAAATAAATAAAAAGTAGCCTATGCATGCAGTTTGGCTGATTGATGGACTCCTCCTGTAAGTTTAATTATTGTTCCAATAAAGTGGATTCAGTTCTAAAGGAGCTAGCTAAACCGGTTGTGCGTCACTTTTATGGAAAGGGGGATAGCGAAATTAATATAGTAATGTAACTATTTACTTTTGAAACCAAGTAATCAGTAAAGTAATTGTATTACTTTTTACAGGATTAATACGTAATCAGTAACTTAATACTTTTCCTGAGCAACTTTCCCAACACTATGGCATATACACACATCATTTTCAATGAGCTGATGTGAAAGTCATGTTACGGCCTGGACACACATCTCGCGTCTGCTGTGCGTCTGCGTTGCATCTGCGTGGCGTTACCTGTTGATTTTCATTTCGGCGCCCATGTTAACAGGTTACAGCAGCCACACCACCGGCATCAGACGCGCGTCTCAGGTGCGTGTCTTGCGAGGCGTGAGACGCGCGTCATCTAGAGAATAGAAGCGACGCCTATTTTTTCCTTTTACCGCGCGCATGTCTCTAGCGTGTCTCTACACAAATAGACACAAAATACATTAAAATTATATTTTACAGGGGCAGCCACAGCTAATCAAGGAGGAGGATGAGCTGAGCTCACAGCTGCAGTTCTCCTGCCCTCTGAAAACCACATAGGCTACAACGTGGCTTCGTTCCTCCCCTCCCCATCACACACACACAGACACACACACACACACACACACACACACACACACACACACACACACAAATCATAGGCTACTGCCTCGATTCTGAAGTGAGCCCAAGCGATCTTCAGTTAAAATCATCATTGTATTGTTTATAGCAAATTTAATAAAAGGTAAACTCTATAGGAAGAGAGTTGGCAGACAGACAGCAGCACAGCAGCTGCAACGCAGAAGCCACGCTGCCTGTGTGGATGCCGCGGGCGTGCCAGCCGCAGCCATCACGCCACGCACACGCACTAGGTAGGTACACGCAAGATGTGTGTCCCGGCCGTTACAGCTCAATGAAAATGATTTCATGCCCTCTGATTCATGTGTTTTTTGTCCTAGAGTTTATCCTGTGATGATGGGTTTTTAAAGTTTGGTTTGGGGGCCTGCTGTGTTCTAGAGGAACTCACTATTTTGGAGAAATTCACTATTTTGAGATCAAATCCAAAGATCCAGTGAGTCATTTTCTTTCTTTGGGGGGGGGGGGTATGATGGGTTAGTGCAGATTTGGTTACTTGAGGTGAAACCATTGACTGTATATCATATGGACGACACGTCCCCTCTCCCTACTGCTATGCAAAAGTCAAGCCAAAAGATCTTGTTTCCACAAGTTGGCATTTTTGCTTGTGCGACATCATTTGCATTTGCAACTGGAGTCGGGCTGAGCCCCCTCAGCCATGGCACCGTCTGACGGAGGTTTGACAGTGGCTGTCACAGCTGTCAATCATGACTTTTTATATTGTCAGATAACTAATTGATGTTGTGCAATCCGGCCTCCAGAGCAAACAAGCATTTCAGATTGCATGATGGAACGGAGCCCAGTCACCTCATTCCATCTCTGTTCCTACATCCTGGCCTCTCTGCAGATACGTACTCTATGTTTTGCTTTTCTTCAGATGATGAATGCAAATGAGTACAAGCTGACCCAGGGCCCAAAGGATGGCATCTCTGCTGTGAAGTTCAGCCCCAGCACAGCACACCACCTCCTGCTGGTTTCCTCCTGGGATTGCACCGTCCGCCTCTATGACGTTGGAGCTAACTCCATGAGAATGAAATACCAGCACTCAGCTCCAGTTCTTGACTGTGCTTTTTATGTATGCCGCAAACAATGTCTATTATTGTTTAGGCATAGCTCACTCATTAGCCTGCTACACATTGATAATATAACCATTTACATTTTAGGATCCAGCACATTCTTGGAGTGGAGGTTTAGATCAGCAGTTAAAAACTCATGATTTGAACACGGACCAAGGTAAGTTTGCCAGAACAATATATTGTGACAAGGGGTATGTCTGTCAAGTTCCCAAACCTGCGGGGTTGTACCACTGCCTGTGGTTGTTTTATATTCTCTCTAAACAGACACCATAGTTGGAACACATGACGCGCCCATTCGTTGCGTGGAATCCTGCCCAGACGTCAACGTCATGGTAACTGGTAGCTGGGACAAGTCGGTTCGGCTGTGGGACCCGAGGACACCCTGCACCGCTGGCATCTTTACTCAGCCTGAAAGGGTGGAGTCAATCTTCATAGATATGCATAAATTCTGTTATTGCTCATCAGCTACAAGTACTTCAGTTGTTGATGCCGGTGACCTTTTTGATGAAAGAAATGTGAAATTCATCCAGTTATAATTGCATTAATCACCAAGTAGCCTACAGTATATGTGCAGGATGTTATCATGTTGATATGATATTGGTGAAACATTCATTATTACAAATTATAAACATACTGACAACTTACAGGGTTTCCCAAATTCACAGTAAATGTTTGCACAAGGCATTAAATAGCATTAAATTCAGCCATTATGAGTCTGTGGAGGTATCAAGTAAAGCTTTAGCATGGTCTGTGTCTCATGCTTGTCTTGTACTCTCTGTGAAAGGTGTACACCCTCTCTGTGGCTGGGGATCGGCTCATCGTCGGTACAGCTGGAGGGAAAGTACTGGTATGGGATCTGAGGAACATGCGCACTGCACAGCAGAAACGAGACTCCAGCCTCAAAAGTCAGACTCGCTGCATCAGAGCCTTCCCCAACAAACAGGTACACTTTGAATCAGAGTTGTCTTTATTAATGCACCTTCATGACAACATCTAAACTAAGTGGGGTCGCCTGGACTTTAAATAGGGTCGCCTGGGAAGGGGGGGAACAAAAGAAAACACCAGACCCAATTTAATACTACAGAAGACAATTAGGGTCACTGGCCATTTAAAAAAAATGTTTACTTATTTGTTAGTTCCGAGTTTAAATTGATAATACGATTTCAGCTTTGTTCTCTATGAGTGGTAATTGCAGGTGACATCCAATCCAAGAATTCTGCGGGGAAAAAGAAGCATACTATATGACATCACTGACGATGTCACTGATGACATTATCGATGGTGTACCGGAATTTGAATGTCGCGGGTCCCTAGATTTTTGACATGTCAAAATAGGGTCACGAGCCAAAAAAGGTTGGGAACCCCTAAACATTGATGCATCAAGCCAAATCCTTGATTATCCTTCCTTCCTTCACACACACACACACACACACACACACACACACACACACACACACACACACACACACACACACACACACACACACACACACACACACACACACACACACACACACACACACACACAAACAAGAGCAAGGTTTTAAGAGGCAAACATGTGCCATTTATTTTACAGATTACAGTGAAAACTGGAGTCTAACCAAGGTATAAATATTAAAGAAGCGTTGACTTCAGGGCTAACTAACACCAAAAGCGAAATAAACAAAGGAAACAAACAACTAATTACTTAACCCACTAACTAAGGCCTACAAGAAAAGAAATAAACCAACATACATTTCCTAATTCCCTAACTCCCTAATCAAAGAAACAGGACAAAACAAAGCTACAAACAAAATGGCAGTTAACCCCTACTGTTTCACAACAAGATGACTTGCAACAGGTTGCAATACATGAGATCGGCAATATGTAATTTTGTAGGCGGCCCATGTTCCCGCCCCCTTTTAGGGGGAAAACACAAGCCTCTCCCCGTTGACTTCGGTGCAGAGAGGTTTTGCTGTTTCTTTTTCGCTGGACAATGACTGACGTGGATTATTTTATGATTGGTTCCCTTAATATGATTGGTTCGTGTAATAAATGTCCCACAAAAATGTGCAAAAACTCGTATATATTGCGCCCACGTATTATAATTGCAGGGAAACCCCTGAGAGTATCATGCTATCAACATAAAATTCCTCTGTTAATGTGAAGAACGGTAACATCATATTCTGTGTCTTTGCTCCAGGGCTATGTGTTGAGTTCAATCGAGGGCCGTGTGGCGGTGGAGTACCTGGACCCCAGGGAGGAGTTTCAGCTGAAGAAGTATGCCTTCAAGTGCCACAGGCTGAAGAAGAATGGAATTGATTGCGTTTACCCTGTCAATGCCATCTCATTTCACAGTGTTCATAACACCTTTGCTACAGGTATAGGATTCATATCGACTGGTAAATGCTTTTTTCAATTTAAGTATCTGGAAATCAATTTATTTCTTCTTATTTCTTTTTCTGTGTTTCAGTTATTGGTTAACATGTTTCCCATAAAGTCCACTGCCTTTCTCCCTCATTATTCAAGCTATGACCATATTTATGGTTCATAGCCTTGTGACCTATAGGATTAGATCTGCCAAGAGGTGCAGGGCTACGAAAACATCTGCTGCCTGTGCTATGAATGAATGAACAGTAGCACACGTGCTGTACTGTTTTGAAACACATTTTGTTGTTAAGGTTTGCATTTTGTGTGCCCTGTATGCGACATGAATGTCATTTGCCAGTCACAGACCTGTTTAAGTGATGAGCGTCACTACTTGTGCTTGTTTTTAGAGTTGGTAACATACATTTTATACGCATGCTACAATTTTATGGCCTGTGCTACAAAACGATCAACCTCTGTAGCACCAGTGCTATGTGCAAATAAAGTTAAAATACAGCCCTGACGGTGCACGAGGAACACAGTTATTACTGTATATAGATCCTAATCTCAGTAATAACACTGCCTAAATCTTTTGAGGTTGACCGTGAGCCTCTCCTTCTCCCAGGTGGCTCAGATGGCTCCGTGAACATCTGGGACCTGTTCAACAAGAAGCGCCTGTGTCGCTTCTGCGCCTACCCGACCAGCATCGCCTCGCTGGCCTTCAGCAACGATGGCACCATACTTGCCATCGCCTCTTCCTACATGCACGAGCAGGGAGAAGTTAGCCACCCGGAGGACGCCATCTTCATCCGCCAAGTTACAGATGCCCAGACCAAGCCCAAGTGAGTCCTCCTCTACCCTGCCCTTCCCCGAGCTCTTTAGCACGGCGGTTTGCTGCCTGCGGCATTTATAAGGAACACACACAGCTGTGGCATATGTTGATCTATATCTCTGTTTGTTCAGTTTTATATCTATGCTCTTGTGGTAAATATAAAGCATAGTTTAACCTCGAGAGCCTTATGATTTTTTTTTTAGGTTTAGTGTTGTTCTTCTTGTTCACCGATGATTCATTTGATTCTATACAGATATAGGTCGTTTTTATGCATTAAAGGAAAGCTTTGCCGATTTTCAACCCACTTTGTATCATTACAATGTCAGTAATATATGCAGATGGGCAGCCTTGACCTTGTCTTCATGTTTTCCTGCGCTGAGAGCTCTGCAGTTTATTCCAGGCACTTCTGTATCAGAATGACGTGTTACGCGAGCATCTGGGACCTGTTCAACAAGAAGCCCCTGTGTCAGTTGCGTGGCTACCCGACCAGTATCACATCGCTGGCCTTCATGATGGCACCATACTCTCCATCGCCTCTTCCTACTACATGCAGGATGACGCGTTACCCGTCATTCTGGACATTCTGGACATGGAAGTGAACAGATAGATGTTGCTCGAAGGTGGCTTTTAGTTTTAGTTTTTCTGCACATCCAAGGAGAATCGCATCGAGAGCCTTTAACGACTCATACCAGCTGGCGTGGGCGGAGTTTCTGCAGGCAGGCAAATGGATATTTCTCCGTGTGGAAAACATATAGGGAAGGTAAGCACTGTCCATCTGCTTATATTACCGAGATTATAATAATACAAAGTGGGTTGAAAATAGGCAAAGCCTTCTTTTAAGGACCAGTGAGGTTTGCTTTTTTGTTTTTGTTTATGCGGGGGGTTCCCCAACTTTTTGAGTAGGCAGCCAGATTGGAAAAGTAGCCGGCTAAGGGCTGTTTGCGGCGATTGTTTGGATTGACGACTGTTGTTTTTGATTGTTGGGTTATTGTATGTATTAAAACATCAAGTGAAAGCAACTGGGTATTATTTCAACTAATAATCCTTTTAAATTGTAAATGTTTCACTTACTGCCTTGAGTCGGTACAGAAGTGCAATTTGTAATTGTAGGAAATAAGTATAAATAGAGATAAAGATGGCAGTGCTGCATTGGGTCAAGACATCAATATACGTAAGTTAGCAGAGTAAAAATCAGGTGCTCTTCCAGGATGGGGCATATATAGATACAAGATAAAAAAGAGAGGTAGCTGTCCAATATGGTTGCAGGGAGTTCCTCGGGTGTTGAAGGAAAAAGGGAAGACATCCGAGGCACTCTGAGTTATATTAAAAATCCTTTATTCTACAGGGATACCAATGCGTTTCGACTCAAAGCCCCCTATCGTTGCATCGGCGCTGTTTCTAGGCCGAGCGCCTGGCGCAGCGCAAATCAGTGGGCGTGGACCAGCGCACTTGATATCGTCGTGCTGGCGCTACACGCAGCCTAAAGCATTACAACCACGCCTTTTAAGCGTAAAATTATGCACCGTCATGCTCATTGGATAACTGCAATAAACGAATCGCACGCTTGCCTTTTTAGCTCCAATTCCACTGGTCCCGCAAAACCAGATGAAAGCCAAGCGCTCTGCCCCCCCCCCCTCCCTTCATCCAGTCTTGTCTGTCTCCATTATAGGCTATTATTCCATATTATTATGCTTCTCAAACCAATCTAACTGCAGTTTAAATACTGCAAGCATGTAAATACGCTACACTATAGCAAGATCAAAGTGAAAATAATGTTCTAAATGCATCAGCTAGAAAAATATAGCCTATTAGATTGGTGAAAGTTTGTCCAGAAAGATATCATTTTCTCTCGCCTGCTGCAGGAAGGATGATGCACATAAATATAGCCTACATTATGTAAAGTCATTGCATAAATGTGTTTTTATTGTAAAACTAAATGTGGAGTAGGGCCAAGTTATTGGAGCGGACATCACAGTATAGCAGATGACAGTAGAAGCTTCCGAATCGCGTTCCGCTGTCACTTATCTAAATCACGTTAAATCGACAAGGGATATTTATAGCCCCAGTAGGACATATATGTTTCACATAGGGTGGTGTTTTCATTTCGATGTTTTATTTGGTCCAATATTGAAATGTTCTACAATTGGAGGTTGTCTTACCATTACACATTATTTAGATCCTCCCTTAATATAGGTTTTCGGCTCATTTGGTTGCTATTTAGTAGTAGTGAACTTACAGCTTATTTTTTCTATGGGACTCTGAGCGAGGGAGTCAGAGACAGTCGGTATTGTGCCTGGCAGACTGAGGAGAGAGGGAGAGAGTGACATAGAGAAGGGTGACAGAGGAGAGAGCCAGAGGGGAGGGAGAGAGCCAGAGGGGAGCACTCCGCGCAACTGGCGCACTCTGAATAGGCCTGGTTTTCAAAAGCGCAAAGCGCTAAATGTACGCCAGGTCGGAAGATAGCAGTACGCCGGTATTTAGCGCCGACACGCCCACTCTGGCCCATTCTGGGACTGCGCCACGCCCATTCGGCCTAAAGCGCATTTGGCAGCGTAAAGCCATATTGATATCGTCCCAAAACAGGCGCAAGGCACGTTTTTTTGCGTTTAAGGCCCGTTTTAGCGCCGAAGGCTTGTGGGAGAATAGGGCCCAAAGTCTTCATCAGGGTAATGAAAGCAATCACATACAGGTGCTGCATTAAAAGCCCACTGAGGGGTCATGTGGTGGAGTCACATGGGAGTGATGTAACAACCCCTTTAAACCTCTTGCATGGCACCGTAACCCCGGCATTACGTTTCTGATTTTTTGCTGTTCATCTGTCATTTATGTGATTAATTAGGTAGTTAATTCTGAACAATACTGTTCATGCTACATACCAAATTAACCGGCTGAATCTTGCGCATCGAACCATGTCTTCCTTTTTCAGATCAGATCAACACAGCAGAAGTTATAGCTGTCTTTGTACAAAGACAAAGACAACATTTCAGATTATTTGGCTTTTTCAAATGGCTTTTTATAATGGCTTTTTGGAAATCCGCCTAGGTATCTCCCTACAAAAACCACTGCCAAATACTCATGTTTTGGTATTTTTTCATCTTCTTTGAGTTGGGATGTGGTAAGGCCTGTGGCTATGTCTCCATTGGGTTTCTAGCCATAAATACAACAACCACAGGTAACTGTTTACACTCTAAAAGTGTTTTTTATTCTAGGCGAGAATCAACCACTGTGTTTGAGCTGGTGTTACTCAGGGTCAGTAACACATAGAGTCATTCTGACACTTGGAACAGAAACTTCAAAGTCCTACCTTTCAGAAAAGGTCAGGCAGTTGTCTGTAACCCTAGTGGTTCAGCCACAGTAAGCATTTTAGTTTGGGTATGTCGTTTTCACCATTTTCTTCAGAAATAGGTGGCTTTAGAAGAGGTGAAAGGAGACACCAGAGGATATGATTGTACATATAGAGTCAAAATGGGAGACAAGAAAATACAGCAAACATGGAAAAAGTGTCTTTCCTAATTTAACAGGAAGAGGTCACTTAACAAGGTCACACTTTTCATATTAAAAACAATGGCATTGAGTCACAAAAAGATGCATGGATCAATGACACAACACAGTGATCTGAGTCATGAATGCATGATTCTATCAATCACATAAAGAGGGCACAACATAGTTTAAATCACAGTAAAGTTAAGGCATCTGTTTAAGGCACAGCACAGTTAAGGCATCATAGTTTAAAGCACAGCACAGTTAAGGCGTCATGGTTTAAAAACAACAGCACAGTTAAGGCATCATAGTTTAAAGGCACAACACAGTTAAAGCAGAAAGAGTTGGAAAAAATTATTATTTTAGAGAAACGGTGAGAAATCATTGTCCTCATTCAGGCCAGGGAAGGTGGTGGCTCTGAGGGTATTTATCCAAAACGTCTCACGTTTGAGCAAGTGTTTCAGTCTGTCACCTCCTCTCACGTTTCTGGGGATGACCTCTAGGACCATGACCTTCAGAGTGTCAGGGCTGGTGTGGCCTGCAGTTTTGTAGTGTTGAGCCATAGGGTAGAGGGGGTTGTTGGTCCGAATTGCGTACTTGTGTTACGCCAGTCTCTCCCTCAGCTTGCGCTTGGTACGGCCGATGTAGAAGGTCCCGCACTCACATTCAAGTCTAAATAGAATGTCCCAGTTTTTTGTGATGATGTGTCTGATGTCATAGGCCATGTTGCTGTACTGTGTAGTAGTGAAATATATTCTAGGTAGCTGTTGTTCTCGTGGTCTCTTGTTCAGAAGTTAATTCCTGTCCAGAGACTGAGCTCTAGTAAGAGTTGCAGAGAGGGTATTTTTGTTGTAACCCCTCTGTGTAAATCTGCAATGCATATCTCTGGCTTGGTGTTCAAAATCACTTTCAGAGTCTCTGGAACTGGCCATATGGGATGTTTGAAATTAGGCTTTTTGGGTGGAAACTGTCCGCCATCAGAATGGTATTTCTGTCACTACTTTTTCTATGATGTGTGCAGACAGCCATGTTGGTCAACTGAGATTTTTAAATCCAAGAAATGTATCTCTGTGTTACTGTATTCTAGGCTGAGTTTGATGTTGGGGTTGGTGGTCTTAAGGTATAAGAATAAGTAACAATAAGTATAAATATACACCTATTTACCTAGCAAATTTAACACCTAATAGTCCTTGAGGCAAATTTGTAGAGCATGTTCAGGTGAACATGTGGAAAAAAGTTGCTTGAAAATTGGAGAAACAGCCTGGGAGTTACAAACGGGTGTGAAGTTACAGCATATTTTGTGTTAGGCCACGCCCACTTTTTACATCTGCGGCGCCCCCTTTTGATCAAATTGCGAAATAGCATGTCAGAAATGCCATTCCAGATGAGGCTGAGAAGTTTGCAACCGATTATGCTGCGAATGGACTTGATTTACAGCTATTACATGCTTACACCATAGACCCCGCCCAATTTCACCAATGATGACAAAACTTCTGATCTTGACTAGGACATCCTCCCTGATATATCTGTCAAGTTTCGCGATCATTGGACAAACAAGTTACGGCCTTTTTTGTGTTAGGCCACGCCCATTTCTGGCGTTTATGGTGCCCCCATTTGGTCGAATTGCACAAAATTTGACACACATAGTCTGATGGGCCCCGAACATCTCCAGCAAGATTCGTGAAGATTCGTTAATCGGTCATGAAGTTATGACAATTTAGCTGAGAGGCCAGGCCCTCTCACAACTTTAACGATTAATATCTCTGAAGCTAAAGTAGATTTCAAAAATCCAATCAAATCACGATTGTAGAGCTTGGTCCATAGATGCTTCCTGGCGATTTTGGTGGAAATTGGTCAAACGGTCTAGGAGAAGATGTCGAAAATGTGTTTTCCAAACTTTTCAAAATATCTCAAAAATTTTCCAGGCGGACCTTGAGGGTCCTTGAGGCAAATTTGTAGAGCAGGTTCGCCTGAACATCTGGAGAAAAAAAAGTTTGAAAATCGGACACACGGCGTGGAAGTTATGGCCTTTAAGGTAAAACCTTTGATTATAGCGCCACCTTCAGGCCGATTTGAAAACTATTTTTTGAGCAGAAACTAGCATCTAATATCTGTCATTGGGCCAAATTTCAGGTCTCTACCATTTACCAACTCACGGGAATTTGCGTCGGGGCAGATGGAAAACGAGAAGAAGAATAAACCAGCACAAAAACAATAGGGTTTCAGCCCCTTCAGGGCTTGAACCCCTAAATATTTTAATCTCAGAGCAAGACTGGATTGGATATCTCCTGAGCTACTACTGCTATACATAAATGAAAGCCAATGATGGAAACATTAATTAATGCGGAAACGCCCACATTTTTCATGGTCATAAGACTGGGGCTTTAGGGTTCCTCCTAAAATAGTCCCTCTGATCTTTCCCTGACTTTTCCTTTTCTTCATTTATATTTTGAACTGGAAAAATTATTTTCCAAAAATGGAGTCAGTGCAAGCATGTCATCTTTGAACAGTCTCATCTTTTCAGACCAGAATGGCTCGCTCAGATTAACATCATGTTGTTCAGTTAATTGTTGCATTCCATATTAATATTTGATATGATAGAGCTTATGGCGCATTCCATTTGTATTGGGAACTCAAAATGTTACCATCTGCGCCTTATTAGGGGTTCAAGCCCCGAAGGGGCTGAAACCCTATTGTTTTTGTGCCGGTTTATTATTCTGCTTGTCGTTGTTGTTGTTGTTCATCTGCCCCGACGCAAATTCCCGTGAGTTGGTAAATGGTAGAGACCTGAAATTTGGCCCAATGACAGATATTAGGTGCTAGTTTCTGCTCAAGAAATAGTTTTCGAATCGGCCTGAAGGTGGCGCTATAATCAAAGGTTTTACGTTAAAGGCCGTAACTTCCACGCCGTTTGTCCGACTTTCAAACTTTTTCTCAGACATGTTCAGGTGAACCTGCTCTACAAACTTGCCTCAAGGACCCTCAAGGTCCGTCTAGAAATATTTTGAAAAGTTTGGAAAACACATTTTTGACATCTCCTCCTAGACCGTTTTCCACCAAAATCGCCAGGAAGCATCTGTGGAGCAAGCTCTACAATCGTGATTTTTGGATTTTTAAAATCTTCTTTCGTTTCAGAGATATTAATCATTAAATTGATCTACAAATTTGCCTCAAGGACTATTAGGTGTTCAATTTGCACAAGGCTTGAACCCCTGCCATTGGCGCTTGCAGCTATATTTCCTTCTTGTTGTTTTTCTTCTTGTTCTTTTTCTGTTGGGTTTTTGAGTTGGACCTCATGTTTGTCCTGTGTTGTCGTTTGTATTCAGAAAGAGCAACAAGCACAACAAACATTTTCCTGGAGACGTCCTTGAATCTTGAATTTCCCATCATTCAACTGGGGAAGTCCCTAGTTCCCAATACAAATGGAATGTGCCATTAGTTTGACAGTTTAGCCAAATTTTGCTTGTTTCTTTTGCCATTTGTTTTTGAGAGTAGGTCTTTGTTGTTCCGTTTGTTTTACTGAAAATGATCAATCAAATCACCTTCCAAAAATATTTTATAGTGGAGAGTAGATTTCCTCTGGCGAAATGTTGGTTGCTGTTAATTTCAGTGTGCGCTATTTTACAAAGTGTGTACTGAGTGCACTAACGGTTAATGCAATCCCGATGGAACTGTTTTTGTTGACAAATAACAACAAAACAAAAATCATCTGTTGTCTCAAATTACTTTAAAATTGTTACTATTATTACCTGATGAATAGCATTTACAGCTGGTGTATAAAAGCAATATCGCACTCAAGGTCATGCTGTGAGTGGTGTAGAGTCCAGTGGGGTTTGATCAAAACTGACACTGTGTTGCTATGTATAGGCTACTGTGTCATGTTCCCTGGGACAAGATGTGACTTGATGTTGTGTGTCCATGTCCATCCTCTCCGATATGACTGGCTCTTCTCCCCTGACTGGAGGGTCAATCCTCCTCTCAGACAAAGACTTCCAGATTGTCCCAGGTAGCCTGCCATCCTCATTCTTCCAGGTGGAGGCCTTACTTGGGGAGGGTAGCTTTGGAAAGGTGGCTAAGTGTGTGAAGACGTCACGTCACCACGACAAGAACCAGCCGAATCAGATGAGGCAGGCAGAGAAAGAGGTACAACACAAACTGTTTGCTTATCAAAAGTTAGTTGAACTTGATACATGGAAAATATTGTTTTAGTTTAAACCTCTGGTCCTGTCACAGCTGGCCACAGCCTTATTTCTTTTGGAGAGTATTGGGAACTGGGAACATCATGGTTTAGCCTGAAACTATCTTAGGCTGACATGTTCAGATCTGGTGGTGCAGGTGAGTAACTGTAGGTAAGAGGGCTTGCGAACAGAGGGTTGTCACTTCAACTTTGGCAACCCATTCTCATCCCAGGGCCTCAAATTCCACGCTTTGTCACGACCGCTGGGTATCGTTTTTTGTCATTTTTTTAAGGGGACAGTTACGGTTAATTTGAAAACGTTTTTACATTTCCGTGGAACGAAATCCAAGGAGGTTACGTTTTCGGTTCATCTCATTGGATTTTTCTAGCTTCATATGTAAAATGCTGTGGTTTGTCTTAGACCGCCCAGGCCAGGCAGAACCATTGTGAGAGCCGGTTCTGGCCCCCGGGCCGTATAATGCCCAGGTCTGATCTAACACATAACCTGGATATATCATGTATCTTCTTTGTTTCATTTTCCTTGGACACCGTCGGCTTGACAGCATTCATATTTGGCACAGTACCGGCAGAGGTCCCAAGCAGACGGTGACAGGGCCATGTTTTCTTTTATTAGGACATTATTTAATCGACCAATGGCCCAAAACAGCCAATTAGTGATTGCACTACCCACAGCAGCCAGCAGGTCACACACACACACACACACACACACACACACACACACACACACACACACACACACACACACACACACACACACACACACACACACACACACAGTAATTGCATATGCTCCAATGGGTGTCAGAACTAGTTTAACATACTGTGTTTGTGTGTGTGTGTGTGTGTGTGTGTGTGTATATATATATTTAGAACACGGCTCTCTTGAATACTCGATTCTGATTGGTCAATCAACAAGATTCACCGGTCATTATTTCTCGACAACCGACCGCTGCTCTGCCACACCTGGATTAATCAGTTGATAAGAGCCTTTTGTCAGGAAGACACTACTAATTAGGCCAACCAGTTGCAGCTGTGGTGTCTTGTGTGCCAATTATGAATGAAACCGCTTTGTCGTTGAAAACGCTATTAAAAAATCTATTTGAATAATTATTTTTGTCAGATTATTGAATGATTTAGTTGTAGGCCGTGTTCTAAGCGGGATAATGGATAGTGAGCCGGTGATTACTGGAAATAATGACCTTCAGGTGAATGATTAAGCCCTCCGCTGCGCGTCAGGCTCAATATCACCTGTCGGTCATTATTTCGCCAGTAATCACCGGCTCACTATCCATTATCCCTTACATATATATGTATATATATATATATATATACACACACACACACACACACACACACACACACACACACACACACACACACACACACACATATACACACACACACACACACACACACACACACACACACACACACACACACACACATCCTATTCTCCCTTCTGGTTTCAAGTACAAGTTTTGATTGGATGCCCTTTTATATTAGTGTCACTGGCTTGACAATGACATGGTGGGGACTCACCGCTGAGCGCGTGCAGGGCCCCATCCCCCCCCCCCCTCCCCCTTCCACCCTGACACACACGCACACACCAGGCCCCCCCTCCCCTCCCCTGTGTGCGCCCCATGCTCGCGGGACACCGCAGCGTGACAGTGGCGGATGGCCTTGGCCACGCGGGACGCAGCCGCTGTGCTTCGCCTTCGTGGGACAGGTTTTCACACGCGCCTTTTTTTTAGACTAGACTTGCCTCACTTTTTTCCCCTACTCTCTCTTTCTGTAACTCTGCAACTCTCTCAGTGTCTCTCTCCCTCCCCCCCTCTCTCTCTTTCCCACTAATTTAATATCACCCGCTCCTTTTACCTCGGCTGGCCACGCAGGAGAAGAAAGCAGAAGGAAAGCAGTGATTGGTTGCGGGAGGGGAGAGGAGTTTGAGAGGAGCAGCAGGAGCGGTAAGCATGTGAGGGGGGGGGGGGGGGGGGCTGGTGTGACTGCAGGGCGCACTGAAGTGGGAGGGAGGAGGAGAGGAGGGATTATCTTCTTCCCACCTGCTGGATTACTTCGTACCTGTCGTGCTACATTCACTTCCCTTTGGAGGGGTCCTGCTAGTGCTTATGGGATTAATGCTGCAGTAAAGGTCATATGGGAATAACTCCCAAGTCATTTACTAACAAGTTGATCAAACTTATTTTAAGACTTTTTAAAGAGTTTTCTGTAGACTTTGGTTGCTCATAATAATCTTTTTCACAGAAAGTGATACATTTGATCTCATGTTCTACAGTATGATACCAACCCTTGCATTTTCAACAGCAACCAAAAATCTAGCAAGTTGTTGTGTCCTAAGAGTTGTGGCCACACAGCTGACTTGTGATTTACATAATGGGAATCATTAATTTTGTTTGCTTTATTTTAAATTAAATTAATATACCGGTAGGCTATAATTCTCTACACTTGAGTAGCCTACAGTACACTGGACTTGTAAGAAACGGTATTTTCAAGTAGGAAGTTTGTATCTTCCATCTTTCCCATATGTTACGACTGCAGCTATTTTTGATACAAACTCAAAAATGAAAAATGTATACAAAACGGAAATTTAAGATTTTATTTCATTTGAGAACATGTAAATTAAGATTTTCATCTCGAACACTAAACTGGGATATATAAAAACTTTAGGCGGGACAATGATAAGAATCAAAGTCAATCTAGCTTTGGTCTCCTATGAACCCATGGCTGTTGAAAAATACTCCAGTTTAGTGCCAGAGACCTATTCTTCCATTTTCACTGAATCAAACATTCCTCCACCCCAGAAAAATAAATAAAAATGAATTGATCCAAAAGGGCAATACACTGAACTTTTCACAAAATTTGATATTTTTGAATTTGAATTAAAAGGGAGATGCATTGCGCAGATCATAATATGAGCTTACTTAAAAATACCCTTCACCGTTCACAGTACTGATACCAGTCTCGCAACATGGGTAATGATATTTATTTCCCAGCCAATTCCTAATAATGTGTCTGAAGAATCCTCCTTGCTATTCCAATCGCTCTTCCTTTTGATGGGTGAGGGCAGAGGCTTCATCGCTGATCTCATTTTGTGATTGTAACTCTTAAAAGGCCATGGCAGAACACAACTCCATGCTGAATTTGTGTTAAAAGTTACATTATTAAATTTGGTTTGCTGGACTCAAAATATAGGCTACTCAAAATTGACTCAACTAGCTGATTGTGAGAAACCTAAGTCTACAGAAAGCTTAAATCATGGGGATGGCTGGTAACTTGAGACAATGATTTTTAACGTGTGTAAAGTGATTGATTTTAATCATTGAGTCGTTGCAATGATGATTATCAATGATGATATAGCTTTATCTTAACACACCTTTAGGCACCATTATACCTTTATACTCATCTTTACGTGCCTTTACGCATCTTTAAAGCTCTAGTGCGTAACTTTTACATCAAAATGAACGGCTGTTACATTCAAGCCCTTGTCAAACGAGTTCCCTTAATGTTGATGAAGCCTATCAGCAGCAAATACCTCTCTCTGTATTCCACAGTAGACCAGAGTTTTCAATCTATTGTCGTCTGGCGACATTCCCGCGAAGCATGTGTACCAGAGACTTCCGCCCGGCCGGGCCGCCTAACCTCCAGGTAGCCCTCTGCTAACTTGAATGTGGATTAAATCATTCAACCGTGCGGCACTTCTGGACTTTCCAAATGCTATCCGAGTCTCGGACCGAATGGATCAAATTTTGATATTAAATGGAATTATTTTGCCGGGGTTATGTGAGGCTCAAAATAATTTATCCACTGTTTTACAGCCAAGCGAATGGAGTAGGGTAAACTCGAGCCTATGACAAATGCCGCATTCACGTGCTCCTCGGATGGTCCCATTTAGAGAGTTGGGAAGTCATTCTTCGGACTTCGGGGTCTTCATGAGCTTTTAAGTCGTAATGTGGAAACAACATGGACACTACAAAGACGATGTGTTTTATTCTGTTGCTCAGAGCGTTTAAACAGCTGATAGCTGTTTCCCGTTTTTGCGTGACAACATAGGGCAAAGGAAATGCTCCGGAACTCATTATGACAGCACCACATGACTGCAGCGCACGTAATCTCACTGTCAGAAGGGGGAGACAAAAGTTACGCACTATAGCTTTAAACACGTTTAGGTACTTGGTTTACCTGTGCTTCAATCGACCCTTTAACTTATCCAAGGAGCAACACTGGCTATGTTCACATGCACTGAGCAACCCAGCTATTGGCCATACTCTGATTAAGGTCTTATTCGGGATAAGCTATTTACACGAACCTTTGATTAAGTCTGCAGCGATATGAGGAAAATCTGCCATGTGCGATAACATTGTTCAATGTTTCGATGACGATATGATTTGTGATAAATAAATAAATATTGAAGTATGCATATTAGCTATACAGTTCCTATCTCTTTCTGCTTTAATGCTGCTAACATAGACCCCAAACATTGAATAACCTATGCCCACAACCCAAGACAAAACGATCACATGCTGAATGTGAATGCATGGCGCATGTCAATAAAAAGTTTTGTCTTAATCATTGGGTTTCTTTGCGATGTGTCTATTGCGCATGTTCATATCTTGATGACGATGAAAATACGATTTATCGTGCAGCCCTACCTTTGATACCCTTATATTACCTAGAGTATCCCTGTTGCCACGAACAAAACAATAACAAAATATCACTGTTTACCTCTGGTCGCCTACCTACAGTTAAAACTGTCCACGCGTCAACCCAAAATTAGGTTACTACAGAATTCTCTGTGCATGTAAACGTTGCCGCTGTCTGCATATCTTAAAAGGGTTTTTGGGGTGCAAATAGAGGCCAAGAGTTAACTGTTCCGGCTGTTATAGCACAAAGACCTCTGATCCATCAAAAGCACACGCCAGCTGGGACAATGTCCCATCTGGTGGCTTCTCTATTGTTTGCCGTGACAGACGGTATTTCATCACGTCAACACATCACGTACGTCTACATGCCGCTGGGAGATCACCCTATCGCTAGATGCTTGATTGGTGTCTTCATTTGTTAACTGATCATTTGGAATTTGGTCTTTGTAAACTGTTGGATTCAGGGAATGATAGATCAGCATAGACATTGATTTAGCAGAGGTGCTATGGCATCATTCACAGCCATGGATTCCACAATTTCTACAATATTCAAAGGGGCAACAACCCTCACAGGAATTCACTATCATATTCAGACAATAGTCCCCTAAGACTGTACAGTGTCTGTTGTGCTCAATAATGCATTTATGATAGTATCATACTATTTTGTATTATTATCTCTTTTGAATTGAATTGAATTGAATTTGAATTGAATTGAATTGATTAGTTTATTTGGTCATATTATTCCAGAAATCAATAATCAATACAAGAATTTTCATATATATCAAACAGGACCAAAAGGTGTAGACTGAAGCCGGGGCTTATTATGTCTACCCTTTTAACACAATCTCAAAAAGCCTTTATAGTGCAAAAGAAAATATTTAGAGAATGAAAGAAGCGAACTAAAGAAAAATAAAAATAAAATAAAAAATGTTACTCAAACTGGCATTGTCTCGGCTAAGCAGCATCGAAATTCATCTTTCCATACTTACATTTTAATATATATATAAACATATATCTATATACATATATATATAATATGACTATACCACTGTTTTATATTTATCTATGATCTTGCATTTATACATATTTTTGAAAGTCTTAAGTGAGTTGCACAGTTTCATTTCATCATCAAAATTGTTCCACAGGTTCACCCCTTTTACTGAGATGCATCTCTGTTTCACATTCGTTCTTGTTTTTGTTTTCATAAACATAGATGTTCCTCTTAGTTCGTAAGGACTGGTTCTGCGTTGGAAGAGCCTCTGAACACAGTCAGGGTGCATATTATTATTTATTTTAATAACGTCTTTTAATCTCCTATGGTAATGGGAGTTAGTGTTTTTCTGTGGTATTTGTATAGTATGCTTTTTGAAATGTATTATAGGGTTGCTACTTATTTTTTGAATATTACTACCATACATTGTTTCAGATTCACATTCATTGGAAGTACTTTTTAAAAAGTTGTAGAAAACAGGTGACAGGTCATGGTTCAGCTATGCAGGAGTCATGAGTGCTACTGTAACGGTGTGTGCACGTCTGGGTTTGTACACACGTCTGGGTTTGTGCACGTCTGGGTTTGTGCACGTCTGGGTTTGTGCGTGTGTACGTGCGTGTGTGTGCGTGCATATCAGTCGATCTCAGGCAAACATTTGCCCTACTAAGCATTTCTGGGATGTGATGAGTCTGGCATTCAACAGGGACAACCTGTTATCCACTCATTCACTGCCCACAGATGGCCACCCATTGTCCAGCCACTAGCCAGCCCTACAACACACACACACACACACACACACACACACACACACACACACACACACACACACACACACACACACACACACACACACACACACACACACACACACACACACACACACACACACACACACACACACACACACACACACATTCAAGTACACACAATTA
Source organism: Poromitra crassiceps (assembly GCF_964638095.1). Taxonomy (NCBI): domain Eukaryota; kingdom Metazoa; phylum Chordata; class Actinopteri; order Beryciformes; family Melamphaidae; genus Poromitra; species Poromitra crassiceps. The sequence continues at coordinate 56,907,272 of NC_139625.1, read as the reverse complement.
TGCACAAGTCTGCATACAGATGCACACAGGCATAAAGTCAAATACAGACATGCACACCCCGATTTTTCTCCCTCATCACAAACATGCACACACTTGCAGAGACAGACAGAGCAGGAGTGCAGTGTATATATATATAGACAGAGCAGGACGGACACACACACACACACACACACACACACACACACACATATCCTATTCTCCCTTCTGGTTTCAAGTACAAGTTTTGATTGGATGCCCTTTTATATTAGTGTCTATCGCCTATTAGTAGGTAGGCGATAGATTAGCTACAGCCTAACTATAGGCTGTAGACCTATTATAGTGTTCAGGCTAAGATCAGACTAGAGCAGAATAGGACAGGCCAGACTAGGCTGTAGATTAGCTAGATCCCCTGTGTCCTAGTTAGTTCTGGTTAATGTCGAGAGTAGTCAGTTTGTCTGATCTTCTCCCCCCCCCCCTCTCTTTCTCTTTCCCCATTCCCCTGCTCCTTCCCCACTTCCCCCTTCCTGTTCTCTCCTCTCCCACATTTCCCATTCCCTCCCCACCTCCTCTCTTTCCATGCTCTCTCCTCCCCCACATCCCACCGCTCTCCCCCCCTCCCTTCTCCTGCTCTCTCCTCTTTCTCCCCTCCCCTGCTCCTTCCCCTCCTCCTCTCCTCCCCAATTTTCCCCATTCCCTGTCACTTCCTGCTTTCTCCTCTCTCACATTCCCCCTGCTCTCCCTCCCCTGCACCCTCCCACCTCTCCTTCTCCGTTCTCTCCTCCCCCACATTTCCCATTCTCTCCCCACCTCCTCCCTCTCCCTGCCCTCTCCTCCCCCACATCCCCCCGCTCTCCCTCTCTCCTCCCCTCTCCTGCTCTCTCCTCTTTCCCCCTTCCCCCACTATTCTAAAGCATAGTACCCATTCTACTCCAAAGCATGGCACCCATTCTATCCCCTCCCACTATTCTGCCACTATTTAAAGCATGGCACCCATTCTACCCTAAAGCGAGGCACCCATAAGCTCTATATGTGAACATGTGTTTATTTGGCAAAGGGATTCACTACTAAAGGCTTGCAGCCAATTAAATTAAGCATAGTTTGGTTGCTAAGAAATCGACATATGTCCGCTTGCAAAATGTGTGTCTATATTTCTCTATCATATAATTGTTCGGTGTGTTATTATTACTACTGTAATTTGTTACTGTTGTGTCAGCTAGCCCTCCTTTCCCTGTTCTCTCCATATAGTCTCTCATACTCCCCCTGCTCTCCCTCCCCACCTCCTCCCATTCCCGAACCCCCTCCACTTTTCTAAAGCATGGCATCCATTCCATTTTAAAGCATGGCACCCATTCTCTTTCTTTCCCCCTTCCCCTGCTACTTTCCCCACCTCTCCTTCTCCGCTCTCTCCTCCCCCACATTTCAGATTCTCTCCCCACCTCCTCCCTCTCCCTGCTCTCTTCTCCCCCACACACCCCGCTCTCCCTCCCCCCTCCCCTCTGCTGCTCTCTCCTCTTGCTCCTTCCCCACCTCCTATACTCTCCAACATTTCCCATTCCCTCCCCACCCCATCACTCTCTCACATTCCCCCTGCTCTCCTCCCTTCTCCTGCTCTCTCTGCTCTATCCTATATTTCTATATTTTTCTATCAATTGTTCAATGTGTTATCTTTATTCTGTAATTTGCTACTGTTGTGTCAGCTAGAATTAGCTAGACGTATTCTCTGTGAAGCCCTCTGGGACATGCTTGTGAATTAGGGCTATATAAATAAACTTGACTTGACTTGACTTGATGTCACCCAAGATTTGGGTCTGGATTTGGGTCTGGATCGAGGCAACAAGGATGGGTGTGTGTGTCACTCAACTGGAAATGATGTCACTCAATTGCTCGACTGTGATGTCATCATGCAGTTGTGATGTAGTCACCTAAGAAGTCACCTGGAAGTGATGTCACTCAGGCAATCGTGTGTGTGTGTGTGTGTTTTTATGTGTGTGTATGTTGATTGCATTTGCAATTTGCACATCTGTGATTTGAGCAGCTGTGATCTTATCTTAGTCACAATTTGTGACGGAAATGATGTCAGTCAGGCAGTTGTGTGTGTGTGTGTGTGTGCGCACACGTGCGTGCGTGTGTGTTGAATGCATTTGCAGTAGCTCAACTGATCAGTGATGTCATAGTGTCACACACACACACACACACACACACACACTGATGATGTCATCAGTAATATCATAATGGGGCGCGCACACACACACAAGGAGGCATTGTGACATCACTGATGCAATAACATTTAGTGAGCAACACAAAAGGCCATGCAGCAGCCGAGCTACTGGCTACTGGCGGCCGAGCCTAGGATACTTACTTTCAAATTTTAGTTCCACGCAAGCCTGACCCCTCCCTTAAAACACCCCAAATCGAAAATCCAATCATTTCTCAAGGCCTATTTTACAATTATGAGATAATTTACGTTACTACAATATTTAGGTCTCATTTCGATAATTAGGCCTACTTTTATCAATTTCATCCAAGTTATGGAAAATTCTGCAATATTTCATGTTTTATAGTTGATTCCATTTGTATTACCAAATTCCATCATTCCGTCCGTTTTTTCCATTTTGGGTGCCCCAGTTTATTACATATGAAGATGTACATTGTTTGTTAAACTGTTTCAGTACACATGTACTTACCTTACTTCATGATGAAAACTTGCTCCAAATATCCAAGAAGCTCCTTTTTCTCTTCATTTTTATACTTTTGGCCTGTTGAGCTTTCTTGTGCCACATGTTTTATTTGTCCACTGTTAAACTGGGAACACAATCTGATCTAGGAATCCTCCTGCACAGGAATGTGGAAAACTGTACAAACGTTCTGCAGTTGCATCACAAATCCCCTAGTAATCCTGTCTGGCGCCATCATGGGTCCATTGGAGTTTTGACGCAAATAATGTGTAAATAGCCTATTTAACAACCTTGCTAGAAAAAGAGAGATACCTGAAAAAGATAAATTGTTGTGGTGTGGGTGTATCATTGGTTAATTCAGTAAGCCTAATAGTAAAAGTTAATAGGGTTGTTTCCAAATGTAGGTTACTGTGACACTTGTCTCTAGCTCTAGTCTGTAGGAGCTTGTAGCTTGGGAAGAGTCAGCTCAGTTAACCTGAAAAAACGGTTGATATTTGTTTTTTGTCAGCTACTGTAGCTAAGTATCCAGCAGGTTACATTTGCAAAGCAGCCAATCTTAAAGAGTAATAACTAGACCCCCAAACCACTTTCTTCAGTGGAAAACCAATGTGGGAATTTGTAGTGTTGTTGATGGATTCAACACTAACCCCCCCCCCCCCCCCCCCCCCACCCTCACTGCAACCTTTGGACAGTAGACCCATGTGACACCCCAGGCTGGCCCCAGCCAATAACAGCGCGCACAGTGTGCAGCCCATTCTGATTTGAATAGAGTACCACAGGAATGAGTCCTAAAACCTGGAAGTTAGCATCGCCTGGTTCCCTACTCTTCACTCCCTCTTACTCCTCAGCTTCCCCATCTTATCCATATTTCACAATTTTCTCACTTCCCACCCCACCCCCCCCCACCCCTCTTCTCCCTCGTCCTCCTCTTCCTAACCTCCCTCCATTCATGTGTGGTTCACCCCAGGTTCTCTCTCTCCAGGCTGAACATCGTGTGAAGCATGGGTGACTGGAGCTTTCTCGGACGGCTGCTGGAGAATGCTCAAGAACACTCCACTGTAATCGGCAAGGTGATCGACTTATTCATTGTCTTTGATGAACATAAAATGTTATCACTTTAAGGAGTCTGCCCTCCTTAAAGCTCCTCCTGGGGGATCCGCAGGTACTCCTAGGCAGGCTGGGAGATGTAGTTCCTCCAGCATGTCCTGCCCCAGGGTCTCCTCCCAGTCGGTCACGCTGGTACACATCCAAAGGGTGGCACCCATGGGGACCAACCTAGTACAAAGAGTGATGCCAGCCACCCTGCAGAGAAAGCACATTTCTGCTGCTTGTGTCTGTGGTCTCATTCTTTCATTCGTTACACAGAGCTTGATATGGTTGGAAGAAAGATCAAGCGGCAATTCTTTGATCTTTCTTTATTTTATGATTCATTCACCCCCCAACCCCCCCTTTCTACCTTCTTTCTCCCCCAATTGTACTTGGCCAATTTCCCCTGCTGTCCCGGTTCTTGCTCCACCCCCTTTGCCAATCTGGGGAGAGTTGTAGACGAGCACATGCTTCCTCCGACACGTGCAGTCGCCAGCCACTTCTTTTCACCTAGTCTCGCTGGCCAGCCAACCCTCCCTTCCGTGAGAGGAGTCTAGCAGTGCTGGTCACCATTCTGGAATTGCAATGGCTAGCGCTTAGCGGCAGTGCCCTTGGAAAATAGTTTCCAACAATCCAACTTGCTATTTTCTTTTTTTTGTAGCAATGAGCTAGCATGTACTGTAGGTTTCTGCCGTTAGCTTGCTAGCTAGTTAGCGTTGTTGTTTTCACTGCGGCGGCAGGGGACTATTTACAGCGACACACAGGGAGGAGGGAGCGGAAGCCGCTCTGATTGACATGGTCGGAGCCAATGACAGAGCTTCTTAAGCAGGGAGCTGAAATCTGGCAGCGTCTGAAATCGACGCCTCCAATGGGAGAGCAGCTGTAGAGCAGGGGAGGGCTTATGCCAGCAGCCTGTTTCCGTGCAGCCAGACTCCTCTCACGGAAGGGAGGGGAGGCTGGCCAGCGAGACTACTTTTCACCTGACAACGAGGAGTGTCACCAGCAGGACGTAGCATAGTGTGGATTTCCCCCAGTTCCCCTCTCCCCCGACCAACCACACAAGGCACCAGTGCAGCGACCAGGACACGTATCTATAAATCCGGCTTCCCACCCACAGATATGGCAAATTGCGCCTGTATAGATGCCCGACCAAGCCGGAGGTAACAGGGGGACTCGAACCTGCGACCCTCGTTTTGGTAGGCAGGGAATCTACTGCTGCACTACCCGGATGCCCATCAAGCGAGAAAGCAAGAACTTTGCCTTGAGGCTCTGCTCTGTCTTGACCACCACAATCTGATACAATGCCAGCAGCCGCTGCACCTAACCGTCAGCCAGGCTCAAAAATTGTTTTTCTTGATTTGCAATTTTTTTTAAACACAGACAAAAGGAAAACAACAAAACACTGTGCAGGTAGAGACATGAAAGCCTATCTGGGCTTGTACTTGGTCTCTACCTCCGAAAACCAATCCCTTTCACCCTAAGACATTCCACTCCCTTGATCTCTCCCCCAGGTTTGGCTGACGGTCCTCTTCATCTTCCGCATCCTGGTGCTGGGCACGGCCGCCGAGGAGGTGTGGGGCGACGAGCAGTCGGACTTCACCTGCAACACGCAACAGCCCGGCTGCGAGAACGTCTGCTACGACGAGGCCTTCCCCATCTCCCACATCCGCTTCTGGGTGCTGCAGATCATCTTCGTGTCCACACCCACCCTCATCTACCTGGGCCACGTGCTGCACATCGTCCGCATGGAGGAGAAGCGGAGGGAGAAGGAGGAGGAGCTGAGGAAGGCCAGCCGGCACCGGGAGGACCGCGACCCGCTCTACCACAATGGAGTTGGCGACGGGGGAGGGGGGAAGAGGGAGAAGCCGCCGATCCGCGATGAGCATGGGAAGATCCGGATCCGCGGCGCGCTGCTGAGGACCTACGTCTTCAACATCATCTTCAAGACGCTGTTTGAGGTGGGCTTCATCCTGGGACAGTACTTCCTCTACGGCTTCCACCTGAAGCCACTCTATAAATGTGGCCGCTGGCCCTGCCCCAATACTGTGGACTGCTTCATATCCAGGTTAGAGGGTAGGATTTTATTATAGGTTTGTTTCTTTGTTTCTTTTACATCAATGTTTTTTAATGTGCTTCTTCATTTCCTTATTTGGCTTTCTTTCTTTCTTTCTTTCTTTCTTTCTTTCTTTCTTTCTTTCTTTCTTTCTTTCTTTCTTTCTTTCTTTCTTTCTTTCACTCAAGTACATCAAGAACATCAGCCTCCTCAAAAGACATGTTTTTGTCCCCATTCATTCCACAGAGCACAGCCAACATTTCACCTCCATTTCAACTTTTTGAGAATTGTCTACTTCAAAAGAACATACAATCAATCACAAACATTATTATATCTCAAATAAGCAAAGAAAAATAAATAAAACAGTGTTACTTGTTCATTAAAGCCCTTCTTTCATCAACCTGTTTTCCCAGGCCTACTGAAAAGACAATCTTCATCATCTTCATGCTGGTGGTTGCCTGTATCTCTCTGCTCCTCAACCTGCTGGAGATCTACCACCTGGGCTGGAAGAAGGTCAAGCAGGGGGTCAGCAATGAGTTAATACGCCACCACCAGCCGCTGCCGCTGGGCTCCGATGAGGCCGCCGATTCTGAGACAATTCCTGAGCGGATCTCTCCACTGGCGCTGAACTGTCTGCCGGCCTATGCCAGCGTGAGCATGGTCGGGGGAGGAGGAGTTGAGGGAGGGGGCTACGAGCCGACCGAGACCTCCCCCGGTGCGCTCTCCTTAAGCCCTGACATGGCCGCCAGCCCCGCCGCCATGCCAACCGTGCTCAAGATGGACGCCTTCCACCCAGATGACTTCCTGTTAGAACCGGCACCCATGTCCTTTTACGGCAGCAGCGAGGGCGTGAGCATCGCGAGCCACGGGCAGCTGGCTGTGATGGAGCAGAACTGGAGCAACATGGCACTGGAGCTCCACCTTCTGGATGGGAAGACCTCCTCCTGCTCCTATCATCAGCCTCCTCCTACTCACTCTCCTCCAACCTCCTCGTACTCCGCCGACCAGGGGATGAGCCCTCTACCTCCCCAAGAGGAGCAGCGTGCCTTCGCCTCTCCTCCGTCTCCCCTCCTCTCCCCCCTCCCGCAGGAAGAGGAGGCAGTGTTGGAGGATGACGTCGTCCCCACAGCACCACCGTATGAGCCTGCAGATGACGAGTTCACCGTGGTTACCAAGGCGGAGATGCATGAGCCTCCCGCTGCCATGCCAACAGATGTCTGGAGGCTGACTCGGGCCAACAAGAGCAGCGGCGTCCGAAATCGACCCGATGACCTGTCAGTGTAGCTAACACATACACACAGACACATCCACACGCACACAGACATAAACGCTACGTACATTCACATAAGCCTACACATATACCGTCTATCATCTCACACACATCTACACCCTCCAGCGCCTGGGTGGGTTTAGCTCCATTCAACCACGTTATAAGTGAAGCTTAATATTTCTTCCCTGTCTTGTCTTTAGCCCTAGCATGTTTAGACCTTTAGTCTCTACTCTCTACATCAAAACATTAGTATTGCTATAATGGTTATCTGTTTTTTTGGCTTTGTTAGCTAGCTACTTACCCAGCAAGCTATTTAGCAAAGCAGCTATTAGGCTACTACTGCAGCCACTACTAACCATTAGCCATGCAGTGTTAGCTATTGTGCTATCAGATATGTTCACAACAATACAGTGCTAGCTGCCCATACACCAGTTAACTAGGTAGCACGCAAACATTATCGAAAGACAAAATTGATCAGATCGATCAGTGATGACGTTAGTTCCAAGTGGAAAAACAATTTTACCGAAATCAACCACATCTGTTATGATGTTCAGAATCAGAATCACTTTTATTGCCACAGTAGGCAATCAGTTGTAAATTTAGAAATGCAATTAGCTGTTCTAGCTGTTGTTACTCAAGAGCTGAGGACCTCCAACATGGCCACATTTCCTTGAAGCGCTATATGGAATTTTTTATTTACTGAGCAATAGTCATAGAGCAGGATTATGGAGCTAACATGGCTGCCAGCCACTAACAACTCTTATGGCCTTACTTTCTGTCTTTTCACTGGGGAGTTTAGGGGGGTATATCGTAGAACAAAAACCTGACATGTTGGAGAGCGTGCGCACGCACACGCACACACACACACACACACACACACACACACACACACACACACACATATACCATTAAGCTTAAGGAAAGGTTATTTATAATTATGATGATATGATAAAGAAAATATATTGACTGACTGATACGTTTGGGAGCATGTTCTGCATATTGCCCCCCCCGCCTTTTCTGCTGGGAGACATCAGAGGAGAGTTTTGCACTTTTCTTTCTTTCTTTCTTTCTTTCTTTCTTTCTTTCTTTCTTTCTTTCTTTCTTAATTATTTATTTTTATTGTGATGATGGACTGAGCTGAATAGGTGGGTCTGCGTCTCCTCTCGTCAGGACTTTCTGTCTGTTGAATCTGTCTGTCTTTGTGCATTGCTCTCACCCAGCCTGCTATCTCAATGAAGAGAGGGACGAGCTCACAGTAGAGTGGAGGTGAAATGACAGTAGGAATCACCATAGGAAATCAAATAGAGCAGTCCCACCCTGAGACATATAAAGTCTTTAGGCTTTACAGGCTGTGTGTGTGTCTATGTTTTAAATACCTGTTTCAGTGTTTACACAAATGAAAACATCTCTGCAGTTACATCAGGGTAAATTATTTATATATAAATATGTAAATATATAAAGAAAAATAATATTGTTAGGCTATAGGATATGTAGAATCACCTACATTTAAACCCAGTTGTTACTTTCTGGCCAAGTTGCAACTCATTAGGACAAAGAAGGCTGATCAAAACTGCCTTACCTTATGCAAAACCCCTGATCTTAAATAGAGGTAAGGCAAATAAAAAAGGATACCGGATAAAGAAATTCTGTGATCTTTGACCTCTTTGAAGATATAGCAGAAACTGCAGCTTGGCCAGAGTGTAAAAATCAGTACACCTCACCCTTCTTTCTGATGCTTGTGTTTGCAGTGTGTTACAGAGGTGTCATCTTCTCTATTGTACAGCAATTTATCAGATTTAAGATGTGAGTTCCCCTTAGCTGTTCTTGATAGGAGGGCACTCAGTTCATTTCCTAGACTAGTCATAGAATATAGATTTTATCAGACTTAGATTATAGATAAGAATCAATATTATTTTAAAAGGAGATGGCATTGCTCTGTTATAGCTCCTAACATGTAGGAATATTTTTGCCCCCATTATTATTATTTTTATTCCTGCCAAGAAAGAAAGAAAAATAGACGAAAACAGAAAACGACTACTTTAAATAGTTCAGTTGTCTTTTAATGTTTGATTTAACATTGAGGAAAAAAGGAACATACCTTACCAGCAACAGAAGAAAGGAGAGTGGTTTGTTACAAATACTATCTTTGTGTTATATTTTAGATACTTGAAAAACAAAGAGTGCTGTATTATGTGATATGTCACAGGTGATGTATTCAAGATAGGGTAGATGTTTAAGTGTGTGGAAACATCAATCAAATCCACCTCAAATATTTCACATAGTTACATTAAATCAGACCTTTTCCACTTTCATTAGGATAAGCAGTAAAAACAGCTTAGAAAAAGGATACTGCTTAGCTACTGCTCACTGTTCATTCTATTACAAAGTAAAAGGTGCGTGCTGGTTACTCAAATCAATGTAGATTTTTTTTTGTTTATGTGTTTTAATTTCAATCAAAACTAGACAAATTTAAAGGGCTGTGTGTATACGTGTCCACTCTGTTTGAAACTATATTCAAGTCTAGTTTTGTCCAGGTCTGATGTGTCATGATCAGGCACATGACCTGTGACATTGTTACGATGCACTCAGCAGCCAACTCCCAAACAACACTGTGATTGTGTTTTGCGCGTTTTTTCTGTTCTTTTCTTGCAGCTGGCTGCCAAATCTTGATGAATCTGATCTTGATTCATGTTTGACACTAAAACCAATTGACCACATGATAGATCACGATATCATGATATATGGATGATGTTTCACTCATCTACATTCATGGCAACTTGGAATTTGCCAATGACCTCTGAACTCTGACTTCTCTACAGTAAGCATGAACTCTGAAACGCAGTATACGTGTTTGGATACAAATTATGTGACCATTACATTCCTCTACTATGAAAGGATAATGTGACAATAGGATGAATTGGACATGCTATTTTTCTCCTGTTAACTTTGGTTAAGATTAGGAAACTAAAACACTGAAGGGGTATTTTTCTATCAGAAAAGGGGTCAAAAAACATTTGATTTCCAATTTGTCATGAATACAACTACTCAGCCACTGGTGCTGCTATGTAGTCGACTTGGAACGTGACCTATGTGATTGTTGAGGAGCAATAAAGGGTACTTCAGTTTAGGCACTTAATATATATTTTACTTGGTATTATTATTATTTTACTTGGTATTATTATTGTTATTATTTTTACTACACAAGCACAATTCAAGCCTTACTGGAGAACAGATGTGGTTCCAAGTGAGTAACCAGCAAGATCAGTTTTACAACTCTTTCATATACAGTATATGACACTTCCCAAAGAGAAGCTCAGCAGAAAGAGCTAAACTAAAGACATGTTGAACTTTGTCTCTAAATGATTGTTGACACAGGGCTCATTTGACGAACTCAATTATTTCTAATGCTGAAAGGGGGGGAGGAGTTTCTCATAACTCTGTCAGTCTGGGCTGTACACTGTATGTAGATGAAGATTTCCACAGTTAGATCACTGTTCTAAGCAAGCAAACAAAATAACAAGGGTGTCCCAAGAGGAGAGATATCCCCATGTTTTCCTTAAATATTTATGGAAGGGGAAAAAAGATAATCCAAATTAGACATTGAAAAAAGGTCATATTTTGTGATTGTTGATTTTTCAGTCCTAAATATGGCTTTAGGGACATTTGGCTACTTTTAAAGTATTAATCCGCGGATGTGTCTTGCATCAAGCCCCCCCCCCCCCCCCCCCCCCATTGTGTATCAGACTGATGGGATCTTCACGGTGCTCCAAAAGACAGGGAAAGAGATTCCCGCATGTTGAAAATGGTGCACCATCCTGCGATACTCCCACCCCCCCCCCCCCCCCCCCCCCACACACACACATGTAAAATGAAGAGAAGTCTATGAAGAGAAGTGCCTTGCGTCTGGACCTTTTGTTGAGAACATGTTGATGTAAATGTTAATTTACCTCAGATGTTTACAAAGCTGTTACTGAATAAACCTTTTGTACCATATCTGTGTGCTGTTGCTGTTTTTGCAGTTATGGACCCTATTCCTACAATTTGAATTGAATTACCTATATTTCTCCTTAGACATAAATGAGCAAACCTACGTATGGTATGTATGTATCTCTGTGTCTCAGTTACATTTTCCTCAGACACCGTCGGCTTGACAGCATTCATATTTGGCACGGGTACCAGCAGGGGTTCCGAGCAGAGGGTCACACGGCCAGATTTTTGAATTAGGTCATTAGGGCCGACTAAAATGGGCAAAGATGTGCGGCCAAATTGAGTGAACACAGGTTCAGCACCATTGAGAGCTCCATTCGTTAGCTACTGATGGAGCACACCCGAGCGGAGGTGGAATCAGCAAGGAGGTGGACTATGAAAACCCTCTGGTGAGAGAGAGGAGAGGCTGCATGCCAACTCTGTGAGCAAGGCCTGACTAAATGGCCAGTGAGTATGTGCTCCAACTGGTATCAGAACTAGTCTTATTGAATACTTCATTGTCAGGAACACTTTTGTCATAAAGTCAATTCAAGACACACCATGTCACATTTTAAACATTCACATAATTGCCAAGTTAATTGTGGTATTGGTATAATTACCATAAACAAATGAGACTGGTAGAGATGACTGGTAGCTTATCTCACACTAGTATTATTGCTATAGTGTTTCTCAAAATGTCTGGCCAAATATTTTCTTTTTGTCTTTACTGATTTTTCCATCAACCTTGCCTTTCACAATCTGCCATTGCCAAAAACTCTGAAAGCTATTTTGTGCCATAAAGCAATCCAGCAGATTTCCCTCCAAATCTGACCAATTCACAATGTAAAATACAGTGTTGAGGTTGCCAATCTTATACCTCTAAAATATAGTTTTAATGATTTATTGGTGTTACAATTATACAAGTAGCTTACCTTTAAGATTTTTCTATTGATACTGATCTTGGTTCTGTTCATTCTTGGGTTCCTTATGCTTATAGGGTCAGCCCTAAAAGGTATCTTTGGCATAGGGGTCACTCAGGGGTGTAGTGGAGGGTAAACGCGAGTAAACACAGTTTACGCACCTTTTGAAATTAGGCAGATAGTTTGCTCACCTATTTTCAGATCACCTATATAAATCAATGAGGGAAAACAAGGTGGGTAAACTACTCACCTTGGATAGCTTACCCACCTCTGTATTTACCACTACACCCGTGGGGTCACTGCCATATTGGCCAATACCTTTTTGGAAGAATAACATGGCAACATTATATAACCGAGGTGTTAAACCTCGGTTATATACACAGCCTTGGTATTTACCTGTTGTGTTAACTTTGTCCATGCGGACCACTGTACACAACATGACATCATCCAATCAAAGCAGAAATAATGATTGTATCAAAGAGGCTCCTGATTGGCTGCCTGTCACATGACTCTAAATAAACTTTGGCATATTGTGGACACCGTGCTATATAATTGCATGCTTAATGACGAAGGTGCTGGTTTACTCTGACACTTTCTTAGCTCCTCTTCCTTCTATCATCTGTCTTATATATCTTTCATCTCCCCCCCTTTCACTCTTGCTATGTGATCACAAGTGTATTTATTGATATGAAGTGATAGTGGCTCTATGTATGTGCACGGCATTCGCCATCTAGCGTGTATGTGTGTGTGGTGTGTGCATGTGTGCTTCTCTGTGCACGTGTTCCTGTGCATCTGGTCTGAGCGTCCTCAGGGCCTCGCCCATGAAGCAATGCTGAGGTCAGCACTTCCTTTATGCCTGCTGAAAGTCCCAGGGATTGAGGATGAACAAAAAGCCTCTGCAGGGAGTGAAAAGGCCTGTGTGCCCACTATGCCCCCTCAGCCCCCTCCCACCTCTGCTGCACGGTGTGTGTGACCCCCACAGCCCCCTCCCACCTCTGCTGCACAGTGTGTGTGCCCAGCCCCCTCCCACCTCTGCTGCACGGTGTGTGACTTGAATAGTGCTATTACTAATAACTTAAGCATTATATATTAGGTAGGCTATATTAATGGACTTACATGCAAAAGTGAACTCATGCATGATGTTTTAAACAGTACAACATTGTAAAATCTTTGTAAATGCAGTGTTTTGTTTATAGCTATGCTTAGATGGCGTGAGGTTATTTCAGGGCACCTCTGTCTACCCTTTTACAGATTTGAACAAAACATCGATTTCGTAGCCAGAATGTTCGACATTTATTTTGATAGTTACAACCGGAAGTTATTTTTTTGCCAAATTAATGTTAGCTGTAAGACTTCCGGCTTGCGGAGCTAGCGAATATAAGACTTCCGGTTACCTTCAGAGTAAAAGCGGCGTAATTCATGTTTTTAAAAGGCATAGAAAAATGGTTAGTTCGCAGATTAAAACAATAAACAAAGCATCTACACGAAGGTATACAATACAAATTATGTTTCTGTTTAACACCAACTGTTTTAATAACATTGAGAACGCTCTTCTCAGTATGTAAATGGCTAAAACCTGTTCACTGGAGTGCTAGCCTTTACAAATTGGACACTGGACAGGTTTGTGTTCAGAGTAGGAGCTTGCCAAACATATGCACGCACTCAGGGAGACCTCCTCTATGACATCCCACTCTCCGCTAAGGCCATTAGGAGTAAAAACAAATATGGCAGCCCATCAAACCCACCCAAACACACTACAGTGACATTTCTGGACAGCTACTGGACAGTGGACACCCCCGTGTCCAAGATGTCGGCACAAACTATATATGCACGCGCTCAGGGAAATCTCCTCTATGACATCCCACCCTCCGCTAAGGCCATTAGGAGTAAAAAAAAATATGGCGGCCCATCAAACCCACCCAAACACACTATGGTGACATTTCTGGACAGCTACTGGACAGTGGACACCCCCGTGTCCAAGATGTCGGCACAAACCATATATGCACGCGCTCAGGGAAACCTCCTCTATGACATCCCACCCTCCGCTAAGGCCATTAGGAGTAAAAAAAAAAAATGGCGGCCCATCAAACCCACCCAAACACACTACGGTGACATTTCTGGACAGCTACTGGACAGTGGACACCCCCGTGTCCAAGATGTCGGCACAAACCATATATGCACAGGCTCAGGGAAACCTCCTCTATGACATCCCACCCTCCGCTAAGACCATTAGGAGTAAAAAAAAATGGCAGCCCATCAAACCCACCCAAACACACTACGGTGACATTTCTGGACAGCTACTGGACAGTGGACACCCCCGTGTCCAAGATGTCGGCACAAACCATATATGCACGGGCTCAGGGAAACCTCCTCTATGACATCCCACCCTCCGCTAAGGCCATTAGGAGTAAAAAAAAATATGGCGGCCCATCAAACCCACCCAAACACACTACGGTGACATTTCTGGACAGCTACTGGACAGTGGACACCCCCGTGTCCAAGATGTCGGCACAAACCATATATGCACGGGCTCAGGGAAACCTCCTCTATGACATCCCACCCTCCGCTAAGGCCATTAGGAGTAAAAAAAAATATGGCGGCCCATCAAACCCACCCAAACACACTACGGTGACATTTCTGGACAGTTACTGGACAGTGGACACCCCCGTGTCCAAGATGTCGGCACAAACCATATATGCACGGGCTCAGGGAAACCTCCTCTATGACATCCCACCCTCCGCTAAGGCTATTAGGAGTAAAAAAAAATATGGCGGCCCATCAAACCCACCCAAACCCACTACGGTGACATTTTTTTTTACTCCTAATGGCCTTAGCGGAGGATGGGATGTCATAGAGGAGGGTTCCCTGAGCACGTGCATATATGGTTTGTGCTGACATCTTGGACACGGGGGTGTCCACTGTCCAGTAGCTGTCCAGAAATGTCACCGTAGTGTGTTTGGGTGGGTTTGAAGGGCCGCCATATTTTTTTTTACTCCTAATGGCCTTAGCGGAGGGTGGGATGTCATAGAGGAGGTCTCCCCGAGCGCGTGCATATGTTTGGCAAACTCCCATTTTGAACACAAACCTGTCCAGTGTCCAATTTGTAAAGGCTATGCACTCCAGTGAACAGCTTTTATCTATTAAGATACTGAGAAGAAAGTTCTCAATGTTATTGAAACAGTTATTGTCATACAGAAACATCATTTGTATTGTATAGCTTCATTTAAATGCTTAGTTTATTAGTTTAATGTGGAAAATAATCATTTTTCATTCGCCCCTGTCTGTTCTATAATTGTGCAGAATCGTTCTTTTACTTTGAAATTTTTTGAGAAATCTCACCGGAACTTCTTATATTCGCTAGCTCTTATTCGCTCACACAACACAGCCATAAATGTTCTACACTCCAGTCCTCTAGGTGGCGGTAAGCTGGTTGCCAACCTTCCGCCAATCAAATCAAAAGAAGGCCGGTTTTGCGCATGCGTTTTGATCCACAGACAGTTGGACCGTCTGTGGCAGGCGAAACCTAACACGAAACAGCTTGGTTAGCTAACTGTTAGCTAGATAAGTCTGCGTTTGTCGCAGAAAAACACACGTTAAAATGTTTCAAAGAAAACTGACAGCTCTAGATTATCACAACCCCAATGGATTTGACTGCAAAGGTAAGAAACCCTCACCAGGCAGAAGCAGCTAACGAGCCCCGGGCAACGTCATGCATGCGCGGCGCGTCTCCTGCTGTCACTGTGCAGAGAGACGTCACGCCAAACTCAACTAAACGTGTGTATCACACTATTCAGTTTCGTTAACGCTAGTATGATACTGGCAAACGTCCATGCATGTTAGAATGTAAGTCACAATCTTTTACTAACTATTTCAATACAAATTCAGCTTCTTCCACAATTTTATTCCACCAGATAACGTTAACGTTACACTGTGGAGGGCGGTAGCGAGCAGTATGCAGACACATTTAAGTTAACATGGTTAATTTCATGTGCTGATAACTGTGACAAAGCTACCACTTAGCAAAGGTTATCATACCAAAATATAATCTATGGACATGTACCTTTTCAAAAAATGTGACTAGATTTTCCCACCTTGAGTGATACCAATAAGTGAAATTTTGGGCTTTGGCCCATGGACTAATTGTAACTTTTTCATTCTGTAGCCGTCCATCTAATTTATCATTCTACTAAAGAGGCGATGACTATCTGTATTTCTGTCTGTCTATTTATCTACAAATGTGTCTGTTCAGATGAGACAGAGTTCAGGAACTGCATTGTGTGGCTGGAGGACCAGAAGATTCGACACTACAAGATAGAAGAGAGAGGCAACCTCAGAAACATCCCAAGCTCAGACTGGCCTGCAGCCTATCAGAAGGTGATACCAGTGCTTCTGCAATATAGGCATCTGATCAAGCATATTGTATTGTTTTGTACTGTACCGTTTGTATTCCTGTCATCTGGGAATAATACCGCGTTCAAGACAACTCGGAACAGAGGAAAAAACAAGCTCCGACCTGTAAAAAACGAATGCAACGGTTGTCGAGGATTTTTGGGTATTTGGTAAATTTGACCTAATTTGAGCTGTAATTATACAATATGTGTTTATATTGTTTTATATTTTGCTCAGATTATAGCAATATGTTGAATTTAACAGCTATTTTACCAATGAAATTAGCAAGCTGTGTATGTTTTTGTAACTGAGTTAAAAACAGCATTAACAAAACTATTCGGGAGGTCGGAAAATCCGAATTGAAAGTTCCGTGTCCCGAGTTGTCTTGAATGCAGTATAAAGGCCTTTGCACACACTTTCCATCATATAAAAACACAGACGTCAAACAGCTTGCAAAAGGCTATTGACTTGTGCGAAAACGCAGAAAATCGAACTTGTTCCGGAAACTTTAATGACGGACAAAAGTTTCGGAGTTAGTGTGTAAACCAGGGGCACTCAATTAAAATTCAAAGAGGTCCAGTTCGAGAAAATTTCCTTAAGTAAAGGTCCGGAACATTGTAACGTAGCTTGCGTTATTCAGTGCCATTGAACTCAATGACTGAAGTAGCCTAATGGTACAATGTCTGTATACAACTGACTGTTAAATCAAGCCAACAAACCTCCGGCTCCACCTTTTCTCTTTAGAGAAGTGAGCTATCTATCTATCTATCTATCTATCTATCTATCTATCTATCTATCTATCTATCTATCTATCTATCTACTATATCTATCTATCTATCTATCTATCTATCTATCTATCTATCTATCTATCTATCTATCTATCTATCTATCTATCTACTGTATCTATCTATCTATCTATCTGTCTACTGTATCCAGGGCCGCTGCTGGCCATTTGGGTGCCCTAAGCGTAATTGTTTTGTGGTGCCCCCCCCCCCCCCGCAAAACTTTCAATAACTGTCAAACGAAAGACTGCAAAATCATTAATTATGAACGATACTAGTGTATCTCACATTACATTACATGTGGTAAACAAACAATTGTTAGAATTACTGTACATGTCAGCAAACAAGCGATTGTTAAACTGTACATGCAAGCAGGGGCGGACTGGGATCATAATTCAGGCCAGGCATTAGATACCAAGCAGGCCAGGCCAATACGGGCTGACGTGTGTGCCGGCGTCCGAAGGGCGGCGGGGAATTTTTTGGGCTGTTTGAAGCCCAATTTGGGCCATTTGAAGCCAGATTTGGGCCGTTTGAAGCCCGATTTGGGCCGTTTGAAGCCAGATTTGGGCCAGTTGAAGCCAGATTTGAGCCGGTTGAAGCCAGATTTGGGCCGTTTGAAGCCCAATTTGGGCCGACTCCAATTTTACAATGAGATGCACCCACTTTAACCCTGAATAAAGTAATAAAACCACTAGTAAACCAGTAGGCAGCGCCTGGCCTGCTGTTCAGTGAGTGGCCTGACTGAGGGCACCAAATTTTTTTTTTTTTTTTTTTTTTTGGTGCCCTCAGTCACATGATGCCCTACGCAGTCTGCGTACTCTGCGTAATGGGGTGCGGCGGGCCTGACTGTATCTATCTATCTATCTGTCTACTGTATCTATCTATCCATCCATATATCTATCTATCTGTCTGCCCCCTCTGTCTGTCTGTGTCTGTCTGCCTGTCGAGCGTTCCCAATGCAAACTTCTCATGCCGTTGGACAAGTGAATGTGTGAGTGTGCGCTGGTGTGTGTGTGTGTACGTGTGTTTGCTCATGTGTGGGGCTTCCATAGACAGGTCAGGATCGCATCGCACTTCAACCGAGACATACTGGTTTTGAACTGCCCGTAAGAACAATGAATGGACATGTAAGAGTCGTTTCTTTTGACCACGCCATGTGAAATAACTTCTATGTCTCGCATCCCCTCCATCCGTGTGTCACTCTCACAGCAGCACTAGGAAACGACAGGGAGAAACGATTCGCTTATATGCGATGATTTACAGCGCATTCTTTGGTCTGTGAGCTTTCTGGCAGATAAACCAGTATTACCGTAAATACTAGAAAAGCATGTGCCGGTTAAAATAGAAACGCTCCGTGAAAATGACAATTCTCAATGATTTGTAGGTTATAGGGCTCGGTCCGGACAGGACAGCGTCTCGGTCCGGATGCGGACCGGAGTCCGGACTTTGAGGATCGCCGGTGTAATCACATGAGTGACACAACATGAGGTCGTATTTATTTTAAACGTGAGACAATTTCGGACGAAAAATATGGACTTGGTGTGCAAAAGCCTTAAGTGTGGGAACCCTTTGATAGTTTAAAGCAACGGCTTGAAATGTTGACAAATGCAAAGTCATTTGATGTTTTCATTTTAAGTTTTTTGTAGACTTGGCTTTTTCACATTGCATCACAGATGCCTTCAGTAATTTTGCATGTAAATGGTAAATGGTAAATGGCCTGCATTTATATAGCGCTTTTATCCAAAGCGCTTTACAATCAATAGGTACATTCACCCATTCATACACCGCTGGTGGCAAGCTGCCACGCACGGTGCTGGCACACCATCAGGAGCAATTTGGGGTTCAGTATCTTGCCCGAGGACACTTCGACATGCAGACTGGAGGAGCCGGGAATCGAACCACTGACCTCTTTCATCCAAAGCGATTAGTGACGACCCGCTCTACCTCCTGAGCTACAGCCGCCCCTATGTGTATTATTTACGTTGATAAAACATTGCAACATCAACCACAAAAGAAAACCCACTAAGTAGTTGTGCCCCGCCATGGCATTTTAAAAGTTATGTGATGTTCATTTTATTTTGAAATGATTGTGATTGCCTACAGGTATTTCCTTGCTAGTGATGTCAGAGTTCAGCTGAAAAATCAGGGTGGATCGCCAAACCCTCAGTTCCCACATAGTAAAGAGAATTTTTATGTCATTGTCGTGGAAATGTCTGCGCCGTTTCACAAGTTGTTCCTGTGTGCACACTGTAGTACCTACAGGATGTAAACTGTCCATTCAGCGCTCAGGAGAGACAAGAAGCTGTTGACTGGTTACTGGGACTGGCTGTACGGTATGAATACGGAGACAACGGTAAGAGAGGGCCACGCATGTCTGCCTGTTGATATGATAGACCCTTTTCATGGGGGCCATTTTGTTTCTACAAGGCAGGATAAACACAGGTGTACCAAAACATTAATTGGGATTTCCAACTTCCAGTCCATTTAGGTGTTCCAGTGCTGGGTCCCTAATTAGTGAGTTGGTTGCACCTGTGTTTATCCTGCCTTTTAGACACAAAATGGCCCCCATGAAAAGGGTATTTTGCGGGGTTATTTGGGCAAAGTACTGAAAAGCAAAAAGATTGCAACCACAGTGGATGTAGCCCATTTTCAAGAGAGCCCTCTCTCCATTTTAAAGAGCATGGTGCAGGTTGAATTTTTTTCTGTATTTACATTTTGGGCTCATAATTCATACGAAAATACCCCAAAAAAAGTTTTTTAAACAGGCCCCCAGGGCAGAAATATGGAGAATAAGGTGGCATTCTAAATGGGCGTTATCCTCTTGTGACATTACTTGTTTCTGGACATCCTGCTGGGGCTGACACCACAGGAGGCAGTTCCATTTAATGATCCCCTCCCCCCCTGTTGACAGTGTTGTTGCTGCGATGCTTATGGACCGGGGGTTGCTCTCCTATGTGATTCGGCAAACTCATTAAAAGTGCTTGTCACTAGTCGTGCGTTCCTTTATCGCAAAATAACTGGGATGTGGAGGCTAAATGACATCACATCCGTTTTGTTAGCGTTCCATTTGCAGAAAACTTGAGCTGGGAAGTTCACTGTTCATTGGTCAGATCCAGTCGCTAGCCAGGCTAGCCATTGTTAGCAATAACAATTGACAACATGGCATTTCGCGGCATTTTGCGCATACAAACACTGCAGCCTCATGTCCACACAGATAGAAGTTAGGCAGTGCTGTGTGTACAGCTGATTTAATGAGACACAAACAAAACAGAAGTGCTAAACAATATTACTACGATTACTACTACTGTTGTTGCGTGGCGCAGCCATCTTGGATTTTTGAGGTTGGGGCTGCTGAGGCTCCTACGAGTTTGGAATATGAAATACCAGCTCTGATGACGTCACTGCCCAGCTCATGACCTTTGAAGTCATAAGATTACCAGTCCCCAGTTATAAAGGAATGCACGATAAGTGCGCCTGACTGCTATAACATGACTTAGACCTCTTATGAATCAGTGTATTTGTAAATATTCTGATTAAAAACTAAAGCTCAGACCACGTGCGTGTTGATATAGTTGTTTGTTTATGTTTACCCATAGACTGTATAAACCCCAAGTATATATACCCCCGACCTGACCCCTGCTTCCGTTTGTCAGGGTGTCCGCAAGAACGATGCAATGTTACTTTTCAATGGGGATATTTATATATATATTTATATTTGTTCCAACAGGGGGGGGGTCCATTCCTTTTCTGTCCTTATCACCTTCTGCCTTAATAATTAATACATTTTTCTGTGTACCATTCTGATACTCCCTTGACAGCATAGTTTTAGTACTGAGGCTGGCCTGCAGATGGAGGCATTGTAAAAGTAAAGTTTCTCGGTGTCACTAACTCAGTCACCTTTTCACATTCAACTTATTCAACTAATGCAGGGGTTTTCAAAGTGGGAGGCGGGCCTCCCCAGGGGTGCTCCAAGCAGTTTCAGGGGAAGCTCAGTGAATGGAAGTGAAAAAAATTACTACTACATTAGTTAACACATTGACTGTCAGCCGTTTTTTTTTGCTGTAGGTAGCTTCTGCCAAGCCGTTTTTTGAGGATTCTGGCTCATTTTACAAGAGCCGAGGATTCTTTTCTGCTTGGAGTTTGTGAACATACAATATCTCAAAAGTACTAATAGAATGTGTACTTTCTCTGTCTAAAAGAGTTAGTTTGTAGAGTTAGTAGTTATGTAAGCATTAGCAATTGAATACAGCATGGTTTCAGCGTCAGAAAAAAGATTCAGAGATAAACGGCTTTTTGTGAAATTCGATAGAACAGTCACTTTAACCATTCATTTTTGGCATCAGTAAGACCTAAACAATAGTTTTGAACAGTAATTTCCTCCATAACAGCAGGAAACTCCCCTCTGCTCAACTCCTCCCTCCGTGGGCGTTCTTCTTGGCTGCAGCGCCGTGTCACAAGCACTTTCCTACCTGTGCAAATGCACTTTCTCATACTCTCGACCTCTCAAATAAATTTCTGAATAGAAATTAAATTACTCTAAATTAGAGCGAAAAAGAAACAAAAAAGAATGGGTTGAAAATCCCATTCTAAAAGCCTTTTATGGCTGTTTCCAATTTGGTGCTATTTTGCAAGGCAAAATCGCCTGCTGCACCACAAGCTTGTCACCGGTCTCACTGCCCCGCTGCCGCTGTGCGGCTGTGCCTGGCTGTGCCTGTCTGCGTGGCCGCTCCCCGAGGAAGCCCGGCTGGACTCGCCCGCCTCCCGGAGCCCTGGCCGAGAGCTCCGATGAAGCCCCTGCGACTCTGGTCATATTTACGCTGCGTGCCTCAAAGTGTGCTCCATCCGCAATCCACCAGGCAAGTTTGCAATCCCGCACCGCCAGCAATCAGCGCGAAAATGAAAGCGCCTCCGCCAATCCATTTTCATGAGAATGGAAATGGATCACACTGCTTTTTGCTTGCCTTCCTACTTCCTTGTCGCCACTTAGTGGGTCGGTGGAATGGGTTGTACACGTTGTACACGTCCAATACTTATATAAGATATGTAAAAGGGTTAGATGCACAACCCACCGTCAAAAAAAAAAAATCGATGCCAACGACGTGTTTACACGTTGTTGGCAGTCAACAGCTGGATTCTGAAAACGTGTATACACGTTGTTGGCAGTGAACGTGTTAATATTACTACATACATTTTACTGTTTTATCCCACTTTCCCAGAGTCAGAAACTAGTAAATGCTTTTAGACAGACATTTTCTTATGTATTTTGTGTAGTCTGAAGTATGTCTAACAGCAATATCAGGCTAAAGTCAGCCCGTCCCCAGCCTTAATTGATTGATTGATTGATTGAATTTATTTGACAAATAAAAAAATACAATACACCAACAAGCAGTATAAAATAATTCATCAGGATATCACGATAAAGTCATTCAACTTATTTCCATTGTGGTCCTGAGGTCTCGCCTGGGAGGCAAACAGAAAAGGGAATGATGCTACAATACACAACAATACAATAATACACATGAGAAACCATCAGTATAGAACAATCAAGAATAAAAAAGATACGAACCAACACAAGTTAAAAAACCAGTCCAAGAAAGGTTTTGCACTATATTACTGTAGCTATATGTTTTTAGAAGGTTTTTAAAACTATTCAGAGAATTAGCAGATTTTGTTCTCAATGAAAATACTTAGTAAAATAATTTGGACAAAGGTTATGTAAAATCTTATAGACCTAATTAGACCATGATCTGTTTTAACTGTTGAACTCTCCCTTCAACAGGGAGCCAATTCAACTCTTTCAAATGGTTTGGGCTAATGTGCACTCTTGTACCACTACCGAGGTTATGGATGATCCTCATTAGTTTGTTCTGAGCTTTTTGAAGCATTCTGTTAGAAGCCTCATATATATACCGTATATATATGTACCGTAAATTCCGGACTATAAGCCGCACCTTTTTTCCCGTTTTTTGGCCCTTTTTGGCCCCTGCGGCTTATATAACGGTGCGGCTTATCTATGGATTTTTTCCCCCCCCAAAAAAAACTCTCTTTTTTAGCACTCTTTCTAACTATAAATCCACTTCTGTTTTAATTTCCTCTCTTGCCCTCTTTTCACCACACTGTATGACACTGTATGACACTGTGTGCACTGTAAAAAACAACACAGGTGGTGTTGTGTTATGTTGTTTTGTTGAAATGTTAATAAATGGGAGCTTCCTCAAACAGCCATCTCTTTCCCGACAATCCCCTCTGTGCATGAACCCTTACATATGGTAATTAAACATTAAAAAAAAAAAAAAAAAAAAAATACCATTAAAACACCCGCGGCTTATAGTCCGGTGCGGCTTATATATGTAAAAAATAGTCAACTTTGCAGGTGCGGCTTATACACCGGTGCGGCTTATAGTCCGGAATTTACGGTATGTTGATTTATTTCAACTGTGTTTTGTGTTTCTCTTCAGTGGACAAGTATAAGAACTGTCAGCCGCTGTCGGCCTCCAACAACAGTGACAAACCACTTGACCCTCTCCTCAACCTGGACAGTAAGTAGTCATACTGCTCCTCTGTCCTTCTCCTTCCACCCTCTTTCGTCCCATCGTTATTTCATCTGTCATTATGATGTCATATTTGCAGTAAAAAACCAACAGGTACCAAAAGCGAGTACAGTCGATACTATGCAGTCAAAAAGCCCCAATAGTTCTGGCCAGTACTATCCCTCTACATATTGTATAATACAATCAATGATGCTAAACACTGACAGTCAATGATGCTTTTATTATTATTTTTTCTGATTTCCCCCCATTTTCTCCTCAATTGTACTTGGCCAATTTCCCCCCCCTACTGCCCCAGTCGCTGCTCCACCCCCTCTGCCGATCTGGGGAGAGCCAAGACTAGCACCATGCTTCATCCGACACATGCACAGTTGCCAGCCGCTTCTTTTCACATGACAGCGGGGAGCTTCACCGGCAGGACATATCACGTGGGAGGCCCCGAACAGGCGCCCCGACCGACCAGAGGAGGCGCTAGCTAGTGCAGAGACCAGGACACATACCCTCATTCTGGCTTCCCACCCGCAGACACAGCCACACCGGGGCGCGAACCTGTGACCCTGTCCCTGCATATTGTCTGTGCAGTCCAAACGGCAACGTGTAGCACTTGAACATTAATCTATTAGCACGTTAATTTTAAGATATTAATAATTACTGTAAACTAATGAGAGCATTGTTGAGGAGATTGAGAGCTACACTGCAGTTTGCATTGTGTGCAATCTGGTCAGGCAGGGAAGGCAGAGAATCTACCCGGACGCCCAGACAGTCAGTGATGCAAGTGTTACAGGGTATCCACGGGGTCTTGAAAAGTATTCAAAGTTGATAATCAATTTAGGGAAAATTAAGGCCCTTAACACCTTGAGTGCCATGGACGAGATATCTCGTCTTACATAATCCGACCGTTGAGTGCCAAAGACGAGATATCTCGTCTTACATAAACATTTTTTTTTTTTGACGGTGGGACATCAATCAACCCCTTTTACGTCTTCTATATCAATATTGGAGGAAGAGAATGTGTATAATCTATTTTACCGACCACTAAGTGGCGACAGTTCTCTCCCAAGACAGAGAGAAAGCCACAGCCAGCCACAGCCAGAGCCACAGCCACGGGTCCGCTGCAGAAAGCCAGTCTAATTTTCCAGGAAATAGCTGGGCGAAAACTCTTTCGATTTCACACACACACACACACACACACACACACACACACACACACTCAAGTACCTTTGCGCATAAATAAGACCAGAATCGCAAAAGCTTCTTTAAAGCTCTCAGCCGACACGAACGAGCCAGTCCACAGTCCAGACTGCCCGAAAGCGGCCGCGGAGCCTCCGCAGCACAGACGGAGGGAGGAGTTTGGAGACACACACACACTCTCTCTCTCTCTCTCTCTCTCTCTCTAGTCCCGAGAGAGGGAGAGAGAGAGAGAGAGAGAGAGAGGAGAGAGAGAGAGCACACAGAGTGGGAGACAGACACGCTGTGGGGGCAAAGAACGGACAGAGATCTCTTCCTCTCAGAGCCGCGGAGCAACGCGCGAACACACACACACACACACACACACACACACACACACACACACACAATACAGTATACAGACTTGCCCAAGGGCACCCATAATCACAGGCAGGTGACTGTTCTGCCTGTTTGATTGAATTTCACAAAACTGCGATTATCTCAGCTTCCTGTCTCAGACGCTAAAACCATGCTGTACTCAACGGCTAATATCTACATAACTACTAACTCTGCAAACTAACTCTTTTAGACAGAGAAAGCACACATTCTATTAGTTCTTTTTAGATGATTGGTGTTCACGAATTCTTAACAGAAAAGAATCCTCGGCTCTTGTAAAATGAGCCAGAATCCTCAAAAAAAAACCTGGCACAACTTACCTACAGGATTGAAAAAACGGCTGGCACTCAATGTGTTAAAAAGTCTTAAAAAGTCTTTGAGATGTATAAAACTTTGTAGATATTGTGCTGATGGTGTTAAATGAGCATATGATATCGTCTCGTATCGATCGCTGACCCCTAATTTGAATTGATATCGTATCGTGGCGGACTGATATCAGCAAATATCGTATCATTGTCCAAAGAATTTATATAATATCGTATCGTGATGAAACTTGTGATTTCCCACCCAATCGCTGATGTGACGAAAGTGGCGTTGAGGTCTTAAAATACATTGAAAAGGTCTTAAAAGCTATTGAATGTAATTTCAGGGTTCCTGCATATACACCGAGTTAGCATCTTCTAAATGTTCTCTGTATCTCCCTTTACTTTCTCAGCTGTATCTGTTTCAAATATGAGCTCTCTTTGTGTGTGTGTGTGTGTGTGTGTGTGTGTGTGTGTGTGTGTGTGTGTGTGTGTGTTTTCCAGGTAATTCACCAGACTTCAAGGCAGGAGTGATGGCTCTATCCAACATCCTCAATATACAGCGACACGATGACTACCTAATTATGCTTAAGGTGTGTGTGTGAGTGTTGTGTCTGAGTGAGTGTGTGTGTGACGTGTGTGTGAGTGAGTGTTGAGCTAGGGGACTAAACCTCAAGCCGAGCGTTGTCTTATTTATTTTTTAACTGTAATTTCTTCTGTTGATCCTTCGCTGCTTGATTTTTTGTTTTCTTAATTATGTATTTTAGTGTGCTGTATTTTACTGATATTCACGAGTTTCCTGGTGAGACTGTGGGCGCTTCCATGACACCCTCCCTCCCTGTTTCCAGCTGCCGGTTGCCTGTTTATGCCCAGGACCGTTCATTACTGAAAATAATCATAATAATTGTTGTGACTTTGTACCTACCTATGTCTTGTAATGGAGCCCCCAGCACAATAATTTCACATGTGCATAATTGTACAACGGAGTAACAATATCTTGAATCTTGAAAGAGAGAGACCGCTAAAGCTCCGTTCAATGACCAAATAATAAGAGTTCCAGTTTGGACGTTTAGCCTTCAAAACAAAAGTGGCCGCTATGCAACCACATACTATTTTTAGCCATTTCGGCTAAAATAAGCCCATACAGTACGAGTGAATTGACATTGACCTCGTTTTTGTAAAATATCGCCGCTATGCAACCACACAACGTTACTATTTTTAGCCATTTCGGATAAAATAAGCCAAACGTTCCCACTCTTTGACAGCGGTGCGCACCTCCTTGCTAGTGAAAAAAATGTAAACAGGAGGTCGACAACCGGCAACCGCTGAGAATCATGGGAAACGTAAGTCCAGGAATAAGGTGAATACCCATGTATCATGTACCCATGTAGCTTTAATCCTTTAAAAAACGTTTTCCCAGGCCATTCGCATTCTGATCCAGGAGAGACTTTCTCCAGAGGCCATCGCTAAAGCCAGCCAGACTAAAGAGGTAAATTGAACACACACATGAAGACTCAAATTGCAATGTTGTGTGTCAGCATTGTCAGAATGTGGTGCTGTCTGCCGGTTTCCCATGGCGACAGGTGGTGTTTACAGTGACGCACTGTCTGCTGGTTTCCATGGCGATAGGTGGTGTTTACAGTGACGTTGACACACATTGTAGATATACTGCTAGCACACGGGCAATCCGAAACATGTCGAAGCCAACGTATGTTCTTCACCTGCTTCACCCAGGATGATAATGGTGTCTCAGTCACATATATAGCTTCCTCTCTCCTGCAGGGTCTTCCAGTAGCCTTGGACAAGCACATGTTAGGTTTCGACACTGGAGGTGAGTGCAGCTTTTTGATTATATACATTTTAAAGAATCATTTTGTGTATATGATGTTTCTTAAAAATAGGTCACCTATGTAGTAGAAATGTGATTCTTTTTTAAATTGGAGCTGGCCAGACTCTGTTCGTATACATCCAAGGATGCTTCTCCTTCAGTCGTTACATAATGACTGCAGCCTTGGCCAGGAGGTCAGGTCATCAGATGGTTACCAACAATCATGGAGTGTTTCAACCCTTAACCATAACACTCTGCTTTCGACGGGTCAGCAGTGGTGGCCAAGTCACTGCTCATTCGCTCCTGGCTTCCAGCGTAACTCCGCCCTCCTACTCCATATCCAACAGTAATAGAGCATGCATATGTTCATGGCCCCCCAAAAAAAGGTTAGCAGAGACAAAGCAGCTGTTTTGCTACCCGGCGAAGCGGCTCCATACAAAACTCTCCCCAGTGTTTTTCTTGCAAATGTACAATGAGATCACTCGCCAACAAAATGGATGAGTTCAGACTGATGCTCCTTTCCATTTGCATTGTGGGAACGAGGAATATCGCAGTTGAGTGACGTCACACCCGAGTTGTCTGCGTTCCATTTCAACAGTCGGGGAAAGCAGCCAGGGTTGGCTCTAACAGGGTTGGCTCTAACAGGGTTGGCTCTAACAGTTGATAAATAAACATGTCCACACAGATAGAAGTTAGACAGTACTGTGTGTATGACTGATTTAATGAGACACAAATAAGACAGAAGTGCTAATAAACAGTATTTACTAAGATTGTAACTACTGTTGAAGGGCAGAGCTGCCATCTTGGACTTTTGAGATCGGGGCTGGTGAGGCTCCCCTGAGTTTGGCAGAGAAAATCTGATGGCAAGTGGCGTCACATGGGGCGTTTCTGACCTTTGAACCGTGAAATCCCCAGCTCCCAATGCCAATGGAATGGAGCATGAGGATCACTACAGAGGATAAATCTCACCCATTTTCAAAGGCGTTATGTGGATAAACTTACCGAGTGCTGAACAGCTGCTGGATGTAACATAGTTAGCCCCAGGTTTCAGGTGAAAACATAGTCAGCAGTCAAAGTCAGGTTCACCAAACCACTGTGAAGTTTTCTATCTGTCTCCCTGGTGAACACCACCGGGCACCGGCAGTCTCAGGAGCCTCCCCAGCTGAGGCGCGTCCCTCTCAAGCTGCCTCTGGAGTTTCCGTGGTAGCAGCTTAGTTTAGCTGAACCTCGCTCGGTGGGCACTTGACTCCTCGGCTGTATAAGTTGTAATAATGGTGCAACATCTCTGCTCCGACATGATATTCTAAAGCTAGTTGTTTGTCACAGAGAAGCTCAGCAGCGGAAGTCATGCTGCAGCTGTAACATAACTTAGGTCTGATGCTTGGCTCCTAGCCTAGCTCACTATCCTAGCCGTTGTTTACACTGACGTTAAATGCGTTCCACACTAGTGCCGTCATCTACTTGTTTACACGGTAGCTTGTCGCATTCAAGTGCATACCACCAAATCCGTAGAGCAGGTTATGGTGAATACTAGGCTACTATACAATCCTCTACATTACCACATTTTACCGTCCTTGAAGACACCACTCTCCCAAATGACGTATTGGTAATGCAAGCAACCGGCACGCGAACGGGGAGTTCTGGGTGCAGGTAACATGGAGGGAAGTTCTATAAATAAATATAGTATAAATACGGTTTGTTTGCGTATACTACTGTACTGATTCTGTCATGATACAAAGCTGGTTGAAAATCAGTCAAGTGGCCCTTTTAATGGCTGTGATATAAAAACTACAGGATGGGCTTTAAAGAGGCCAGTTGAAGAACACACTGTAAAATCTGTCAAATGCATAGTTGTCAGTTTGATGCTGTTCCTGAACTGCCATCTTTCCTCCCTCTCTGTTCTCCTCAGACGCGACTCTGAACGAAGCGGCCCAGATCTTGCGCCTGCTGCACATTGAGGAGCTGCGGGAGCTCCAGACCAAGATCAACGAGGCCATCGTTGCCGTTCAGGCCATCATCGCCGACCCCAAGACGGACCACAGGCTGGGCAAGGTCGGCAGATGAGAGCAGGGAAGAAAGAAGAGAGGAGAAGGGACCGCACCGCAGGGGAGTTGTCATTTGATCTTGACGGGAAAAGGCGTTCTCTTTTTGGTTGGGACAGAAAAAGTGTCTTGTGTTTTTTCCCCTCCTTTTGTTGCATGAGATCAGATTGTGTTTATATTGGGGAATTTGCGACAAATCAGAGCAAACGCCACTGACCACACAGCCTAGTCATCAGATGATGTCATACAACAGAGTCAAATGTTTAACACAGCAGATAGATAAGGAGTAATATAAACATTGTCAAGTCATTTTGGCCAATTTGTCAGGTGCTGTCCTTTATATTTGTACGGTTATTGCTTATTGTGTGTACTCCAATAAGCAACTCCAGACTGCTGTCATTGTTTCCCTCATTAGAATCCACAGAGAAGCTTCTGTAGTTTTGGGTTTTGTTTGTTTTTTAAAGGTTGGACATTTTGAGATGGAAAATGACTTCTATTTGTATCTTTTGATTTCAGAAGAAAAAAAGCATTTTCATTGTTTGCAGAGCGAGAGATCAGATGTGAGATCAGATGTGAGCGCTTTAAGATGGAGCTTAATGGAGAAATACATAAGTACGATGGAACACTTAAGTACTCCTGTGCTTCTTCTGATGTTCGGATGTTTGCTTGGTTGCATTTACACAGGAAAGGGAAATCTGATCTTGAGTTCACATTATGTCACATTATGATCTTCAAATGGCTTTTGATAAAGGATAGAAATAAAAGCTTGTACAGGAGACCCAAGGCGGTTTTTGTTTGGTTATTATAAATACTGGCATAAGAGTTTTTATGTACTTTTCTATGCGTTTGAAACAAGTTTGAAGTTGTATTCTCAGTCAGCTTTAACAAACGTCTTATGAGAGACATCTAGTGGACAAATCTAACGCAGCATCTCAAAGCAGTTTGAGTGAATGACTGGCAACATGCCCCAGTAATGACGAGGAACAGATGTCATCCATGAGGTTTTGTACCCATGACTTTGCCAGTATCCACTATGCACCTTTGCCCTACATGTATAAAATAAACAGTCATCTTAAAGGAAAGATCCACTCTGATGTTCAATGCGTTCCAGGAGATGTATTGTGTTTTTGCTGTACCCACTTTCCCTCAGCCTGTCTGATATACGTTTACTTCAGTTTGTGATTTCGCAGAATGCCTTTCCCTAGCCCCCAGAGCCAGACTGAATTCTTGTATTCAGTTATGGGTTTTACCCTATAGTTTTACAGAATAGGCAGACACCGATAGCAGTAGCGATAGGCCATAATATTAAGAGCAAGAGTTTCTAGTCGAGAAACAGCGAGCACCTTGTTAGAGCCCGTTTCGATTTTTTCTTTAATAATATAATTATATTATTGTTTGATGATTATGATTCATTGTTCTAATGGATGTGGATTAATTGCCAAATTAATTTGGTTTATTTACTTGGGTCTAATGAATTTGAGAACCATAAGAGGGTCTCCCCCTGCTGCCCTTTAATATGTATTACGGTAGGGCAGGAAATTACATCCAAGACAGACAGGTACAGTATGTTTGACGTGTGTTGATGGTGAGACGGGGAAGCGGTACAGTCTTTTGACCGCAAGCAGCAAGCTCTGTACAGTGGGGACATGTCCCCACCACTTTTCAACACAAAGTGTACTTGTGTACTCATGTCAAATATGGTCTGACAGAGAAGTCTGGAAATTTGAGTCCAGAACAGTATAGAATTTTGAAATGGGGAATTTGTAGGAACCCTGTAATTTACAGTATTATGTTGCTGGATATTGGATACTCAACTTGTACCATAATAGGTGCAAAAATCAATACATTTTCTAGCATCTTGTAATAATGCATTATGTAATAACTGCACATTATGTAATAAAATTACAAAATGTAATAAAATTTCACTTTCAATATGTAATAACACCGCCATTATGTAATAAATTGCCTGAATGCAATACCGGTATGTAATCAATTTTGCCACATTTTGTGATAAATTATTACATAATGCTCAGTTATTGCAGCGTTGCACATCTTAAGGAGCATTTGGAGCATTCTCATGAGACAAATGACCTGTCCTGAATCACATTTTATTGTTATAAATATCACATCTTATAAAAAGATACAA
>NC_139625.1:56858223-56870723 GCF_964638095.1 Poromitra crassiceps | reverse complement strand
CAATTAATAAATATCGATCGAAGGGAAAAATGGAATTTGTGAAAAAAATAAAACACATTTCATATGGTCCTACACATGGCATCTGACTGCTCTGTGTCATCTATGTAGGCCAATGATAAGTTCAATAAGATGGTAATGAGGTTCTACTGTATCAGCAAACTGCCCAGTCGATATCCTGTTTGGCCAATTCCTCCTGCTCTCCTGGTCGTTGCCCCACCCCCTCTGCCGATCTGGGGAGAGCTGTAGACTAGCACATGCTTCCTCCGATACATGTGCAGTCACGAGCCGCTTCTTTTCACCTGACAGCGAGGAATTTCACTGGCATGATGTAGCACGTGGGAGGATCACGCTATTCCCCTCAGTTCCCCTCCCTCCGAACAGGTGCCCCGACCGACCAGAGGAGGCACTAGTGCAGCGACCAGGACTCATAACCTTAATCTGACCTTCCACCTGCAGACACGGCCAATTGTGCCTGTATGGATGCCCCAACTAAGCCAGAGATAACACAGGGCCTCAAACCTGCGACCCTCTCTACCCCAGACACCCCCGATTCAAATAGTTTATTTGGATTACAGTATATTTCCTTGTGGATGATGATGTCAGAATCAGGATTCCTCACCAAATCCTGATTTCGCAAGTTATATTTAGCGCTTTAAAGCTGATGTGAATGGTACTTTCTAATATGATGCTAGTATTTCCCATAGGACATGAAGGCAGAATTACCCTCCACTACGTCCCTGTATAGGGTTAACTATGTGTTTTCTGCCCCGGTGTAAATGCAGCCTTGCAGGGCTAAGGTGACATCTGTTGGGAGTTGACTGATGTGATGACATCACTCCACACAAACCAATGAGCTCACTGTCTGTGACACCTTGATGTCTGTGTGTGTGCGTGTGTGTGTGTGTGTGTGTGTGTGTGTGTGTGTGTGTGTGTGCGTGTGTGTGTGTGTGTAAGGATGACTTGAAAGAGAGGGTTTGGTTGCTATTATAGAGAGCTAAAATGACACGTCTGAAGAAAGTGTGTGAGAGAGGGTGGGGGGGAGACACACACACACACACACACACACACACACACACACACACACACTAACAGTAAGTAGTATGTATGTATGTGTGTTTTCCATTCTAATTTTTAGACAATAAAAAGAGACGGTGTAGACAGCAATTTCTCCTATATCACAATACAGTGTGCTTGTGTCTTACCAAAGAAGAAGCAGATGGCTAACATGTTATGTACATAATAGAAACTGCCCATACAGTATATTAGTTCACTACTGTATATGATAAACACTACATGGGGAATAGTGAGTGAGGCAATGAGTGAACCATTCCGAATGCAGCTAGTATCTCACCTGATAGACAGTGGCTGGTTGCTATGGCGATGCCGTACAGGTGAGAGCGCTGGTCAGGCAGGTATTCATCGGTGAACTGACTGCTGTCTTTGCTCACGACGATCACCCCGTCCCTACGAGACAGGAGACAACCAGTTGGAGTGAGGATGGCCGCTCGAGACGGCAGCGCTATAAAGAAAACATGTGCAAGTAGACAGACAGATACGTCAACAAAGAGGTGTACCTTCTCCAGTCAGTGTAGTAGAAGTGGTTCCTGTAGTAGACCATGCTGAACGGGTAGTTGAGGTTGGGGTGGATCACTTTTCGACCCGACCCGTCGGGGAATATACACTCTAAACGCTTTGTACCTGACACACACAGAGAGAGAGAGAGACAGACAGAGGTTGAGGACAAAAGTTAGCATTATTGTTCTCATTACTACCACTATGGTCATTTATCATCAACCATGGGGTGATGGCATAGACCAGTGGCTCTCAACTGGTCCAGCCTCACGACCCACATTTTTCCTTCGTCATTAAAGCCAATTTTCAGAATTTAGCCTAACTTTGTAGCGTCATTTTGCCACCTTTGCAACAAACAAGCACGGCATGTTGGTACCAATGGATACCCTAGGTCTCTAGTTTTATATGGTACCAGTATCTTCACTCTGGCTTTAAAAATGAGCCCACTACAGCCTCTAAAAGACTGTAATGTTGGCCACGGACGCCAGCATCCTCAATGAGAAGAACGTTTTTTCCCTCATGCACACATCTGCGACCCACTCAAAATGGCGACCCACTTTTGGGTCCTGACCCACCAGTTGAGAAACTTGAGGTTGTGGGTTCGAACCTCAGTCAATTTTGAACAGAAACAGCCAGAGGAAAGACTGAAATGCTGAGAAAAACCTGTTTTAAGAAGTGTGACCAAGTGGCTCATAGAGTTTGATTGCTGGCCAGTAGTACTGAGGTTGTGCGATCAAGCCTCAGTCAGTTTTTAGGTTGTGGATGTGGGGTCAAGCCTCAGTCAGTTTTGAGGTTGTGGGGTCAAGCCTCAGTCAGTTTTGAGGTTGTGGGGTCAAGCCTCAGTCAGTTTTGAGGTTGTGGGATCAAGCCTCAGTCAGTTTTGAGGTTGTGGGATCAAGCCTCAGTCAGTTTTGAGGTTGTGGGGTCAAGCCTCAGTCAGTTTTGAGGTTGTGGGGTCAAGCCTCAGTCAGTTTTGAGGTTGTGGGGTCAAGCCTCAGTCAGTTTTGAGGTTGTGGGATCAAGCCTCAGTCAGTTTTGAGGTTGTGGGATCAAGCCTCAGTCAGTTTTGAGGTTGTGGGGTCAAGCCTCAGTCAGTTTTGAGGTTGTGGGGTCAAGCCTCAGTCAGTTTTGATGTTATGGGGTCAAGCCCCAGTCAGTTTTGATGTTATGGGGTCAAGCCTCAGTCAGTTTTGAGGTTGTGGGATCAAGCCTCAGTCAGTTTTGAGGTTGTGGGGTCAAGCCTCAGTCAGTTTTGAGGTTGTGGGGTCAAGCCTCAGTCAGTTTTGAGGTTGTGGATGTGGGGTCAAGCCTCAGTCAGTTTTGAGGTTGTGGGGTCAAGCCTAAGTCCGTTCTGAGGTTGTGGGGTCAAGCCTAAGTCAGTTTTGAGGTTGTGGGGTCCAGCCTAAGTCAGTTTTGAGGTTGTGGGGTCAAGCCTAAGTCAGTTTTGAATGGAGACAGCCAGAGGAAAGAGTGAAATGCTCTGAGAAGAAGGCCTGGTCTCCCTCCCGACTTCCACAGAGATACTGTATGAGCAGGGGATTATGAGAGAGGAAACCACAGACTGCTGAACTTTTATAGAGTGAGACACCTGGGATTTGAACCACTGAACCAGTACACACCAAGCAGCTGTTTATCTCACTGAGCTAGAGATTAGTGTTCAAACTACTGATGATAAAGAAGCATCACTGCTGGCATCTTACAGCCAGCAGCTTATCATGTGAGCATCAGCCCAGCAGACTTGAGTATAAGCAGTAGTAGCATTAGTTGTAGTAGTAGTAGTAGTAGTAGTATTTACCTGCATCAGCCCAGCAGACTTGTCCAGAAGTTGAGTCATACGTCAGAGCGTTCGGCAAACCGATGCCGTCAGACACCACCACCCTGCGGTTGTCACCATCCACTGAGGAACTCTCTATCTTAGGAGCCTCTCGGTTCCAGTCTGTCCAATACAGAGTACTGCAGAGAGAGAGACAGAGACAGAGAGAGAGAGACAGAGAGGGTGGAAGAGACAGAGAGGGAAAAGGACATAGAGATATTTTACTATGACAACAGTATCAAGATGTCTTAAATTGCAGTCAGAGGCAGAGCCAGTCCTGTAGTGATCAATAAAATGGAAGGTAAAATATAGTCGGTGATCATCATAAGGAAAACAGCCACCAATAGAAAAAATTAAATTATAATTTCAGAAAAGTACTGATTGATACTTTCTGCCTTAGAAGACCAGTATCTTCAGAATACATAGATCAAACCACTTACAATGAATCACTCCATTCTGCAAATAGAAAAGTGTATGCATTGTGTTTACATCCCTAGTTTTAGCTGCAATGTGGCCTATTCTAACAGTCTCTGACTCTCCTCCAAGACACACCACTCAAACTGATTGTGCTAATCAGCTGCAAAAGCTCATAAAGTGAACCTTCACTCGTAAACACGATCCATAGATTGTTGCTATGTGAAATCTAAACTTCTTTTATGAAGACGTAGCAGCTGGTGAAAGTTTACATGGCCTCCAGATGTTTGTAAGAAATCAGTACATTACAAGGGTGTGTCAAGAATAAGTAAATGGATGCTAGGCTATATGAATGTGTTCATTATTGGCAGTGCGCCGTAGTATTTTACTTTACCATGGTTTTGTATTTAATCCCTAACAGACAGAAATGTGGTTTTGCCTACTTTTGTTTGTTGAAAATGCCAGTAAAAATTATTTTCCAACTAAACTTTCCATCAAACTCAAATAACCCCCCCCCCCCCCACCCCCCCCTTCAAGAAACTCAGTGACTTGTTTTGGTGCTGGGCACTTGGATCTGGCTAATATAAGGGGACAAGAGGAAAATCACACACACACACACACACACACACACACACACACACACACGCAGGTACATTATACATAGAAGAGCAGTGATCTCGGGGGGAGCGGCTGTCTGATGCTGATGAGGTCACGACCACCTGTCTCGTGCTGATGAGGTCACGGTCAGGTTACTCAGAGCAGCGTGTGGCCTTTGACCTGCGCTCCCCCAGGTGTTCCTCTCTCCCAACATCACACAGTGTCTCACAGTACTGCCTCCAATATTCCACATATTGATATCAAATGTACTTTCTGTGGATCGGAGCTTGTATCTGTCATCTGATAAGTTCATTAACATTAAGAGCAAAAAAAAAGAGACAATATTTGTATTTGACAAGAGATGTACTTATTTATCTTGAATATAAAATTCAACATGAATCTTGTCGCGCTCCAAGCTATTGGTTTTACTCCATCCAAACAGTGGGCCGGATCAATCAGCATCCAGAGGCAGCTACGGGCGGGATTTAGGTGTGATGACAGTGAAACAAGCCTGTGATAGATGTTGATAGACAGATGGTTCATCGAATCACCTGGCAGGTATTTTTTTGAATGCAACTGCCCAGTTTCCAAAGACGTCGTCCCAGTTGTCTGTGTAACAAAGCATCTAGCGGCATCAGGTTGTGAAATACAGCCAATATTAGCTGACACTAACAACAACTACTAATTTATAGCAACACTAATAATGTACATTCTTGAGACTCTGAATTTTTATCATGTACCGCTTTTAGATCAAAAAGGCCGCTTATAGGCGCTATTTTTAAACGCAGGTAAACAGCGTGTGCTAAACGCTAAATCTAGGCAATCGATACTTTCACATTGCCAGCACATTGTCGTTTTTTCCGAATGTGTGTCACATCCCTGACCATGTACAGTAGGCTACACAGTAGATTGTTGTGACAGTTTCCAATATATTAAACTTTCCTGTATACAAATTAATAAAATCCACCACGAATACTGAATTTATTAGATTTCAGCTCGTTGGCTGAGCCCCATGTGCTCAACTGCTACCACCAACAACACCGGTATAAACGAGTCGAGCAGTGTCAAGTCAGCCGGAATTAAACGGAAACTTCCAGTTAGAAACTTCAAAATAATGGCATTTAATAGCCTTATTGATGCTCATCTGCTGCCTTCAAAAAGTAAATTTGAACTCGTAGTGAGTCGACTGTTCTGTACACCCAGCAGCATACGTAGCCCAATTTTCTTTAGCCAATAAAAATTAATGCTTTTATTTTGAAGGTAAAATGCCTGGCTTCCGGCATTGTTCTGTCTATTTCTAACGAGATTGGTGCAGCTTTGTCTCATCCTTGCTTGAGGAGAGGAGAGGAGTGCTGTAATGCACGCTCCCCCCCTTCTGTTGGCATATTCCATCAGTTGGATTCCGTTGGACAAAAATGTGAAGACAATTTAAAGTAATTAACTGTAAAGAAGGTAGGATTTCAGCCTGTGGGGATCAGATAAAAAGCTGTGCCTGCCTATTGCAGAGTCGTTTAAACCGTTAGTGAACTGCCCCTGGTAACTGCCCCTGGTAACCACCCCTGGTAACTGCCCCTGGTAACCACCCCTGGTACCTGCCCCTGGTAACTTTTAGACCCAAGAAAAAGCCGGTAGTTTGTGGCAGAGATGCTCACAAGTTATTTTTTGCAAGTTCAAGTCAAATCTCAAGTCTCTTATGGATGAGCGTTCTATCATCTGCTGCCATCCAATCTGCTTCGAACACTGCATACATGTAGCTAGTGTAGCTAAAACTAAGGAATTTATGATCACTCCTTTATCTATTAGCATACAGTATCAGCATTGATTAGGTGACATTATTATTAGTAGACATTTCCTTAATGTTAATGCTCGAGAAAAAAAAGAGAAAGAAATAAGATTGTTCACGAGTCTTTTGAGGACGAGTCTCAAGTCTAGTATCAAGTCACTGTGTGTGACATAATTGCAACTTGAGTCCAAGTCGCAAGTCCAAGTCCCCATCTGTGGATATTTGGCCCAATCTAATAGGGCTCTGCGGGACGCCTTTTTTAATTGATTTGCTTCAACCCAGCTGATAAATTGCATTGTAGTTTTTTGCGACATTTAAAAATGTTGCTTAACATTTGCCTGGCAGGGGAACCATGGCTGTAGGCAGTGTGTGTGTGTATGTGTGTGTGCGCACGCCTGCGTGTTTATGTGTGTGTGTGTGTGTGGGCTGCGGTTCATCTGTAGATGATGGTGTACATGTGGGCAGTCCACTGGGACCTACAGGTAATACACACCACATGAGCAATCACTGCGTGTGTGCTGTGTGTGTGTATGTGTGTGTGTGTGTGTGTGTGTGTGTGTGTGTGTGTGTGTGAGAGAGAGAGAGAGAGATAATCAGTTTAGTGTGTGAGCAGACGGTCGTGTTTGTGTTCAAGGGTACATATTGTACGCACATATGTACCTTTTTTCAATGTATCTGCATTTGCATTTCTGTGTGTGATTGCTTTCTTGTGAGCAAGAGAGAGAGATGGGGAGAGAGAGAGAGAGAGTGTGTTTGTCGGTAAACGCAAATCTCGGTTATATGCTGGAGTGTGTGTGTGTGTGTGTGTGTGTGTGTGTGTGTGTGTGTGTGTATGTGTGTGTGTGTGTGTGTGTGTGTGTGTGCGCACAGCGCACGTGCATGTGTGTGTGCCATGTCCATGTCACAGAGCGCACTCTTAATCATAAGTACCCATGTGAAGAAGTAATTACCCTTAGGACTTGGCTCTTTGTCAGAACACACACACACACACACACACACACACACGCACACGCACACACACACACACGCGCACACACACACACACACGCACACACACACACACATGGCGTCCAGTGTGAAAACAAACTTTAAACTGTAAAACCAATAATGTGAAACACACATCGGCGTTCATAATGTTGGTTATTGCTGCTATGCTTAATCATTTGTATCAACCAGATTAGCACACACACACACACACACACACACACACACACAGCCGCTGATTGTGTGATTAGTCGCAATGATGAAAAGCAGATGCTATTCCTGGAGAGCTGACCACTTTGTGCTTTCAACACACGCCGACGTGTGTGTGTGTGTGTGTGTGTGTGTGTGTGTGTGTGTGTGTGTGTGTGTGTGTGTGTGTGTGTGTGTGTGTGTGTGTGCGTGCGTGCGTGCGTGCGTGCGTGTGCAGGTTTAATAGTGTCAGTAACTGGAGTGCTGTTTTCTTGGCACACTTCAGTTCACTTCATCACCCACAGTGAAAGCAGTAAAAACCAGTTACATGACAGCGTTATCAAACATGCATCATTAAAGGGACCCTCCACCCTAAAAGCCCAAACTCCCATACATTTCCCCAACACCAGCTGTCTCATACTGATGATGTCATGTTTAGGTCACTCTCTCTCCCAAATCCAGAAACCAGACTCCACTCTGCGATGGCTTTAAACCCATTAAAAAATACAATGTGGCCTGTTGACAGTAAATTAGACACAGGCCTTGTTGACTCATACTTTGTCTGCAGCTTTACATCCAAATGACTTTCATTTGATAGCTGTCCTAATACCCATCCTGACGTCACCCTGGAATGGATACTGTCACGGCATCAACACAATCTGTATCTGCTCCCTCCACGTTGGAGCAGCTCCAGAAAATGTCACTTGATCATTCAGAGCAGCCCTTTCCTAACTTAAATCTGACACCAATATTTTATTTTTTCAGGGTTTTTTTTGGAACACAAAGAACAAAATCAAACAAACTCAGACACAGGAAAAAGAAAAAGAAAAGAAAAGGCATAGATATATTATATTACAATGTGGTGCTACCAGCCGCGTGAGGTGCTTATGTGCTTGTAAGAGATGTTGTGCATGGGATCACACGCAACGGGTCCATGAGAAAGCAGCCGGGCGAGTCCCCTCTCGCGGGCGACTCACCTGTCGCGAGCCCACCCAACTCTTGAATCACAACTTTGATGTAAATGCATACCGTAGCCTAGCTGCCAAGGCTGTGAAACATGCTACCTTATCTGGGGAGACTAGGGAGAACCCATCTTCATTCAGATACTGTATCTTGAGGTGAGAGGTCAAAGGACCCCTTTGAAATAGTTTTTCCCTTGCCTCAATTCAATCAGAGCCTTATGTAGCCCTCTTCCCCACAAGCTAGCATACCAATGGATGCCTTAGGTCTTCTAGGTTCATATGATATCAGAAACTTGACTCTGGCTTTAACACTCAGCCTGCTACAGCCATTTGACTCATACAAAAATCAGGAGTGTTGGCAGATGCCTCTCGCTTGTTAGCTTGCTTGTTAGCTAGCTAACCTGGCCAGCTAACCATAACTAATTCGCGCAATAGCTAATATTACATAGATATGTCATGATCGCTGTGCGTCATACTGCACAAAGACAAATTCCTCGTTTGTAACATACTCATTATGGCTATTAAAATAATCTTGAATCTTGAATAGAATGCATGTTAAAGACCCCCTAAAGTCAACCTAAAGTTAAAAAAAAAAAAAGTTTTTCTTCTTGTTCCTTCAGTTGGATGTTTGAGCTTCACTGTGCAGAATGATCTGTGCAGAGTTAGACACTAGAAGGCTGTTTTCACAATCGTCTGCTGAAAGTGTAAAGTTTGTCTGAGCTCACTGAAAAAGCGGTTTTCAACGAGCATGATTCGTGACATCACAAATCCTGGAGCCAATCCCTGTGCAGTATTCAGCAGTTAAAGCCCCAACACATTCTCACTCCCTTGTCGTCACTTTGTCACGAGTTGGGAGTGAGAATGTGTTGAAAGCCTGTGTTGTACTGTATGCTGTGATTGGCTGGTTAGGTTCTATATAACCCTGATTGGTTGCTTTGGATCTTTAAATGGGGCGAGAAGGAGGGGAAGTCATCCTAAGGATTTTAACAATATAATATACGTAACTTTTTTTGTGGGCAAAACCATCAGACACAAATTATTAGTCAAAGAGTATTTTATATTGAAACATGACTTTAGGGAGTCTTTAACACTAACAGCTGCTTTGCTAAATTAGCTACCTTGCTACAGTTTGTTCAGATTAACTGAGCTGACTTCTCAAGATAGAACTCAAAGAAGTGTTTGAGACTAGGGCTAAAGCCAAGATAGTTTACAAGTAGCTGATTCTATATTAAAAAATAGTATTGAAAACAGGTAAGTTACTGTAGATTACATAATTCTGTAATTAATTAATTACATTAAATTAATTCTGTAATTACATAATTACATAATTTGTTACATAATTCTATGAAAAATGTCAAATGATGTTGGTCAGTGACAATCGTTGCGGGGTAAATGTTTTGAGTTGAAACAGCCCTTTGGAGATGATGAGCCCAAACGCTATTTCAGACATTGTTTGTGCCGCTACATGTACCGTAATTTCCGCACTATAAGCCGCACCGGAGTATAAGCCGCAGCAGCAAAATTGCCTGTTTGTTACATATATAAGCCGCACCGGACTATAAGCCGCAGGTGTTTTAATGTTGTTGTTTTTTTTTTACCGGTAATTGTGTTTTAATGTTTAATTACCATATGTAAGGGTTCATGCACAGAGGGGATTGTCGGGAAAGAGATGGCTGTTTGAGGAAGCTCCCATTTATTAACATTTCAACAAAACAACATAACACAACACCACCTGTGTTTTTTTTTACAGTGCACACAGTGTCCGCGGTGTGGTGAAAAGAGGGCAAGAGAGGAAATTAAAACAGAAGTGGATTTATAGTTAGAAAGAGTGCTAAAAAAGAGAGAATTCCGTTTTTTTTTTTTTTTTTTTTTTTGAAAAAATCCATAGATAAGCCGCACCGTTATATAAGCCGCAGGGCCAAAAAACGGGGAAAAAGCCGCGGCTTATAGTCCGAAATTTACGGTAGTCATGGAACAGACAGACAGACATTTTGAAGATTAAAATCGCCTAGCTTCCGGCATTGCTCTGTCTATTCCTAGCGACATGGTGCAGCTTTGTCTCATCCTTGATTGAGGAGAGGAGAGGAGTGCTGTAATACACGCCCCCCCCCCCCCCTCTCTTGGCATATTCCATCAGTTGGATTCCGTGTGAAGACAATTTAAAGTAATTAACCGTTAAGAAGGTAGGATTTCAGCCTGTGCAGCACTGACGTCCGCTCTCAAGGTGTGAAAAATAACATCTCCACGCAGGGCCGTAACCAGGGTTCCGAAATAGGGGAGGTCCAGCAAGGGGAGGCGGATTCGGTGGCGCCCGCAAGGGCGCCGCCGGAAAAAAGTTTGAGGGTTTTTTCCCCCCTTTTTTAGCCATATTTAGAGTAATATATCATTTTAAATCAACATTAGGATTATACTGTTGTGATGTCATTATTCAGTATATTCTCTTTCATGTCACCACCTGCTCAGCTCTCCTGTCAACATAATTGTAACTAACAAACACAAACTGTTTTAGCCAAATTCATATCAAAATGACACCTACAAACACAGGTACACAACCCGAGCCGTACACAACACACAAAGTCATCATCGATAATAAAAAAAACATACAGAGGGACATTTATTTATTCCTGATAGGAACGATTGAAAAATAAAATAAAATATATTATGTTGTTTTTAACTTTACACCACCTCTTTTTGTTACTTATTGGGTCATGAAACTGAAACCATGCATATAGCCACCTGCATACCTGACTTCGGGAGCTTGGCAATTGGCATCATGCATGATTAGCCAGTAGCATCCCAACGTGTCACACAGGTAACATTACTTAAGAGACAGACTAGACACTTACTTTCTTGGTTGTTGCTAAAAAATCTGTCAGTGTCACTCACTGTCTGTCGTTCACTCGCTCACTGTCTCGCAGCTCGCTCACCTTCAATTATCTCGCCAGGCAG
The DNA here is from genome assembly GCF_964638095.1 of Poromitra crassiceps. NCBI lineage: Eukaryota > Metazoa > Chordata > Actinopteri > Beryciformes > Melamphaidae > Poromitra > Poromitra crassiceps. The sequence goes on along the minus strand of NC_139625.1, from coordinate 56,859,460 downwards.
ACAGACAGTCATCACTCACCACCATGCTGCTGCTCTCTCGGAATCAAGTTACCGCGGACGCGGCGTCAGATGACTTCCTGCCTGACCTGCCTTTCGTTTCAAAATAAAAGCGATCCCGTGTTTTTCATGCTTTTCCATGCAGATTGTTTTATAAAAAAAAAATAAAAAAAAAAAACTTTTTTTTTCTTTTTTTTCCTCTGAAATATTAGGGGAGGTCCGGACCTCCCCGTCCTCATAGCTAGTTACGGCCATCCACGGATGCTCTTTTTATACCGAGTGGATCCAATAAAAAGCCGTGCCTATTGCAGAGTGGTTTAAACTGTGAGTGAACTGCCCTTGGTCACTTTTAGACGCAAGAAAACAGACAGATGGACGGACAGACAGACAGCTGGTCTTACCCGGTGGAGGAGACCACTATGATAGCGCGGGGGTTGACCAAGTCGGTGGCGAATAGCGTCCGCCTCTCGCTGCCGTCCAGGTTGGAGCGTTCTATCTTGTCGGGGGCCGAGTCGACCCAGAACATCAACCTGCGACTGACATCCACCGCCAAGCCCTCCGGACTGGTCAGATCTAAAGAGAGAGAGAGAGACGTGGAGAGAGAGAGAGGAGAGAGTATAGAGAAAAAATCATTCTCAATCAAGATTTATTATAGCTATTAAGTCTGTGTGTGTGTGTGTGTGTGTGTGTGTGTGTGTGTGTGTGTGTGTGTGTGTGCCTGCCTGTATGTGTGTGTATGTGTGTGTGGTGTTGTGTATGTGTCGCATACCTGTCAACATTTCATGGGAGTTTCCTTATTTTAATCGTTTCTCCCGCTGACCGATTGGTCATTTCGCCCGTTACTGTCTTTCAGAGGCTGTAGCAGGCTTAGTTTTGAAGCCAGGGTGGTATGCTATGAACCTAGATGACCTAAGGCCTCCATTGGTACCAACCACGTTATGCTAGCTTGTGGGGAAGGCTAAATAACGCTCCAAAGTTAGGCAAAATTTTGGCGAGGGAGAAATCATTTTCAAAGGGGTCCCTTGACCTCTCACCTCAAGATATCTGAATGAAAATGGGTGCTATGGGTACTCGAGTCTCCCTTTTACAGATAAGGTAGCATGGTTCCACTGGGTAGCGTGAACATTTAGAATTTTAAAAAACTCAGGGCACTGGGGCTTTTTCACAGCCTAACGTTGGCAGGTATGGAGTGTGTGTATGCGTGTGTATGCGTGTGTATGCGTGTGTATGTGTGTGTCTG
>NC_139625.1:56793223-56853223 GCF_964638095.1 Poromitra crassiceps | reverse complement strand
GGGCAAAACCCGCGTGCCAAAATGAGTTGAAGTTGGGCCGTCTTACTTGAAATCCCATTGTCTTTGCTGCAATGTGAGTGTCTGACAGTAGGGGACTGAGGTTGAACTGGGCAGCTTCCAGTTGTGAAACGGGGGGAAAAAACATGGTGCTCAGATAAATAAATGTTAGGGCTGCACAACGTTATCAGCACGTCATCGTATATCGGCCGACAAAGACTTTAAAATGAAATATCGGCTTCGGCCCAAAACGATTTCTGCTGATATGACCGATGAAATTACACTTTACTTATGCCCAAATGCTCAATGTTTTATTTAAAAATGTTACATAAACAAATATTTGGCATGTTTTGCACAACCTAAGTTGAAGTCGTTTTCTTATTTTGCCCAGTGAATGTGTACATTTTGAAAAGCATTGTCTGCATCTGCCAGTGGGACATCACAATAAGAGTGGGCATAATAATGTGTTAATTCCACTACAGGAGAGACTTGATGTTCTCTGAAATGGGGGGGGGGGGGGATGTGCGCATATATCGGTATCGGCATTGGCAATCGGTCAAAAGAGTTGGAAAATATTGGCATATTGGCTAAAAATCCAATATTGTGCAATATTGTCCAAAGTTGAGTACATGTGTCTGTCTCGGTATACAGTATAATGGCATAAGTACATGTGTGCATTGTGCAGGCATGGGTGCATACATACAGTACACATGTCATAACATACATGAGTGTGTATACATGAGGTGCATGTCTGAGTGTGTGCATGCTTTCATACATGTATGTTTGTATGTATGCGTCTGTGTGCTACTGTAGGGAGGGAGTAACACCGTGTCACCACTCAGCTGTTCAAGCCGCCCGTCTTGTTTTGGTTACGTTGCCTGGCAACAGCTGGCATCCCGTCTCACCACCAAATCACCACTTCAGCTGTTTGGGCCGGTCGTAAATAGAATTTATAGCAAGAAACGAATTTATAGATTGACCTCTATGCGTAAGTTAGTGTGTGGGTGAGAGAAAGAAAGAGGGGTAGAGAGAGACAGAGTCATGAGAGGGAGAGAGAAAGTTGGTTTTAAAGTTTTAAAGTTGAAAATCTTAATTGCTAAAAGGAGATCAGTTGTGGAATTTTCAATCAATAAAATTACACCATTCCACAAATGATACCTATCAAATTATTTGTTGTATAGTACTAAATGCGTAATTAATGTTGAATGTGTGACGTAGCTGTTGTGAAGCTCTTCCTGATGTGTTATCTTTAGTTCAAGTGAAGCACTTACCATCATTATCATACCAACGCCTACAGCTACTCTTACTGGTCAGAGGGCAAAGCCGTTTTCCCACATGCGCTTTGTACCTGCTAAATGACCGGAACGTGGTCTAATGCCTGCATGTGTGAAAGTTGTCATGCCGGTATAAGCGCGACCCCGTCATCGCGGACATTTCACCAGTTTCGAGCCAGTCAGAAGAGCGGTATGCGCGATAACGGGCGCAAGTATAGAACGGGTCCAGTCATTTGCCGGCATGGGCGAGGTGTACACACGTTGCTTAATGTTCCAGCGTGCATAATCTAATCATTCGCGCACATTAAAGCAAACTGGCGAAATGATCTTGTGATCTCTCCTCTCTGCTGCCTGCTCGCTCTCTGGCCACAGTCCTCCTCCTCCTTCAGTCACAGCCCGACAGGGACACAGACGAAGCAAATGCACGAAGCGAAATGTGGAAGTATTTTGCTTACGTTGCCGACAGCGAAGGCAAGCCCGGACACATCAAACGAAGCCAGTCTGTAAAAAGTGCTTCAACGCGACGCAGGTGAACGGATAAACAAGCAAACTTATTTCACCATCAAGAGTTTTGCCGACACGTCACTCCCCACCCGCTCTGCAGTGCCGCCCCGCCCCCCAACATACAGGCAATTTCGCTGCTAGATTCCCATATGCGAGAGCCGAAGTGTGAAGGGAAATGTCCGATATTGACTTACAGGTAATTTTCCGGTACGCATGTGGGAAAACGGCTCACAGTCTCATGCCTTCTGGTTCTGCCCTTCACTGACGGGATTCTGGGCCAAAATATTTGATTGGTACTCTAAGACCTACAAAATAACCCTTCAGCCGGAGGTGGAACACGCCATCTTCGGCTGCTCGGAGTCCTCTCTGACCTTCCCTACATCTGCACAACAGTCTCTGACACAAGGGACAACTGTTGCAACAACAACAACAAAAAACCATTCTGAAGGAATGGAAGTCCCCCTCTTCACCTTCTTTCAATTGTGGTTGACGGACACGATATCTGTCATACGGATGGAGAGACTCAGGTTCCTGAGGACCAAATCACTTAAAAAAAAACTATCTGGAACCCGTTTCTAACCTACCTACCAGTTAGGGGCGACGGGTGACTCACCCTGCTGGTATCTCATGGACCCCTTGCGAGGGATCCCATGCACAACATCTCTTACAAGCACATAAGCACCTTATGCGGCTGGTAGCACCACGTTGTAACATTGAATGTCGATGATCTATGTATGTTTTTTCTTTCTTTTCTTTTCCTGCGTCTGAGCCTGTTCGTTTGTTTTGTTTTGTTCGTGTATTGTTCTAAGAAGAAAAATTGAAAATAAAATATTGGGGGGGGGGGGAGCTACTCTTCCTGTACGGTCCGGTCTAAATCGATTACATTGGACCTATAAAGTGTTGCTCCTTCTCTGCCAGCCAGTTTCTCAGTCGGTGCTACTTCAGTAATTCACCCTTTCTCTGCCAGGGTTCCAGATACCAGATACGCTATCACAGCAAATATGAACTGGTCCGCTCCCGCTTGATGTAAATCTCACCTGGTCATTTGTCATTTGGATGTTCATATACAAGGCAGAATGTAACTTAGCCCAAGAAACAATCATCTCACCTGGTTTGTCACAGTCTTTGGGTGGTGTACCAGGTGGTGTCCTAGTTCCTGCTCTCTCCTGCCCCCTACTGTCCACACACCAACAATGTCCAGTAGATCCTTGACACTGAAACACACAATAATAACAATCATAATCGTAGTCATAACAATATAGAATAAAGATATACAGTACATCTATCTCTCTATACAGGAAACCAGAAATGTTACCTGTTGAGAAGTATACTGTCCCTCTGCATCACATTGGGGTACATAGGCTCCAAGGATAGGATATCCCTCTGGGCTGGTCGTCTGTACACTGTCTCTGTGATGCTCACAGTAGGTCTTATGACGCACTACTGGTTCATCTGGGGATTTGAAAGTATTTATAAAGCATTACAAAATAAAATACAGGATCACTCCAGAGAACAAAGACCCCAGTGAGAAGATAACTCTCAGGATTAGTGGTTGTTCTCTGCAGCCGCAACGACTCATCCAATTGCTTTGTGTTCAACCTCCCGAGATTCTTTATTAGGCCTTTTCCATTGGTACTTTGCCAAATCTAGCCAAGCCGTGCTGATTTGCATTTCCATTACCAGTTTAAACGTGCGGAGCTTGAGATGGACCTTCTCCTCCAAGCGGGCTGCGGTGACGTCTCGCCAACCGTCTAGCGTATCATGAGTTTGGATGCCTGTATGCTAGGCTGAATCCATATCTGTGAAACTTAGCAAGGGCTGTTGAGGGGCAAGACACAACCATCTCACCTGGTTTGTCACAGTCTTTGTGAGTTGTACCAGGACCTGTCCTAGTTCCTGCTCTCTCCTGTCCTGTACTGTCCACACACCAACAATGTCCAGTAGATCCATGACACTGAAATACACAATAATAATCTGAATAATAATATAGGATAAAGATAACAGCACATCTATCTCTCTATACAGGCAAACCAAACTTTTACCTGTTGAGGTGTGTACTGTCCCTCTGCGTCACATTGGGGTGCAAATGCTCCGAGTAGAGGATAGCCTTCAGGACTGGTGGTCTGGACACGGTCTCTGTGCTGCTCACAATGAGTTTTAGGACGCTCTGGTTCATCTGAAGAAGAAAGATCAACAAATATACACACGTTAATAATGAGTATATACTGTATATACACACGTTAATAATGAGTATATATATATACAGTGTTACTGGCAAATCTATGAGTCATGATGTTTTCTCACAGACTACAGTCTCCCTAAGCTGACACTGCCAGCTTAGGGAGACTGTCATCATGAGGTGCATGATGAGGTGCATGATGAGGTGCATGATCAGGTGCATGATAGATCAACACACCCAACAGTTGGGTGTGATGATGATGGATTACTTCTGTTATATTGTTAAATGGCACTTTTACAAACCATTCATGTCCCCGTGCTATATACTTCCATGAATGGATGTAGTTTTTTTTTTTTTTTTTTTTTTTCCCCCCGATTTTTTTTGCCCATTTTATCCCCCATTAGTGCTCATTTGATTCCTCAATCCTGGTTGCTACTCCATCCTCTGCCGATCTGGGGAGAGCCGAGACTGGCTCCATGCTTCCTCCGAGACATGGGCAGTTTGCCAGCCGCTTCTTTTCACCTGACAGAGGAAGCTTCACCGGTAGGACATAGCACGTGGGAGGTTCACGCTATTCCAACCAGTTCCCCTCCCTCTGAACAGGCGCCCTTAACGACCAGAGGAGGAACCACACTAGCAACCAGGATATTGCATGTTTTTGTGAAGGGGGTTCCTATATGAAGGAAACCCCCGGGAGGCACGGGGAGAACATGCAAACTCCACACAGAAAGGCCCTTTTGCCGACCCCACCCGGGCGGTGGGCACTCGAGGACATGCGGACGGGCACGCATTCCTTCAGCGTTCACCTCGTCCCCAGGTGGGAATCGAACCCACGACCTTCGAGCTGTGAGGCGATAGTGCTTACCACTGCACCACCGTACCTCCTGAATGGACGTAGTTACGTGGCTGGGTTATTTGGAAGAGAGCCAAATTGGTGAGTAAACAAGTAATAGTTGAATCTCTTCCACCATTAAATGTGGCGGCTTTTGGGTGATGCGTAAACAGCATAGAACAGGCGCTCACTTTTTGGCACATCGCCACCCTACGTTATCACCTGAATAATGCGTTGAAGGTTTTTTTCATGGAGTGGAGAGTTGCTTTCTGAAATATATCTCTGATGTAGTCTACATCGGAAAATTTAATTAAAAGTCTGTCTCGCATAAACACTGCGATTCCTGCAGCACACTATGTCATACCCAACCCCCCCCCCACACACACACACACGCACGCACGCACGCGCGCGCGCGCACGCACGCACGCGCACGCGCACGCACACGCACACGCACACGCACACACACACACACACACACACACACACACACACACACACACACACACACACACACACACACACACACACACTCTACTCTACACCGGAGGATTTTCCTCATGTGTGGAAACAGCAATGCCTCTTGTCTGGAAGGGTCTGGAACTCCGGGGAATGTCCAGACCTGATTCAAGGGGCATAGTCCAGAGTTTATGTCTAAGAGTGGCTTATGAAACGTAGCCCAAGGGGTGTTGAGCAGCAAGAAACAGCAGTCACCTGGTTTGTCACAGTCTTTGGGTGGTGTACCGGGTCCTGTTCTGGTTCCTGTTCTCTCCTGTCCCGTACTGTCCACACACCAACAATGTCCAGTAGATCCATGACACTGAAATACACAATAATAATCAGAATAATAATATAGGATAAGGATAACAGCACATCTATCTCTCTATACAGGCAAACCAAAGTTGTACCTGTTGAGGTGTGTACTGTCCCTCTGCGTCACATTGGGGTGCAAATGCTCCGAGTAGAGGATAGCCTTCAGGACTGGTGGTCTGGACACGGTCTCTGTGCTGCTCACAATGAGTTTTAGGATGCTCTGGTTCATCTGAAGAAGAAAGATCAACAAATATACACAAGTTAATAATGAGTATATATATACACAAGATAATAATGAGTATATATATACAGTGTTACTATATATACAGTGTTACTGGCAAATCTATGAGTCATGATGTTTTCTCACAGACTACAGTCTCCCTAACCTGACACTGCCAGATGGTTTGTTAACTGAACCATCTGGGATGGAGTCTTTGGAAACAAAAAATACCTGCCAGGTGATTGGATGAACCATCTATCTATCACCGTCTATCACAGGCTCGCTTCTCGCTGTCGTCACACCTAAATCCCGCCCGTAGCTGCTTCTGCATGCTGATTGGTCCGGCCCACTGCTGGGACGGTTAAACCAATAGCTTGCAGGGTTGACAAGATGTATTTCTCACGCGATCGTGATCTCGCTAATCCAGCTGTCTCGCAAGGTTACAGTCTCCCTGTACTGCTCACAAGCTGGGAGTTGCTGGATGATCTCATGGTTTGCCTCCTACCTGTCTACACGACTGCAGGAAGGTATTCTGTCTTTACCAGACACCCTTTCCACTAAGGTTCCCCATAGTGCATTCCTCCTTAAAACGTAGCCCAAGGGGTATTGAGCAGCAAGAAACAGCAGTCACCTGGTTTGTCACAGTCTTTGGGTGGTGTGCCAGGTCCTGTCCTAGTTCCTGTTCTCTCCTGTCCCGTACTGTCCACACACCAACAATGTCCAGTAGACCCGTGACACTGAAATACACAATAATGATCATTATAACGATATAGAACAAAGATATACAGTACATCTTTCTCTCTATACAGGAATAATTAATGTTTACCTGTTGAGGTGTGTACTGTCCAACTGCATCACACTGAGGTACAAACACTCCAGGTAGAGGATAGCCTTCAGGACTGGTAGTCTGGACACGCTCTCTGTGCTGCTCACAATGAGTTTTAGGACGCTCTGGTTCATCTGAAAAGGAAAGATCAACAAATATACGCAACTTAATAAGGAATACACAAGTGTTACTGGCAAATACATGAGAAGTCATGTTTTCTCATTGACTACAGTGTCCCTGTGCTGCTCACAAGCTACTGTATGCCAGTTAAGGATTTTGAGTCATCAAATCACTATCTTTCGCAGACTAGCCTGCTGGACATCAACCAGTGTGGTTTCAAGGTCGCTGACGACAAAGACTGCACTCCTAAGCATTCACACAGGACGCCGAAGCAACGCTCAACTGAAGCTGTACCTACGCTGTACCCACAAGTTTCATTTAGGCGTCCTTGTTAACAGGCGAAGCCGTTCACACCACCCGCACGCGTGCCACGCTGATGCCTTGCCGAAGCCACGCTCACGCAACGCCGAAGCGATCACTCAGGATTGATGCTGAATTTCCAAGCGTGACACTGAAGCCGTGAAGCATGAAGTCAATGGGAGTTGTGGACGGGTTCAAGGCGCAAGAGTAGGCACTGAGAGGAAAAGACAAGGCGTCTTGTGTGAACAGTAAGGCGTACATTCAGCTTGTGCGTGCTTCAAGCTTCAGTTCTGCTTACGTTCGGCGTCCTGTGTGAACGAGGGCTAACTGTTACTGATTGACTACATACTGCTGGACACCCTTTCTGACCTCAGTCCTTATCCTCTCAGACTTGTCAAAAGCCTTCAAAAATGTGAACCATCAGATGCTCCTTGCCACCCTTGCTTACCTGGGGATCGCTGGGGTTGCAATCTCATGGTTTGTCTCCTACCTGACTGCCTATCTGTACCAGACACCCTTTCCACTGAGGTTCCCCATGGTTCAATACTGGGCCCCCTGCTATTCCCCCACTCTGATTCAAGGGGCATAGTCCAGAGTTCATGTCTAAGAGTGGCTTATGAAACGTAGCCCAAGGGGTGTTGAGCAGCAAGAAACACCAGTCACCTGGTTTGTCACAGTCTTTGTGAGGTGTACCAGGACCTGTCCTAGTTCCTGCTCTCTCCTGTCCCGTACTGTCCACACACCAACAATGTCCAGTAGAATCGTAACACTGAAATACACAATAATAATCATAGTCATCATAACAATATAGAATATAGATATACACTACATCTGTCTCTCTATAAGCAAAACGAACAAAATACCTGTTGAGGTGTGTATTGTCCAACTGCATCACATTGGGGTAGAAACACGCCAGTTAGAGGATAGCCTTCAGGACTGGTAGTCTGTATACTGTCTCTGTGATGCTCACAGTGGGTTTTAGGACGCGTTGGTTCATCTGGGGATTTAGAAGTATTTATAAAGCATTACAAAATGAAATACAGTTAAATCCAGGATCACTCCAGAGTACAAACACCTTGCTGGCTGTCTATCACCTGATTAATCTGTGTTTACAAATCGAAGACTGCCAACTTGTTATTACTTATGTTCTTGTGGAGAACGATCTTCCGATCGGAGATAATGCAGTGGACACGACAACAGAAAACATATTTTCAGAACAGAAAACATCTTTACAGTTTCAGATGAACTGTGTGCTTGACATCGCACCATCAATCAAGACACAATGTAATCATCTCCCCAGGTGTTCTTACTGGCTCTGTACTACAGATTTATATTGTTATTGTTATATTCTTGTGTGGATGTGATGTGTTGTCCTCAAAATGAATCTTGAGGCTATTCATTCACAGTGGCCAAGTCGGATGCGTCCTCGTTTGCAAGTAAACTTCTGGGATCTTTATTCGTCCTCTGTATTCTTGCGTTTTGGAATTGTGCTTCTACTGTTAGACATAATGTCAAAGGCTTTGTGTAGGACACAAGTCCTCTCATGAATGCATATTGAGAAAGGCCCTTCTTACCTGGTTTGTCACAGTCTGTGGGTGGTGTACCAGGCAGCGTCCTGGTTCCTGCTCTCTCCTGCCCCCTACTGTCCACACACCAACAATGTCCAGTAGAGCCGTGACACTGAAAAACATGGCAACAACAATTGACTTGTGCATTTATTATTTAAATATATCTATAATTATTTTCAAGATGCTCAAACTGACTTTTAATCATAGGTTAAAAAAATCTGTTGTTCAGCCACCAAATGCTAACCTGCAATGGTCTGTACTGTCCCTCTGCATCACATTGGGGTGCAAAGGCTCCAACAACAGTAATCTGATATCCGTCTGGACTGGTCGTCTGTACACTGTCTCTGTGGTGCTCACAGAGGGTCTTATGATGCACTGGTTCATCTGAGGAGGAAGGATCAACAAATATACAAGTTTTACAACAAATCAATTAGACTAGTGCAGTGCCCGTTCGCCCCGCTGCTGCACAGAGTGCTGTTCGCCCCAGCCGCTGCTGCACAGATTGCTGTTCCCTTGTTTATTCAAAGTTTATAAATATTGAGCGTATTCTAATTGCATCAAATCCGAGAGAACAGCCTCGATAGTAGCGTCTATCTGGTATATAGTGGGAGCAAATGTTGACAACAGCTTGACAACGGTGTTAGTCCCGCCCGTTGCGCTGTTTATTGGCACTGATTGGCTAATCGTTAGTCCCCCCCTCAGCACTCATTGGACCGAATGTTTTTTCAACCGAGAAAATCGCTGTTGCATGTCACAATGCCAGACCAGAAGCAGTCAACTCGGTGAAATGGGCAGATTCAAAGCTCTGGACCCAGGCAAACATTTTACAGGAAAGAAGAAAGGAAACGCTTATTTTCTCAGTGACACCTGTGGTTTTTAAAAGGTTTCCAGGGCCCAAGGGTCATGAAACCCACTCAACCAATAAATGACCATGCCAACTTTCAGTTCATATAAGTGACAGAAAGAATACCACTGCCGCAGTTACCGTCTTTTCCGCAACAAAAATGTCTCAGCTCCTCAACACAAGTACACACACGCACGCGCGCACGCTGAAATCACCTGTTTTTCTAAGCATTCCAAGGCTATGACCCTGTGACCTAAATAGTACAACGCTTGCAAGGTTAGACACACACGCATAAACGTGCTGTCTGTTTGGCTTGTCACTGAGTTGAGGAATTGGAGAGTTCACAGGTCAAGGTTTAGCAAGAGAGTGATGACATAATACACCTGTTGATACTGTTACTGCAGATGAGAGGTCAGTTTTAAGCACTCATCTTGCTTCATGGAGTGAGAGTGAGATCTGTCTCTTTCTCACCTGGTTTGTTGCAGTCTTTGTGTGGTGTACCAGGTAACGTCCTGGTTCCTGTTCTCTCCTGCCCCGTACTATCCACACACCAACAATGTCCAGTAGACCCATGACACTAAAGAAATGTTAATGTTAATAAATGGTTTTGTACATTCAATGTTTTTTTAAGGTATTTCAACTCATTTTACATGAGATGCTAAAACAAAATCAATCAATCAATCAATCAATCAATCAATCAATCAATCAATCAATCAATCAGTCAGTCAGTCAGTCAGTCAGTCAGTCAGTCAGCCAGTCAGTCAGTCAACAACTGCTAACCTGCAGTGGTGTATACTGTCCCTCTGCATCACAATGAGGTACAAACGCTCCAACAATAGGATATCCCTCTGGACTGGTCGTCTGGACACGGTCTCTGTAATGCTCACAGTGTGTCTTAGGACGCTCTGGTTCATCTAGGCAGGAAAGATTAGAATTAATTTACATTATAAATCAATGACTAATTGGCAGTTAATACACAGGCCAAAACTAGGACATAGGCCTAGCCCTAGTGTCTCTGTGTTGGTTTTAATGGAGAAGCTGGAGAGAGGTGAAAAAGTGTTTGGATGACAAATCATTAAAATAGGTATTGGCAAATACCTGATTGTTAACAATGGTACTGTGGTACTTTATTGATCCATGTAGAGAAATTCTCTGGTATTTGGAACTTGTATTTAGCATGAGCAGCGCGATAGCCATCATGGCTGAACAGAGAGAAAACAGCGCCACCTACAGAAACTCCAACTGCATCGACAGAAAATCCAAGGAGAAAGATGAAATAGAGCTGGGGCAACTACATCACGTCTGGCCGAGCAGCGCAAGGCATTGTAGGTAAATACGATCTACTCCTGTACACTAGTGCCACTCGCCGTTAACTTCAATGTAAAATAGCGGTATTTGAAAAATAAACAAAAAATGTAATTTATAAATGAGACAAAGACAGCATGGCATGACGATATAGTACAACTTCGCTTCGTACTGGATGGGCAAGGGATCTCTGGGAAGAGTACAAAAACATCACTGCAAAGAGCACTTAGCACCACAAATAAGGGTGGGGGAACTAATCATGCAGACAAACACTTTTATACAAACTCTGTATCTAGCATTTTACCCCCCACACACACACACACCGCCCCCCAGTTCTATTGTTTCAACTGTCATGATAACAGGTGGAACGATTCCATGCCATAGTGGAATCCATTGATTTACCAACAAGGAAAATGTTCCCAGCATCTCCAAGCATTCTCACCTGGTTTGTCACAGTCTTTTGGTGGTGTCCCAGGCAATGTCCTGCTGTCTGTTCTCTCCTGACCATTGTTATCCACACACCAACAATGGCCAGTTGGTGTACACTACAAAAAAGTTAATGCATTAAAATAAACAATCAAACAAACAAACAAACAAACAAACAAACAAACAAACAAACAAATAAATAAATAAATAAATAAATAAATAAATAAATAAATAAATAAATAAGTTCCCAGGGTTTCAAAGACACTGTAATCTATAAGTAGTTCACTTAAATAACAAATAACAATTACTGACTTGTAATGGTCTGTACTGTCCATTTGCATCACATTGGGGTATATAGGCTCCAATGATAGGGTATCCCTCTGGACTGGTTGTCTGTGTATTATCTCTGTGCTGCTCACAGAGGGTATTAGGACGCTCTGGTTCCTCTAGAAAGGGAGAAAATAAATCATGAATAAATATACAGTTATTTAACAAATATGCAAGGGTTGAACAGTATGAAGGAAGTATAGTGCAGACATCAGCTCAGTAGGTCAGGTGCAGGACAAATAAACGATGAATTAAAGACATGAAATAAAGTCAGTAAACTGAAAATTAAGCTCTTGGTCAGTTTATTGACGTTTCAATCATCGAGATCTTCATCAGATCTTCATCTTCTGCTGAAGATCTCAATGATCGAAATGTCCGAGTCAGACTTTTCTGTTCTTCAGCTATGGTATTCCAACAATAGCCACAGTAGAGAGGGCGTTGTTTCCACATTGAGACATGGCATGGAAACTATGCCATATTAAAGATGGACAACAACCGTGGCTTTATGGCAACTAAGTACTGTTTTTATGACTGTTACATGTATGGAAAAGTACCGGTCAATATAAAGGGAGGTGTCAGTGTTTTTTTGGGGTATCCGTTTTTTTGGGGTATCCGACTACGATTGAACATAGTCTCATGTTGAGGATAGTTCAAGGGGAGAGTCCATAAGACCTTGTGGCCTTCCAGAAAGGTCTTCATACTTACTGAAGATGGGGACAAGAGTGTGCTGCTATTGGTCAGGGGCTGGAGGAATAGAGGAGTACTGGCTATTAATAGCACTGGGAGCTTTGTGAGCTCCTGTCACATCACTTGAGATGAGATGAGAGTGAAAGAAATGGATTGTGTATTTGTGTGTTGTGTGTTGTGCTTGATAGGAGATTTTCATGTAGCTTTTGAGCACATTGAGTAACTGCTAAGCTGAGCCCGAGTCCTTATCTGACCGAGGTGTAGGTCAATTATGATGGCCTTATTCACCTTATGTTGCCCCGCCCACTTTTTCTCTTCCTTGTCAGACGCAATTGTATTTCTTCTTCCGGTTCAGCGTTAGCCGGCCGGTTGCATTGTGAACATCGATAAACTGTAAACTATGAATGAAGTTTGGCAACATTCAGCAGCTACACTGCGGCGAGTGTGGCCAACTTCATTTACATGCTCATAGCGTTACTGCTGCGAGGAGCCGATGGCTGTACCCGGTGGGCATTTAACGTTAGTTACAAAAGCAGGTCGACAGTGTTTTCTCACTGCCAGTAGGGGTTGACAGATACTAGCTAGTCCAACTGGTCACAGCCAGCGCTCCTCGCTGCTCGCTAAAAATTTCCAAATAGGCGTTATTCTGATAAACTGGTGACATATTTGGAATGTTATGTTCTCATCCGAAAAAATATTAAAACTTTATAATGGTTGTTTTTTTTGCTTGAAAACAGCTTTTTGGCAAGTCTAAAAACGATAAAGGTAGGAGTAATCTACTTCCGGGTCTAAAACGGAATAACGATTACAAAATGACGTTATGCAGAAGCGTCCTGATATGGGCAAATGATAAGGTGAATAGAGCTGTTTTGGCCAGGTAGTATTCTTCTATCCCAGTCCCATGAACCTGCTCACCGATGTTTTCCTAATGTCTGAAGCCCCTGAGTAAACCATGCTTTAGCATTGTTGTACTTCACAGGGGCCTTCTTTGAAACGCAGACTTCCTCACAGGAAGAGACATAAGAGTTTACTAGGTGTCAATTACCATGTGCATTTGAAGGCCTCTCAGATTGTAGTGCTGGAATACTCTGTGAGCTCTTACTTTGCCTAAAAGGTCCACCTTCATGGTTTGGAGAAGGTTGCCTGCCTTCAGTTAGTGTAGATGGACCATTGCATCCATACAGTATACTGTAGTCAGAATTGCCAAAAAAGGCACAGGAGAAAGGGCACTCGTTTTGCACTCGTGTTTGGCACTTGACCAGTTGTTTGTATTTGTGTAGTTCATTCCTAAGATGATGGTGGTTAAAGTGGTTTGGGACTGATTGGGAAAGGAGATATCTGAAAACATATGTATACGCATCATATTGATATCATCTCACACGTGACATGCCTTTGCCAGCCTGCTTGACGTTTGCCTGCCTTGATTTCACTAACAGCTTCTTTTCTCTCTTTTCTTTTTTGTGTATGCTTGTGTGTCTATAACTTGCCTGCCTAACTGTTTTGCCGGGTTACGGTTTATTTCTCACCTGGTTTGTCACAGTCTTTGGGAGGCGTGCCAGGTGCTGTCCTGGTTCCTGTTCTCTCCTGGCCCCTACTGTCCACACACCAACAATGTCCAGTCGAGCCGTGACACTGGAATAAATAATAATAATATAATTAAATGTATAGTGCTCAGTGAAATTTACTAAATTACTTACAATAGGTAATAAATGCTAACCTGTAGTGGAGCGTACTGTCCCTCTGCATCACATTGGGGTACAAAGGCGCCAAGGATAGGATATCCCTCTGGACTGGTCGTCTGTACACTGTCTCTGTGGTGCTCACAGTGGGTCTTATGAGGCACTACTGGTTCATCTGAGGAAAGATCAACAAATATATAAACATTCTAATCTAACACATCTATGATATATACTAATGCTTTTCATGTTAAGGGATGGAGAACTACCACGGATATTGAAAACATAGACGTGACCAACAAGTCATTACTGCTTTCTGATGCACTAGTAGTCCTAGTAGTCTGTCTCGCAGTCTCTATTATACAGTAAGCCTTTTAGAAACCAAAGATGCAATCCAGGTGAAAGGCAACATTGTTACCAGCGGCGACAGCGTGTGGCTGGTATTGTTTTCACCTTGTGAGTCTGTGTGTGTCATCAAGGTAGCAGGAACTATGACAGAAGCCGTTTTGAGTAGCCTTCTTTGCCAGGTGTTTATATGTCTGTCTGTCTGTCTGTCTGTCTGTCTGTCTGTCTGTCTGTCTGTCTGTCACAAAACTTTACAGGTGTGTAGTTGACATCAAAAATGAAGGCCGAGATCGAAAATGAAAATGGGCATAATCCGAGCAAAGGGGCCGCCCCCCTACATTGACCCCCCCAATTTACGCCTCTGGCCCACATTTGCTCTAAGTCGCAAGATGGTCTCTAGTTTATGTTTATTCTCACCTGGTCTGTCACAGTCTACAGGTGGTGTACCAGGTGGTGTCCTGGTTCCTGTTCTCTCCTGCCCCCTATTGTCCACACACCAACAATGTCCAGTAGAGCCATGGCACTGCAATAGATTAATCAAATCAACATACATAAATAAATAAATAAATAAATAAATAAATAAATAAATAAATAAATAAATAAATAATAATAATCAATTCAGTTAACCACTCTATCCGACAGTCCCCACCTGCAGCGGTCTATACTGGCCCTGGGAGTCACACTGAGGTATGAAAGCCTGGGGCACAGCTCCACTCTGCAGACTGTCTCTGTGCTGCTCACACTGGGTCTTTGGGCGATCTGTCTGATCTGTAGACAAATAATGAAAAAACTACTTATATGATAGCAAAACTATGAAAGTCCACGAAGAAAGTCCAAGAAAATTACAAGTCTTTTTAAAGGTTTGGAATACAAGTAAAGGTCTGAGATAATTTAGGATTTGATATTCTGAGGTGGTAGGAGTAGTAGAAAACTCGTAGAAACTTGAGCTGTGTTTCAAAAAAGGAATCTTCCTCACTGCAAATTGCATATGTCAAGCATGGGAGCAGAGACAGAACCTCTTCTTTAGAAACTGATGTATTGTTTTATATTACTGTCCTGCCCATTGCTGTCTTGTGACTTGGATTTTAAATGTTTTATTTTAAAATTTAAATGCTGTAAATGTGTGATGTGTTTACTGTGTATGTGTCTTGTAAACTCATGGGGGTTGGGCACCTTGAGTGCATGACACTTAAATAAATAAATCAAAATCAAAATCAAATAGTAGTGAGAAGGAAACATGCCTCCATAAAACGCAGAAATACAAGATAACATGAGGTAGACTCAGTTCTCAGTCTCTTTCCACTACGACTGGTAGGCGGAGCTCTCCAATTGTTTGCGAGCCGAGACTAAACATGAGGCGATTGGTCATTGGTGATTGCATAAGCTGTCTCAGGTGTGTGTATAGAGATGCAAAGTGAACGTCACTTCCTGCTTCAGCACTGTACCAGAGATTTTCTTCTGCAATTTATTTTCCCATAGACATTTCGTAAAATGCGTATAAAAATAGTTTTACTTGGTCAAACCAAACGGTTCAGCTATATTTAGAATCGGGACAGACCATAGAACATTTCACTCGGACCAAACTTTAAAAAAAAATCTTTAAACCTGCATTTCTTTACGTTTTGCTCCAAGTGAAATGTTATGCGATCTCTCCTGTTTCTAAATATATCTGTACCGTTTGGTTTGAACAAGTAAAACTATTTTTATAAGCATTTTACGAAATGTCTATGGGAAAATAAATGGCGGATGAAAATCTCTGGTACAGTGCTGAAGCAGAAAGTGACGTTCCACTTTGGCTCTCTATTTATCGGGTGTTTTACAACAACTTAACCAGATGTATCTGTTAAAAAGGTACATTGGGTGTTATATTGCAACTTTTATCCATATCTTGGACACATTCCTTACTTACCTTCCTGTTGGGAACAGTAGAAACCATCGCCATGAAATCCAGACTGGCACTGACACTGGAAGGATCCCAGTCCGTTGGTACATCTGGCGTGGACGTGGCATGGAGAGGAGTGGCACTCGTCCATGTCTAGAAAGACACATGATAAACTCATTATGTAACTACAAGTAGAACATATGTAGAAACATATTTTCAAGAGGAAAGTTGGCAAGAAATATAAATATGACACTACTGTATAATCAACGATATAAATATAGATGGGTTTATAGAATGATTTACTAATGAATCAGCATTGGCTGTTGGCTAGAAATAATTCACTAGCATTTGGTACGTGTTTAGTGGTATATTCCCAGTATTTGGCTCTTAGCTAGTAGTCATTTCACAATATTTGGCTTGTGGTTTGGGCTAATTTCAAGAACTTATATGAAGCATTAGCTGTCATGGAGCGAGGTAAGACGGGTTTAAAGCAAGTTCATCTTTAGTTCACACTGATGGGGTGACAGCACACACACACACACACACACACACACACACACACACACACACACACATACGCACGCGCACACATATAAACACATACACATGCACGCACGTGCGCACACATACATACACACACAGACAGGACCTCTCTCCTACACACATTCCGAAGCCACACACATGTCACTGCCCCATATCTCACAATTTCTCTCACTCCCTCTCTTATCTCACTCTCTCTCTCTCACATTAGTCCTCCCATTCCACCTCTCTCTCTCTCTCTCTCTCTCTCTCCTCCCATTCCACCGCTCTCTCTCTCTCTCTCACTCTCTCCTCCCATTCCACCTCTCTCTCTCTCCTCCCATTCCACCTCTCTCTCTCTCTCCTCCCATTCCACCTCTCTCTCTCCTCCCATTCCACCTCTCTCTCTCTCTCTCTCTCTCTCTCTCCTCCCATTCCACCCTCTCTCTCTCTCTCTCTCTCTCTCCTCCCATTCCACCTCTCCTTCTCACTCACTCACTCCCTCTCTTGTTCTCGCATTTGTCATCCTGAGCCCCTCCTCCCCTCTCGCTGCATTTCCTACGTCTTGCAGCTGTGCATTACCATTGTGGTAAAGCACAGCTGCATTACCAGAAATGATAAGAATCGAAACAGAAGGGCTTCTGGGTAGTGCAGCGGTAGATTCCCACGAGGGTCGCAGGTTCAAGCCCACGTGTTGCCTCCGGCTTGGTCGGGGGTCCATATACAGTAGGCACAATTTTCTGTGTCTGTGATTGGGAAGCCAGGTTAAGGGTATGTCGCTACACTAGTGCCTCCTTTGGTCGGTCGGGGCGCCTGTTCGGAAAGGGGGGGAGGGGAACTGGGGGGAATAGCATAATCCTCCCACACGCTACGTCCTGCCGGTGAAACTCCTTGCTGTCAGGTGAAAAGAAGCGGCTGACGACTGCACATGTATCGGAGGAAGCATGCCATGTGCTAGTCTATGGCTCTCCCCAGATCGACAGAGGGAGCAACAATCTCGACAGCAGGGAGAATTGGCCAGGTACAATTGGGGAGAAGGGGGGGGTATCTGAGGTGAGGTGAGGTGGGGTGGGGTGGGGTGGCGTGGCGTGGGGTGGGGGGGGGGTTGCATAAGAAAGAAATTAAACAGAAATGATCGGCCTGCCCTCGGACAAGCACATGGATCTCTTCCAAGGGGATTGGATCATTTCGAAACTGTAAGCAGGTCTCTGTTCCAAATCACTTTTTATGTAATTACTGTAACAAGTACAGTTGACTGGCAATCCATTAAGGCCACAACACTCTGCTCCAAAACCGTTTTCATTGAATGAAAACAGGAGCCAGATATGGTTTCGGTTAGTGGACCTTCATCATGCCTTGGAAGCACTCCCTTAGAGGCCGAAGTCTTGTTCTCTCACTCAATAAAAGCTGTTTGGGGCTTAGTGGTGCAGATCTCACGAGTAACAACTGATGACTTTTATTGTTTTAAATCCACTGACACAACAATCAAGCGTTTCCACCACAGCAGCACTCCTAGGATTTTCCAATTCATAAATTCATAATTCATTTTACTTTTCACTGAATCGCTGCCACTATTATGTACTGATCCTATTCAAATTCTCTGTCATTCTCTGTATATAAAAATTCTGTCTATGCAGTGTTTTCAAGAACAAAGCTAATTCAACTATGGTTGGCATAGAAATAAAATATTACCGTTTCAGACATGGTGATACTTGTATAATATGTGTATATAGACATGGCATGTCTATATACACACATGTTAACCAAAATGTCTCCTTGCTTTACTCGCATGGGTTTGATTTGTCTTCAAGAATCAGATGCATGATAACTTACAAGCACGTTTGATGCCACACACAGGGTTTCTTGCTCAAGTGTAAATGATGTAACTACATTTTCACAGGTCTTTCCTCATGTTGTGTCTGGGTGTAGAGCTACAATGACAGATTGTAAGCAATTCTGATACACAAAAAAAGAGGATTACTGGGAATGAATATAGCAACTAGGGCAGGCACGTGCACACATAGACATCAAAGGGGGCTTGAGCCCCTGCCTTTTTTTCAGTCTGTAAAAAGTGCCCTTTCCTGACCATGAATGCAACATTTCTAATGGTGCTTTGTAAGGAAAGTACCCTTTCCATGCCGTCACTGAAGGCAGCATTCAAAGAGAATTGCATTTTCCGAGCTCTCTTGGCCTTGGATGCACCATTCCTAATAGGCCTCTACTTGGACCAGTGTTTTTCTGAGCCGCCACTGAAGGCAGCAGCCACGTGGTGGCTTGCCCATTGACTGTTGAGAGCGAGACGGCCCGTCCTCTGCACATGCAGACTGAGCAACAGCAGCACACTGACAGATATCAGTCAACGTGAATCAGGTATGATGTATGTTTGTCAAAACAAAGAATTATACAGAGAGCTACCCTCCCCCCCCATTTCAGTTTCATGTTAAAATTTCGGGGGTGCAGTCAGGCATGCAGCAGCCTGTAATGCCGTTTTACACCCCGCCAGTCCCGAGATGTCGAGATTACCTCTACCTGGATGTTAAGCACCAAACTCAGCCTTCATGTGCTAGGAGAGAGCCCCCAAAACATGGAAGTCACGTCGATGCTTTTTTATGCTTTAGTTTAAAGTCTGTGTTTATGTGCCAGGGCACTGAGGGCAAGTCTGGAGGGGATGCAAATCACATCTTATGGTGGTCTATGTAGCAAAAACGGAGTTAAATAACTGCAACTCTAATTCGGCTTTGTCTGATATCGATATGTATTCCGTAGCCAGTAGCCAGTGATGACTGAGTGAGCCTCATTTATGGCTACTGGCCTGGGTAGTTGTTGTGGCTCTTGTTCGACTTAAATGAATGAATGAATGAATAAATACATAAATAAATAAATAAATAAATAAATAAATAAATAAATAAATAAATAAATAAATATAATATATGTTATTATTATTATCATATTATATATACACACATAAATTATGAATTATTATATTAATTAACTATTCATATTCATATTATATTAATTAATTAAATAACAAATTACGCAATTAATTAACACATGAATATATAATAACAATAATTATAGTAATAACGAATTATTAATTATTATAAGACAATATACTAATATTCAGGCTGATGGTGAACAATGTGTACCGTTTTATTTGAACTGTAGACACAGAGTAATGCAATGCTTGTACTTGCAGTTAGCATATTGTAGTTTTGTTAGGATGTTGTAGTGTACAACAACCTAAAGGGAGAAAAGGAGCAAATAAATATTGATGCTTAAATGTTTTCACAACAGTATTGCAACAGCATGCAACTTTTATATACTAATATTATTCAGTTTGTGGAGTTATTTTTCTGTGACAAGTCTCATCCTAAAATGAGATATTCCTCTAAATCTGGTTAAAATCGGAATATTTACAGTAAAATGAGTTATACCCCCAAATTGGCCTTCAGATTGCCTCAAATTTCTGTAGTGCCCTTTTATGAATTTGAGCCCCTGCCCCTCTAATGTTCTCTGCACGTCCCTGAACTAGGGTTAGATTGATATTTGTTGCACCAGAACGTCAAGCCCACAATGTCACGTGTTGGGATCCTCTACTCACCGACACAGGTGCGCCCATCGTAGCCGAACTCGTAGCCACTCTGGCACTGGCAACGATGGCTGCCGGGCAGGTTGACGCACTGGGAGTGGGCACCGCATGACGCCAAGCCCTCCACACACTCATCTATGTCTGCAGCGAGAGAGAGAGGGAGAGGGAGAGAGAGACAGAGAGAGAGAGAGAGAGAGAGGGAGAGAGAGACAGAGAGAGACAGAGAGAGAGAGAGACAGAGAGAGAGAGAGAGAGAGAAGTTTTTCTATAAACTCAAAAACCTGTAAACTAAGAACGTCTAACAAGATGTAGCTCATTACACGCTGCATGTGTGTATGTGAGTGTAAGAGCTATAATTAAGGTCATTACTGGCACTCTAGTGTATGTACATTCACACAACAGCCTGTGACTAAGTGTGTGTGAAGAGTGTGTGTGTGTGTGTGTGTGTGTGTGTGTGTGTGTGTGTGTGTGTGTGTGTGTGTGTGTGTGTGTGTGTGTGTGCGCGCGTGTGCGCATGCGTGTGTGCGTGCCTGCTCATTTGTGCCTGCACCTGGATGTTTGAGTTCATACTTCAATGTACTGCGCAATATGCAGGGCACTGACACACTGTTTGTTGTGACAATAGGACAAATTGGCAACATTTACACACACACACACACACACACACACACACACAAACACACACACACACACACACAGATGCACGCGCTCACATGCGCGCGTGTACACCCACACACACACCCACAGTCACACACACACACACACACACACACGATATGCGACCAGAGAGAGACACTGAGGCCCAGTCATGGGAACCGAGGCTGGGCCTGGGGCTTCTCTAGTGCTGTCAGCAGGAGAGAGAGACATGCTGGGCTAATGACAGACCACGCACCACCTAAAACTCTTGGAAGTCCCCGTTAACTAGAGAATTAACTTGGAGAGAAGAGAAGAGATGAGAAGAGAAGAGAAGAGGAGAGGAGAGAAGAGAAGAGAAGAGGAGAGGAGAGGAGAGAAGAGGAGAGGAGAGAAGAGAAGAGAGGAGAGAAGATAAGAGAGAATGGGGGAGAGATGATTCCTTCCATCCAGCCTCTACTTGACCCCTCTACTCTGGATGGACAGATGCTGATGAAAGACAGACACGCTGCCTTGAACTGTCTTGTTCTTGTGTCTGCATGTGGGTGTGTGCGTGCACACGCACGTGTGAGAGAGAGAGAGAGAGAGAGAGAGAGACCATTAGACTAAGCAGAATGTGGGGGAGCATCGTAAAGCACCGTGCAATGTAAATACACTGTCACAAGTCTGGATAAATTATCCAGAAAGACAGAGAGAGGGGGCAGAGAGAAAAAGAAAGAAAGAAAGAAAGGAAGAAAGGAAGAAAGAAAAAGAAAGAAAGAAAGAAAGAAAGAAAGAAAGAAAGAAAGAAAGAAAGAAAGAAAGAAAGAAAGAAGAGCCAGGGGCGTAAAGTAGGGGGGCCAATATGGGGGTGGCAATGTGGGGGGCCGGGCCACTTGCTCAGATCACCGTTTTCAAACTCAACCTTCATTGTTATGTCAACTAGGGATGGGATCATGTCCATCACCGTGGCGATGTGATACACATCTCCATGCATTGCCAACGATTTGATACATTAAAGATACCTATGAAGCAAGTACTGACGTGATACAATACATTAAAGATACCTATGAAGCAAGTACTGACACAATACAATACATTAAAGATACCTATGAAGCAAGTACTGACGTGATACAATACATTAAAGATACCTATGAAGCAAGTACTGACGCGGTACAATACATTAAAGATACCTATGAAGCAAGTACTGACGCGATACAATACATTAAAGATACCTATGAAGCAAGTACTGACGCGATACAATACATTAAAGATACCTATGAAGCAAGTACTGACGCGATACAATACATTAAAGATACCTATGAAGCAAGTACTGATGCGATACAATACATTAAAGATACCTATGAAGCAAGTACTGACGCGATACAATACATTAAAGATACCTATGAAGCAAGTACTGACGCGATACAATACATTAAAGATACCTATGAAGCAAGTACTGACGCGATACAATACATTAAAGATACCTATGAAGCAAGTACTGACGCGATACAATACATTAAAGATACCTATGAAGCAAGTACTGGCGCGATACAATACATTAAAGATACCTATGAAGCAAGTACTACTGACGCGATACAATACATTAAAGATACCTATGAAGCAAACACTGACGCGATACAATACATTAAAGATACCTATGAAGCAAGTACTGACGCGATACAATACTGTACATTAACTCATTGTGTGCCAGCCACTTTTGGCCACTTTATTTATTCCTGATAGGAACGATTGAAAAATAAAATAAAATATATTATGTTGTTTTTAACTTTACACCACCTCTTTTTGTTACTTATTGGGTCATGAAACTGAAACCATGCATATAGCCACCTGCATACCTGACTTCGGGAGCTTGGCAATTGGCATCATGCATGATTAGCCAGTAGCATCCCAACGTGTCACACAGGTAACATTACTTAAGAGACAGACTAGACACTTACTTTCTTGGTTGTTGCTAAAAAATCTGTCAGTGTCACTCACTGTCTGTCGTTCACTCGCTCACTGTCTCGCAGCTCGCTCACCTTCAATTATCTCGCCAGGCAGTCATCACTCACCACCATGCTGCTGCTCTCTCGGAATCAAGTTACTGCGGACGCGGCGTCAGATGACTTCCTGCCTGACCTGCCTTTCGTTTCAAAATAAAAGCGATCCCGTGTTTTTCATGCAGATTGTTTTATTTTTTTCTCTGAAATATTAGGGGAGGTCCGGACCTCCCCGTCCTCATAGCTAGATACGGCCATGGCCTCTACTAATATAAATCAGATTTTACTGATGTAAAGATGTTAGAAAAGATGCAATGCAAGTTCATCCCAAATTGTATCCGCACATTTTTTAACCGGTGAAATTGCATCTTGAACTTTTATGCCGATGCACCAATGTGAATCAGTGAATCTTTCCATCCCGAATGTCAACTACACCCCCGCAAAGTTTCGCGACTGCATCTTGCACGGTTTTGATGCTATCGTGCTGACCAAATCTGTCCACAGACAGACATATAGACAGACAGACAGACAGACAGACAGACAGACAGACAGACAGACAGACAGACACAGTGGGGGCAGTTTTCTACTTCCGCATTGCAGGAGTAGCAAATACTGCAGTTCCTCGAATGGCCACTTGAGGCAGGTTGCAGAAGTGTAGAAGTCAGTCCTATAGACCAGTGGTCCCCAACCACCAGGCCGCGGACCGGTACTGGTCCGCAACGCATTTGGTACCGGGACGCGAGCCGGTCCAATTTTTTTTTTCTTTTTTTTTTCTCTTTTTTTAATAAACATAGGCTATAATATTATAGGCTGTGTGTGGTAGTTGAAACATAGTTTCAAGTTGACGTTTATTTATGTTTGTAGTTGAAACAAAAACATAAATACTGTAGGCTACATAAATGGAAATGTTTGATCATTAATATCTACTTTTAGAAATTATATAGGCTGGATTCAAATCACTGTGCATAATTGTGAAAGTGTCTTTATTGACAGATGAAAAGGCTGTTATTTACCCGTTGTCACCACCTGGTGAGTAAATATATATGTAACTAAAACCATTAAAATGTACTACCAGTCCGCAACTTTTTTTTCCATGTACTGTATCTACCGGTCCTTGGCACAAAAAAGGTTGGGAACCCCTGCTATAGACCCCCCATGTTAAAATACCTGTCTTTACACCATAAATAAACATGTTTACAGCCGGGTTAAAACAACAACAACAACAAACGGTTTTGGTCTGTATAGCTGATTTCACCTTTCATGACAACTGTACGGGGGGTGAATTTTTATATAACTCACCAATTTAGACTCTAAAATAGATGATAGAAAAGACTATGTTTTGGGCGTGATTGACAGGTCGCCTGTCCATTGATCGCCGACCACAGACCAGTAGTAGGCGGAGCTGCGGCTCTGTGTGAAACCCCCAGTCTCGCGCCGTCTCGTACCGTCTTGCGCAAGCTGAAAACCAAGATGGCAGCGGCCAAAACGCCACACAGAGATGCTTCAAAACGTGCGTCCACAAACCACTGGGTGACATCACACACGTCCATCTCTTTTATTGTCAATGATAAACACCTGGCAAAGTACTCAAAATGGCTCTTGTGGTAGTTCCCGCTGTAATACGTGTCACCAAGACCACATTTTGCCATGAAGACGCACACACACACACACACGCACACACGCACTCACAAGGTGAAAACATTACCAGCCCGCTGCCGCGGCTAGTAAAGCAAGAAAGAAAGAAAGAAAGAAAATTATATGTGCGTGTGTGTGCGTGCGCGTGTGTGTGTGTGCGCGCGTGTGTGTGTGTGTGTGCGCGTGTGTGTAGTGGTTTTAGACCACAAAGAAAGACATAAACATAAATACATGCAGACCAAGGAGGTTCTATGTATATGCAGATACAGTACTGAGCTAGCTTGATAGCTAGCTAGCTAGTTGGCTAGCCAGGGATAGATACCATAGCAGTTGCGTCCATCTCCTCTGTAGCCAGTAGCACACTGGCACTGGTAGGCCTGTCCCTCCAGTGGGATACACTGGGCCGTCGTGTCACAGTCATGGTTCCCGGCATAGCATGGGTTGACCAGCTCCGGTCCTGTTGGCTCCACTAGAGGCAGATGAGAGAGAACATTAGAGTAGAAGTAGGAATTTAGAACAATTTTCATACAAAATAAATAATTTGCTACACTCTCTCACTGATTGCTATAACACAATAGAGTCCTGAGAAAAAGTGTTTCAGCTATGAGATGAGACCTTAGCTCAGGGGTGCCCAATACGTCGATCGCGAAGGTAGTGTGGTCGATCGCATGGCATTGAGGGGAAGATTTTTTTTTTTTTTTTTTTTTTTTACTGTTTTTCCACTGTTTCCACTGTTTTTCCACTGTTTTTTCCACTGTTTTTCCACTGTTTTTCCACTGTTCCACTGTTTTTCACTGTATACTCGGTGTATATATATATAAATAAATATGTTTGGTAGATCACTTTGACTTGGTCATTTTAAAAGTAGCTCCCAAGCTGAAAAAGTGTGGGCACCCCTGCCTTAGCTAGTAGACCATAGAACATTTGACACAGAAAGAAAAAGTATATTTTTCTAAAGAGTTGACACATAAAAAAAAAAAAAGTCATCCAATGATGACTAATTTTTTTTTGCTTTGAGGCCTGAAATTAAAGTCCATTCCCTTCATTCATTCACTTTCATTTACAGACTTAATGGCTTAAGGTGTTTCAGTTTTCCATTTTTAAGATATTGTCAGAAATAAGACAGTGCAGGCAGGGGGGGGGGGGGGTGTTTGCATCAGCATGTCCTAGGCATAAGTGTCTTGCTCAAGGACATTTGCAGAGGGACGGAAAACTTGGCTGTCACAGGAATCAAACCTGTAACCTCGCGGTTACGGGAGGCCTCTCCATTGCGGTGGACACTCCCAAAGCCAGAAAGCATAAAGTGGATGTGCATTGGGTGTACACTGGATATATCCTAAGTACGTTTTTAGCCCAGACATTTCTACAAACCTTAATTTGGTCCTTTAGTTTTTAACTATATTTGTACTGTGAGGAACTCACACTGTGTGCAGAGAATAGAACCAAGCCAGACCATGAAAATGGATTGTAATTTGTTGAAGGGGACCCATTACACTTTTCCATATTTTGTGTCATATATATATATATATATATATATATTTATATATATATATACACACACACACACACACACACACACACACACACACACACACACACACACACACACACACATATATATGCATACAAAAGTTATCCTCATCAGCAAAAATCGTGGGATTCAGACTGCTCTGAACGAGAGGTTGCAGGATTTGAACGAGAACACGGGTCTAGGTGATCTCAGATATAACCTGATTGCCTCATTGGTCATTGCTCCAGCCCCCTGCACTGTTCAAACCATAACTAACCAATGGGATCCTATGGAGCCAGCCTTGAGTGTGTGATGTCACAATTCACTCTACCAGGCTTTGCCTGTTCTTTGTACTAAATTCAGACATTTGAAACCGTTGCCAGTGCACTCTAAATACATATATTATACATCCAACTCTTCAGCTACTTCTGTTCTCACTCACAATGTATATATATAAGGGATGCGATGTATAGTTTTTGAGATATTAACATTTGACACTAGTGTTCCACTCTTTTTCACAGTTTAGTTTTGCTGCTCAGCTAAAGAGACAGGAGATAAAATGGAGCGTTTCAGACAGAGGCTGAACTGAAGGAAGAATAAAATAATAATAATAAAATATAGATTTGGAAATTAGCATAATAGGTCCGTTTTAAAGAACACGGGATAAAACTCAAACACTTTTTACTCAATTCCGGAAAAATCCCCCAACTTCCAGTGAATTACAGTGCGTCCTCACCAAATACACATGTAAAATCCGTCCAGACAAATTCCCAAAGGACGGCTTCCTCTCAGGAAGTGACTCCGCTCATGTTCTCAACACCGGCCATATGGATGAAGTTAGACACACATAGACCAGAGGGACAGCGGGAGAGAGACAGACGGGCCCAGGGATGAGTGAGCGGATGTGTGCTCAGGGTTTCCTCATGTCGCCACATGGCTCAGGCTCAGACTCGCAAGACAATAAAAAAACAACCTCAGACTAATTTCGTAGAAACCAGGAAGAAAAACACACAGAGTCAAAGCAAACCATGGGAGATCCTCCCAGAAGAATGCCAACCACTCAAACTATGCCCAGAACAAAGTGACGCACGGCGCTGCTCCACTTAAATGTTCATGACTTTTTGGTTTTCAATGTAGAGTCTACAAAATATGCTAATTTGTGGAGGCTTTTATACACCGCGAGAACATACTGTACATCGTTATGGGTGGCCACAGGGGGGACCAACTTCTTTAACACAGCTTTTCGTTGGTTCTGCAGTTCAATGGGTTCGCACTGAACTATAGAACCAATGGAATGCCGTGTAAGAAGTCAGCTAGTAGCTATTGGTTTCAATGACGTTTTAGTGTCCCATGCTATTCTGAAAAAGGTAATTACTTGGCATGTTTTTGCCGCGTTAGTCTGTCTGTTTGTCAGCAGGATATCTCAAAAGGTTAGAGGTTTGCACGAAACTTGGTAGAAAGGCAGGTGATGGGCCAACTTACAACTGATTAACTTCCCACGCCCACTGGCCAAAAGGGGGCGTTGTAATGGCTGTGGCCAATCACAAAAAGGCGCCTAACTTCCAAACGGATTCACGTAACATCACAACACTTTGTAGAAAGGCTGGTCATGGGCTAGTCCCAACGCCAGACCCATGAGAGTTCTTACACTGATACACTACGTTACAGCATGCTGCAGATCTCTCTCTGGGTCTGGGACACGCTTCTCACCAAACTGAGAATGGAAACTTCGCCAGTGATTGGCGAGCGGTGGATTCACCCTTCCCCAATCAGTAACGACTTTGCGATGAGGGAGAGGCCCACCCACCCCGAGACCGCCCATCTAACTGGCTCCTTCAAGATCGAGCATTTCGAACCACTCTCTCCTTGGTGCTATGACCTCAAACCCCTACACCCGCCCTCAAATAACCAACTGTGGCTGTAAAGGGGCACAGACTCATTGACTGTATGTAGTATGCAGAGGAGCACAGCGATTCAATGTCATATTTGAGTCTGGGGGGAGACTAGTCATGGGCCAAGGACAAACTGATTAACTTTCCACGCCCACTGGCCAAAACGGGGCGTGGTAATGGCTATGGCCAATCACAAAAAGGCACTTAACTTCCAAACGGATTCACGTAACACCACAAAACTTTGTAGAAAGATTGGCAGGGTTATACACTTTACCGGCCGGGTGCCCTCTACTTAGTATTGGTTTCAATGAGAACTTTATTGTTACTGTACAACAAATAAATATTCCAAATGCTCATTAACATGGGTTTCAATGGAGACTTTTTATGTCCAATAGTCCAAATAACATTCCAGTTGAACAAGTTGAATGTCAACAATGTAGTTTTAGTGTTCATTGGCGTGAATGCTATTCTGAAACTATAAATACTTGTAGTTTCAAGGCAGAATGTGGTTGCTGCATATCCAGAAAACGGCATGGGTTTCAATGGAGAGGTTTAATTTAAGAAGTCTTAATGCGGTCTCAGATAATTTCTAGTATTGGTTTTGATGTCACGTGGTCTAAATAATATTAAAATGAAAATTCCATTAACATTCGTTTCAATGGACAAATGTATGGTATTGTGCAGTTAACCATGGAACCAGCAAAGAGTAAAGTGAAGCCAGAAATGCAAGGTACATTAGCCAATAGCTGTTTTCTTTAGCGGTATTAAAGTCACACACACACACACACACACACACACACACACACACACACACACACACACACACACACACACACACACACACACACACACACACACACACCTACACACACACACACACACACACACACACACACACACACACACACACACACACACACACACACACACACACACACACACACACACACACACACACACACACAGAGAGAGATTAAGCACAGCTTGCTTCCATCTCCTGAGGCTAGGGACCAATTTTGGCCCATTATCAAAGAGAGGGGGAGAGAGAGAGGGAGAGAGAGGGAGGGAGAGAGGGAGAGAGAGAGAGAAAGAGGGAGAGAGAGAGAGAGGGAGAGACTCTTCAAAGTCCTGAATGTGGCCGGGAAGGAGGGGAGTTTAGAGGAAGGGACAGAGGGATGGGAGAAAAGACTAAATGAGGGATAATTAGAGAGATAGAGGGAGAGATGGCAGGGGGTAGAGAACACACACACACACACACACACACACTAATGCACACATGCACTGCACACCATCAAAGCGATGACTGCGGTTCCCCACCTGTCGCTTTTAACTAAACCCAGGCTGTATATGTAGCCTACATAATGCGTGCATGTATTGTGTGTGTGTGTGTGTGTGTGTGTGTGCGCGCGCGCACACACACGCGCGCGTGCCTGTGTGTGTGTGTGTGCGTGTGCCACCCCTGCAGCAGTTGAAATATCACAATGCCACAGGTGTTTCTATGGAGGGATTTCTGTGTCAACAATCACAAATTAATCAAATCAGGCTTGGATTAACAGGGTGGTGCCCACACTTGAAGTGCCCCCCTCCTTCCTCTCCACACGTAAAAAAGTGGAATTTACTATGGCAATAAAGACCACAGATTTACACGAACTTACTGCTAAAGTACAGGCACAACACACATACAACAGAAAAATGTAAGACACAATGGGCCCTATCTTGGTACAGGCGCTATCCCCTATTTGCGGTTGCGCACCTGTTTGCGTGTGCCTTAAGGCAGGGAAGATAGCAGTCCGCCCCACGCAAGTGTCAATTAGCGGTCCCGGCACGATACCATCCAGTTTTGCGGCGGGATCTGCAGGTGTGGGCGTCCAAAACAGACGGGTTCCCGCTAAATGCATTGTGGTATCGATTCGTCAGCATGCTGAAAAGCAGCTCTAAAGCATCTCAGCGCTAAAGAAAAGAGGCCCGCTGCCATGAGCGCAGAAAAAATATCTAACCTGACCCAACCAAACCCACAAACTACAGAATTTCTCTAACCAGGATGAGGGGAGAATAGAATAGAATCGAATCGAATCGTCTAATGGAATATCAAAAATAATATGCGAAATCAATCAATCAATAAATCAATAAATCAACAATACACCATAGTACTAATGTTCTATCCCTGGGCAGACCAGTGGATGACATAGGCAGGGAGTGGAGGGAAATGGGAGGAGAGAGAGAAGAGAATAACCTTGCATCTTTTGTGTGTGTGTGTGTGTGTGTGCGTGCGTGTGCGAGTGCGTGCGCGCGCGCGTGTTACTGCCATAGGCTAAATGTTTTTCGGCCTTTCTCTCAGCCGCGGGTGATGCCTCTGATGTAGCCTACTTCAAATGCAATATCGTTCCCCCACCACAAATGTTCATTATCAGCTTTGTAGATTCGTTTCTAAGGATTTATCTCCATTAAACCCGAACTGGTTCATTCCGAAATTCATTATAGAATTGTCAGTATCGACTTTTTTCGCAAAGCATTCTCATTTCCACCCTTCAATGCCCGCAGGCAGCTGCAACAATTTACTGTAGCCTATACTGAAAAACAGGCCAATTGATAGCAGGTAGGTAGGTGTGTGTGTGTGTGTGTGTGTGTGTGTGTGTGTGTGTGTGTGTGTGTGTGTGTGTGTGTGTGTGTGTGTGTGTGTGTGTGTGTGTGTGTGTGGGGTGTGAGAGAGAGCAAACTCTTTGATGCATGATTTTGAATCAAAAGGTCAACTAAATAGATTAACCAAAGTATTTAGTCAAAATGGAAGAATAGAATAGAATAGAATAGAATAGAATAGAATAGAATAGATTACAGCAGCAGTCCGAGCTCTGGGAGCGCGGACCACTGTGTGGCAGTGGAGCTGTCGGAGGTGCTGAACAAGAAAGGGCGTTGCTGTCCAAAGTGCGTTTTTCCTGCTCCAGTAAGCAGCGGGAGAAAACCGAGAGAGCAGTGATAATCTATCGTAATTTACAGTGTGATTCCCTGCACCTGTTTGGCAGCCTATATAAAATGTAGGCTATGCTTTCAAACCTCTCTGCTGATTTTGATTTAACCTCACTCCACATAAGCAAGCTGCCCAACCTGAGAGGAGAAAACCCGCCATTTGCTTTTAGCACTTGTCTTAATGCTGGGCATGCCCTATGCCAAATCACGTGTTTCCTTGCTAAATGCTTGCCTTCATGCCTTCATATGCGCTAAAACACCCTGCTGCGCTTGAACGCACCATTATTCTCCTCGCTGCCAGTCCAGTATAGGTAATTCCTTTTCGGGTACGTCATTACACACGGACGTGCCACCCCCAAATTACGCATGCATGGCGCAAACTGTGTTAAAGGGAATGCGAGACGAGAATCTGATGGTTTGATAGATGTTATGTCGAGGCATTGCCAGGCCACAGCTGTGAATAATTCTGGTAGTTAAACCCGTCCAAATCCTGTTTGCGCTAGCATTTTATGGGCACGATAGCAGATGACTTAGCACAGCTCCAATTTGCGCCTGTGCCCGGCATTACGCCCGTGTAGCCTACGTTAAGTGCACTTAAGGCTGGGTTGGACATGGTCATACATGCCAGAATAGCCTACTACTATCTAAGCAATTTAATATGGGATCGCCTGCACACAGATTATTCATATCTAGGCTACTCCTGCATTTTGCAGCTGCAACTGTGTTGCTTTTGGCCTGTATGATGTGATTGAACTTCATATTATTTCCAGCATAGTCCTTGTATGAAATATGGAGATATGCGAATCTGCTGCCAATAGCCTATATGTGACCACAAAATAGGCTATTTAAAAAAAATGAAATCTATGCCCGCACGTACTGTGTCGATTCAGTTCAGCAGCCTTTTTTAATTTTATTATCATTATTACCTATTACCCTATAGGAATTATTCCATCAGTGCGACCAAACACATCATGAGATCATTATTATTCATTGAGCCTAAATGGTCTAAAAACACCTATGGATTTTGGAAATAGACATGCAGGTTATATTGAGTTTATTGAGAGGGTGAATTGAGCTGCTGTAGATAGCCTACGTGGAGGCAGAAACCGCTCTTCAAAGAAATGACTGATGTGAATAAAAGTGGTAACTTTAGACAGTCATTCGGGAACAGACTAATAATATCCAACGCGGATTTTGATTCTGACATACATAGTAAAGCTTCACGATTTGCGCTTTGAATGAATGAGGAAATAGGCGTGTCTGGCACTGTAGAAGCTGGAGCAGTCAATATTGCATTGTGATTGGCTAGTTGTTAAAAACCATGCCTCTTTTGCGGGCACGAGCTCCTGTGCACGGGCATTTTCATGTGCACGCGCTCTCAACTTGATTAGAAAAACCTGGATCCACTTAACGAGTTGATAACTACATTCGTGGTATGACTTAACTAGAATCCAGCTAGATGGCAATTATCTGGTTTAGCCAAACCAGATCAGGGACAGATCCTGGATCTTCTTATACAACATTCGTGGTACAGCCCTCTGGTATGGGATTAGAAACGGAAGGTCCAATTGAGATGGCTCTAAAGTTTAGAGGCATCGCGATTGGACCTTCGGTTTCTCAGAAAATGTCAACTTTTCTCTGATTGGATCAAAATTGGCGGCGACCTCAAACTATCCAGAGAAAAGCTGACATTTTCTTGCAAACGGAAGGTCAGATCGCGATGCCTATAAAGAACTATATGTATTTTTCCACCCCGAATCCAACGCCACCATCGTTGAGTCTCTACTCAAGTTACGTTGCGGTCAAGGAGTTACAGTTGCGGAGATACATCCGCCCTGCCTGCAGGACTATAGGGGAGGGATAGAGGACAGTGGGGGGTGGGGGGTTTCAAGTCACTGACCAAACACTCTATTTCAGTGATTGCTGTCAGAATATAGAGTCATTTAACACTTATTTAACACAAAACATCGCTGAATGCAGCTTTAAATCCAGTACACAGATACTTTGATTCTGCCTCTTATCTTTGTCTGTCTGGAACCTTTAACTCTCTCTCTCTCTCTCTCTCTCTCTCTCTCTCTCTGCTGGTGTCTCCTGCCCTCTCTCTTTTTCCTATCAGTTCAGTGTCTTCGATTCTACAACAATCTCTCTCTCTCTAGTCTATCTGATTCTCATGACATCACTGGGCAGCTATTCTGCCCGGCAACCCCCCCGCTGGAAAATCTGTCATTGGCTGGGATATTATTTCCCAGAGAGCGTAATACCCCCCACACACACACACACACACACACAACACACACGCACACACATGCACACGCACACACCACTTAACCCATGTTTACAAAAGCCCAGTCCCCAAAAGCTCTTCCAGCTGTGCTCTGGATGTATCAGTGTGTGTGTGTGCGTGCGCGCGCGCATGTCCGTGTGTCATCATAAGCTTTTTAATCAACGTGTTGACATTTAAATGACAGAAACTTGGTACAAATTCAAAAAACTGGGAAAATCCAGTTTCTCTCTCTCTCTTTCTCTCTCTCTCTCTCTTTCTCTCTCTCTCTCTCTCTCTCTCTCTCTCTCTCTCTTTCTCATAATCGGTCAGTACCAGTTTCTGCCATGCTTTCTCTCTCTCGCTCTCTCTCTCTGGTTTTCATCATCAGATAGATTGGGTCAAGGAAGCAGTAGTAGACTGGAGAGCATTGTGTGTCCGTGTGTTGACAGAGAAAGAACATGTCATATGCTATACACATTTCCATATTTGTATGGCTCGTCATGTCACCCCGAGAAAAGATGAGAGCAGATGATGCAAAAGATGAGGAAAACAAAAAGAGAGACCATAAAAAGTCTGTACATCTATCTATCATACACACACTTGAAAACCCCAAGTACAGTAAATATAACTCGTTTAATTCTAGCTCATCACAAGTGTGAATATTTATTTGCATTACCCGGTCTTAAAGGTATCTGTCTGTTAATACGTCTGGGGACACAAAACAACATTGAACAGACTTTTGACCAGTTGGGTTTGAGGAACACCCACTTTGCAACTAAACAAAACATGGACGTGGAGTATTTTTCTTTCCTTCTCTCATTCTGAGCTCTCATTGGTTATTGACGGTCTCCGTTCAGATTTAATTGGTTGACCAGCTCACCCCACAGGAGGACTTGTCCAGATTTGGGTCATAAATATCAATCATTTGTACGACCGAACTAAACGAGCACAGATTTGGTGCCATCTCAAAGGTCGTCCCCAGCGTTAGGAGGCATTATTTGCCAATTACATTGATGAAGCCATGATGAGGCAATGCACATTTCAACATTGTTTTTATGGTTTCACAACAGAATGAGCTGAGCTCTGTCCAAAAGCTCATGTTTTCAACACCTCTGCTCTGTGGAACACGTTTAGACTCAGATATCTCTTTGTCAATAATGGTCCTTCATATTGGCCAGTCAGCATCACCATCAAGATGATAGAGCA
Organism: Poromitra crassiceps; assembly: GCF_964638095.1. Taxonomy (NCBI): domain Eukaryota; kingdom Metazoa; phylum Chordata; class Actinopteri; order Beryciformes; family Melamphaidae; genus Poromitra; species Poromitra crassiceps. Next base: position 56,818,908 of record NC_139625.1, on the reverse strand, counting down.
GTGATACTCAACTGGCGGCCCCCTGTGTGGCCGCGATGGAATTTAAAAAAAAAAAAAAAAATTACAGTGCACCTGAACGCAACATGCAAGATACCCGCTGAATAAGGCCATGTTCAGACTAGGAGGCCAAATCTGATTTGTGAACTTTAGTGACCTATTAATGACTATCCAGATTAGTTTTATGAGTCTGGACACTCCAAGTCTGATTTGTGTCACTTGTCCCAAATCACATATGGAGGTAGTTTCCAATCTGCTTTCGACTGATGTGACTTGAGTGCGGACGCGCAGATCCACCAAATCTGATTTGACCGTCACTCGCAACTCGTCATCAAATGCTTCTGCGCAGGAAAACCACGTCACCAACGTACTATTTACTGACGCCCACGTCGTTACCATAGCAACCCATGTAGATAGGCTGTTTAGGTCTGGCCACACAGATCCGACTTGAGAATCAGATTTGTGGCAGTGCGGACACACTCCCAAATCAGATTTGGGAAACCAATCAAGATAATGATGATTAATGACTTTATCAGCAAATCGGATTTGCCTGTAATGTGAACATGGCCTAAGTGTCCAAATGTTCATGTCATTCTGGCCAATACTCCACTTCTGTTATAGCATTTCAGTCTGGAATATGGAATATCTTTCAATAATCTATGATTTAGCTGCTAAATTGTCAAAAATCTGCTCGCTACCCAGGCACTTATGTATGTACTTAACCTAACTAACTATCCGGTGTGCACAACATTGTCAGACTAAACTCCGGCTGACACCCCAAAAACCTACAATCCGCTACAGAAAAATGTATATTGATTGTTTATTAACTGGCCCCTGGCCTCCTATCATTTCACCAAAGTGGCCCCCGGGCAAAGCAAGTTGAGTATCCCTGTGATAGAGGCTCCCTGATGACAGCTGGTGCAATTTGATATATCAGTCTAGCCCTGATTATAATATGGCATTTTGATCAGATTCTACAATAGCTGTGTTTCTATTTAATATTATTTTATACCAGGTGGTTGAGAGAAATCATTCCATTCACTTTTGAAGGTCGATACTGAAGAGAAGAATAAACATTCATGTACACTTGTGTGGAATCTGCTCAAAATGGTGCATTCGAATCAATTCCGGTTAAGTGCTTCCCATAGACAACAGGTGTAGTATTGATCAGTTGCATAATAACTATATATCCAAACATCATATCTATTGATCAATTGATTGATAAAAGGCCGATATCTGCACAGCAATATCTGGCCTCTAACAGCAGTGCAACTGACCTCCGACCGGGCCGATCTTGTTGGTGATGGCGTATCTGAGGATCCTCTCCTCCTTGACGTACATCACAAACACCCTCTCCATGGTGATCTGCAGCGTCTCCGGGCTGCTGTGGCTGTCGTGACGACAATCACGGTAGGTAATGTTCTGCTTGAGCTGGAAGGAGAAGGACTCCGACCCTCGCTCGGCCGAAACCACCGAAAACTCTCGCACAGAGGTGGAGGTAGCAACTGGAGAGGAGGGAGGGGGAGGGAGGGGGGAAAGAGAGAGAGAGAGACAGAGAGATTTTTGTGTGAACTTGCGTCCTAAAAGAAATTTCAACTTTTCAACAGAGAATTCAGAATGTTTTCAGAATGTTTGCTACAGTATGTCACCAGTTATCTGGTTGCTATGTTACCAGTTGTCTTGTTGCGATGCCACTATTAGCCAAGCTGTTGATTGCGAGGGCTACCTGAAGTGGAAAGTGTTTCTTTACAGTTACCTTATGACTAGCAATACTGCACTCCAATTAGAGATTTGTTAGTCAGTCAGTCAGTCAGTCAGTCAGTCAGTCAATCAGTCAGTCAGTCAGTCAGTCAGTCAGTCAGTCAAGTTTATTTGTATAGTCCTAATTCACAAGCATGTCTCAGAGGATTTTACAGTGTCTGGCTAAGTTTAGCTAACCACAATCAATAAAGAACTTACCATATATGAAGCATATAAAAACAAGCATACCAAGAGAAGACAGGGAAGATGAGAAAGAGCAGAGAGCAAAGAGAGAAGAGAGAGCGAGAGCGCAGAACAAGAAAACAAAGACAAAGACAGACAATCTAGCCTACCCTAACCTTACAGTAGCTTGAACTACAGTACCTAGTAGCAACCAATCTACCAATCTAATCTACAGCCTAACCTAGACTATCCTAACCTAGACTATCCTAACCTAGACTATCCTAACCTAGACTATCCTAACCTACTGGCATCCCTCAGCCTGGACCCTTCATGCCTCAACCCGGGCCGCCTGTAGGAAACGGGTTGAGGCATGGCCACTCCTGCAGGAGCGGCGATGCCTCTATCAAATGGCAGTCATTGTGTCACAGGTCATCTTATTGGGTCATCATGGTTACCTGAGGGGTAGTACTGGTAGGTCTCCTTGAAGGGTTCCATGGTAACCGTGGCTCCAGGGGGCAGGAAGGGCACGTTGCCGCTGACGACAGTATCCACGGTGAGGTGATTGTGGTCGTCGAGGCCGCGGGCCGTCTGGACGATTGACAGATGCTCGTTGCCGGGGTAGAAGATCACCTCCGCGTGACGAGTGAACTCTGCGCCTGTCAACCAGGCAATAAACAATGAATCCAATGCTTCCTCTATGGATGTAATACATAAATAACATACATTGTATCTATAAAGTTTTTATTACACACATTTGTTTCAGGACGGAGCCATAGTGCAGCAGTTGCATACCATACAAATGGAATCTATGCAATGGTTACATCAGTATGGAACAGACAAACACACACTCACGCACGCACGCACCACGCACGCGCACACACACACACACACACACACACACACACACACACACACACACGCATGTGCACACACACACAAACACACACGCACAGCTGCTTCCTATTAGAGAGGGGAGGTGAAAGCCTGATATCACATCACATCCCTGGAGACAATACAGCTGGCTGGGAGACTGAAAACACACACACACACACACACACACACACACACACACACACAGATGTCCTCACTGTAGAGGATTTAGATGTACTCAAGAATCAAGATGTTCAAGACGACATGCCCGACCAAACACTCCGATACTCCTTTCAGACCAGTCCAGCCAGGCTTACTCCCAGGTTGATTTTGTGTCTGAAAGGGTTAACCCGCGTTGCCCTACTCAGATTGGTGACCATCGGTCAGACAAGGGTTGATTTCAACAATGGCACGACACGGTTTGCTACAACTGGGGCAGGACGAACGGATCTCATTGGTTACGAATGGGGCACGGCCAGCCGATATAAACGTCAAATAAGATGTAAAACTGATAAATAAGATTATGTTTTTGAACCCTAGTGTTTTTCAACTAGCACCTTTGTCACTTGTTGCGCTGACACACATACAGTTGACAGGCAATAGAGTACCAGGGATGACGTATTTTTGTAGGCTTACCCAGAATTCCCTGCACTTCCTGGTTCCTATGGGTAAAAGTCAATGTGATTTTTGGATGGGAATTTCGGTTAAATACATGAAATAAGGTCGGTGGTTAACGAAAGTTTATGAAACAGCAAACTTTGTGTTAGGCAAGATAATCTTCACAAATGAGGATGATTTTTATGACTTATGATGCGTTTTCTGAAAAATCGTGTTTAAAAAAAATTCATTTATGCTTCGAAAATTATAAAAGTGCTCCTCATTTGTGAAGATTATCTTGCTGAACATGAAGTTCGCTGTTTCATAAACTTTTGTTAACCACAGACTCACTCACTCTTATTTCAGGAGTAAGTGAGCTCTGTGTCTCTGTTTCAATTTTTGTCCCACTGATGATGTCACAATGTCTATGACATCATCAGTGATGTCATAGTGTCCCACAGTGGCACATGTCATCAGTGACAGTGAGTGATGTCATTAGACATCAATTAGAGCAGGCGAGGCCACGCAACAGCCGAGCTGCGGGCGAGGCCGTGCAGCAGCCAAGCTGCGTATGCAAGCCAGCGTAGCGATGAGCTGCAGGCCAGGGTGGGCGAGGCCGCATAGTGGCCGAGCTGGCGAGCCCGTGTAGCAGCGAGCACACACACACACACACACACACACACATACACACAGCTCACCAATGATTTTGAATCCCGCTTGGCTATTGGGTAGCTCCAGAGCAAACAGCCACCCAAACACCTCTCCTATTGGTGCAACCGGCATCAGAGCCCAACCCACTGGCTCAGGGACCTGACCAATCACAACAAAGGTTACAAAAGCAGATTAGAGAAATACGGTTTAAGGATTAAGAATAATGAATGAGGAACTGACAGGCAAAGGCAGTATTACTATGACTTCTCAAGGCGGTGTTGGTTATACCTCGCTGATGGCAGTATACGCTCTCCCGTCTCCCACTACGATGTAGGCGTGGAGGTCGATGTTGTTCAGCACCACTGGAGTGGAGCCCACGGTCACTGTGCCGCTCACCTTCCCGCTCACACGCTGGGGAGCACCTGGGGGGAGGGAGACATGTAAGTACTGCATAATATGGGTATCAATCATCACATTTCATGCTTTTCCAATAATACAATGTCAGAAACAACTACATGTTAGAGTTGGGAGATGTCCAGAGATGGATTTGATCACATTAAAAACACCAAGAAATGGCATTTTAATGGTTGGAAATGGACTGGTCTGAAATCTGATGGCATTATTGATTGGGATTGTTATGTATGCCATGAAGCAACCACTAAAAATACAACATTTTCTAGGGGGTAAAAGTAGTTATTCTTAACAGGGCTTAAAATTCGGCGTGGGATTGCGAGATTCACGCATCTTTTTTTGAAATTTCCGCATATTTTCAAATTATAAAGGAGTAAACATTTACGGCGTAAATGGTTTACGCCGTAAACCATTGCGGGTCACGGCCCCCGGGCCAGACACGGCCCCTAAAACGATTTCATACGGCCCGCCACTTGATATCAAGTTATAGTGAAATCAGGCCCGCACCTCCGCTCAGAGCACAGAGCGTGCTCCCGAGGCGCGTGGAGAAGGCGCTGCCTTCATGCAGACGAGCCGCACTTCACACCAGGGTTGCCAGATAAATTTCCATAGATGTGCAGTTCCTTGGGCGGTTTTGTGTGCATTTTGGCGGGTTTTTAACTCTTTGTTCTGGAAACCATCAGCAGTATCTGGCAACACGGCTTCACACTCCAGGCCAGCGGGATCATCACTGCATGTAAAATCCACCTCATTAGCAGGTGATTCGAAGAAAAACATTTGCTCGCTAAAATGTTGTCTTTTGTTGAGAAGTGAACATGTCGCTGTCAAAAGGCAAAAGAAAGGTTGATGACGAGCACAGACAGTTACAGGAGAAGTGGGAGAGTGATTATTTTTTCGTCGAGTTCAAAGGGAATGCCGCCTGCCTCATTTGCAAAGAGAAAATCGCCGTACTAAAATAATATAACCTGAAGCGAATAGAATAAGTGAATAAGCAGGGATGCAAACTAGTCACCTTTAGGTAACAGTGAGTCACCTTTTTCATCCCAAAATAGGGCACTTAAGTGAATGATTTTGTGTCTGCCCTGGTATCTGTCACCTTTTTAACTATCCATGACTTTGCATCCCTGAATAAGAGTCTAATTACTATGTCTTTTGTCATTGTGTTTTATCTGCAGACGAAGCAGCCATAGGCTTTCGGTTGTATTAAAGCCTTTACTTTTTGTATTGAGTGATACACTTTACTAAAACACTCATATCATATTATAATACCTCAGGTGTGCATAAACTACAGGTTAAGTAAAGACAAAAATGTGAAATTATAATATCGGATCTGTTATCGGACAGGAGAAGCAGATATTTACCGGTTATCGTATTGGCTGAAAAAATCCCCCCCAAAGTCTATAAATCCCCACTATCTGAAGAACATAAGGGGGGAATTCCCCCCCATTTTGCAAAGTGAATTTTAAGCCCTGCTTAATATAAAAACACAAGACAATTAAAAAAATGGGAGCATATGTGACCATTATGATATGGATCAATAGTGAAAAAGCATTTTTTTTTACAAAGAGGATCTCACAAGTCTACCAATACAAAAGTGTGTGTGTGTGTGTGTGTGTGTGTGTGTGTGTGTGTGTGTGTGTGTGTGTGTGTGTGTGTGTGTGTGTGTGTGTGTGTGTGTGTGTGTGTGTGTGTGTGTGTGTGTGTGTTGAGGTTAGTGCACTAACCTTCAGGTAGGCAGTATATGTCTGTGTGTTGAGGTTAGTGCACTAACCCTCAGGTAGGCAGTAGTGTGTGTTGAGGTTAGTGCACTAACCCTCAGGTAGGCAGTAGCACAGTATGTGTGTGTGTGTTGAGGTTAGTGCACTAACCCTCAGGTAGGCAGTAGCACAGTATGTGTGTGTGTGTGTGTGTGTGTTGAGGTTAGTGCATTAACCCTCAGGTAGGCAGTAGCACAGTATGTGTGTGTGTGTGTGTGTGTTGAGGTTAGTGCACTAACCCTCAGGTAGGCAGTAGCACAGTATGTGTGTGTGTGTGTGTGTGTGTGTTGAGGTTAGTGCACTAACCCTCAGGTAGGCAGTAGCACAGTATGTGTGTGTGTGTTGAGGTTAGTGCACTAACCCTCAGGTAGGCAGTAGCACAGTATGTGTGTGTGTGTGTGTGTGTTGAGGTTAGTGCACTAACCCTCAGGTAGGCAGTAGCACAGTATGTGTGTGTGTGTGTGTGTGTGTTGAGGTTAGTGCACTAACCCTCAGGTAGGCAGTAGCACAGTATGTGTGTGTGTGTGTGTTGAGGTTAGTGCACTAACCCTCAGGTAGGCAGTAGCACAGTATGTGTGTGTGTGTGTGTGTGTTGAGGTTAGTGCACTAACCCTCAGGTAGGCAGTAGCACAGTATGTGTGTGTGTGTTGAGGTTAGTGCACTAACCCTCAGGTAGGCAGTAGCACAGTATGTGTGTGTGTGTTGAGGTTAGTGCACTAACCCTCAGGTAGGCAGTAGCACAGTATGTGTGTGTGTGTTGAGGTTAGTGCACTAACCCTCAGGTAGGCAGTAGCGTCCATTTCCATAGAAACCAGGTCGGCAGTGACAGCAGAAGCCTGTGGCATAGTCAGAGCACAATGCATTCTGGGAGCACTGCTGCTGGAACCTGGAGGAAAGAACGAGAGGAATGAAGGAAAGGGAATGTGTGAAGGAAGATGGAAACAGTATGGAAAAGAAACATACCTGCGGAATACCTGTGCAGTGTATCAGGCAATGCAGCCATTGTGCAACATCGCAATTTGGCCATTAATCTGCACAGCCATCATTAATCGTCCTTAATTACCTACCGTAAATTCCGGACTATAAGCCGCGGCTTTTTTCCCGTTTTTTGGGCTTTTTTGGCCCCTGCGGCTTATATAACGGTGCGGCTTATCTATGGATTTTTTCAAAAAAAAAAAAAAAAATCTCTCTTTTTTAGCACTCTTTCTAACTATAAATCCACTTCTGTTTTAATTTCCTCTCTTGCCCTCTTTTAACAACATAACATAACATAACACAACACAGGTAAGCAGAAAGAAAAAGACGAAGCAATCACCGCCATGAATGAGGAAATGACTCACCTGCTGGAGGCTGGAGATACACGGCTTGGGCTAAACTTTTACTCCGTGAAACACTATCGATTAAGTCCGACATCGCTCAGAGGTTTGAGCAGCTTGAAAACAAGTTTGAAAACGTGCAGAAGTCCATCCACTCAATCACTAAATAAAATAAGGCAACCGTGAACAGAGTTTCTAATGCGGAAAAGCGCATCAGCGCACTGGAGGACAAAAACAACACAGTGAGTCGTCCGAAAGTGGATAAAATGCAAAAACAAATCGAAACCCTGCACACGCAGGTTGATGACTTAATCAGCAGGAGTAAAAGAAATAACATTCGCCTGATCAATGTAAAAGAGGGAGCTGAGATTGGTGACATGGACGCTTTCGTGGCAAAATCCTGTGTTACATCCTGGACCTGAAGGAAGGCGAGAAACCACCAGAGGTGGACAGGGCACACCGGGCGCCTCGGCCACGTCCAGACCCCGGCCTGTCACCGAGGGCCATCTTCATCTGCCTACTCCGCTGGCCCGACCGTCAACTCATCCTCCAGGCTGCGGGGAAGAAGCCCCTCACCTGGGAGGGTACGCGCTTTTTCGTCCGGCAGGACCTCTCCGTGTTGGTGCAACAGAAACGCGCAACATACAACAGCATCATCGAAAAGGTTAAAGTCAATGGATATCGCTTTGGCGTACTGTACCCAGCGAGACTCGTCATAACCATTGATGGACAGCGGCGGAACAAGAGCTCAAAGTGAAACTGCCGAATATCTTTTGAGTTGGACTGGTCAATAGTACTGTGAGTAACTAAAATAAAAAACGGAATTCTCTCTTCTTTAGCACTCTTTCTAACTATAAATCCACTTCTGTTTTAATTTCCTCTCTTGCCCTCTTTTCACCACACCGCGGACACTGTGTGCACTGTAAAAAAAAAAAAAAAATACCATTAAAACACCCGCGGCTTATAGTCCGGTGCGGCTTATATAAGAAAAAAATAGTCAACTTTGAAGGTGCGGCTTATACACCGGTGCGCCTTATAGTCCGGAATTTACGGTAATTAAAAAATCTGACTCCGTTAGGTCACCTGCAGGGGTGCTCTTTACACTTCCTGAAAGAGTCAGTGCGATCCCATGTAAAATGGCATAGCTGTGGCCGAACACAGCTTCTGCTTGCTCACTCACTCACTCACTCACTCACTCACTCACTCACTCACTCACTCACTCACTCACACAATCACTCACTCACACACAGAGACTTTGCATTCATATTATAGTTCTGATAGCTGTTATCACAATCACTGGCCATTTAGTCAGGCCTCGCTCACAGAGTTGGCATGCAGCCTCTCGTCTCTCTCCCCAGAGGGTTTTCATAGTCCACTTCCCTGGCTGATTCCAACTTTGTTCAGCTGTGTTCCTCCACTCAGGTGTGCTCCATAGCTGACAAATGTAGCTCTCCATGGTGCTGAACCTGTGTTGACTCATTTTGGCCACTAATAAGCCATTTTTGCCCATTTATTCAGGCCCTAATTACCTAATTCAAAAATCCAGCTATGTTGAGTCACCCGCAGGGGTGCTCTTTACACTTCCTGAAAGATTCAGCGCGATCGCATGTAAAATGGCATAGCTGTGGCCGAACACAATTTCTGCTCACTCTCACTCACTCACTCACTCACTCACTCACTCACAGAGGCTTTGCATTCTTGTTATAGGATGTACATTCATATACATACCTGGCACATGTCTCCTTATTCTCTGTACTGTACTGAATCACTGGGGGAGAGAGAGAGAGAGAGAGAGGATCAGAAAAGGTTTATTATACTTTACATAACAAAAACCTCATTGAGTTGAAACAGGGATGGCAAATGAGAGGTCGTTTCCATATAAGGACTGATGGACAGAAACAATAAGAAGGTGGGTGGGGGAGAGGACGAGAGGCGGGTAAATATACACACACACACACACACACACACACACACACACGTCAAGGAAGAGAGAAACCAGCTGTTGCTGTCCTGCCTCCTACACCCACATATTCGCACACAAACACACTAATTCACCATTGCCCGCTCGTGAACTCCTACAGACGTATGTGCACTAAAGAATGGAAATGCTCCACAATGTGAAATATTTCTCAAAGCTAAACACTGAAATAGAGTGGAAGTGATCACAGTACAGAAAGAGAATTCACGACTAAATGAATCAATAAATTAATATAAATAAATGTCCATTTTGCTACTTTCTCTCTCTCTCTCTCTCATTGCTAAAACACAATAGTGATTCAACCTACAGTTTGACCTACAGCTTTTGCATTTCCTGGGAAAAGTCCTCTGGAGCACAGGAAGTGATGCGTTTTACATTTTCGGTTTGTTTGGAATAAACAGAAGAAGAACAATCGCTCAGCAGGTGAATGCTGCTCCATGACAAAAGGCTGTCCGACAGAGAGAGGGGAAGAGAACTCGTCCCTGCCTGTTTGTTTAAGTGCGCAATTACGCGCAAATATCTAACTGGGCGTCCGGGTAGTGTAGTGGTAGATTCCCTGCCTACCAACACGAGGGTCGCAGGTCCGCGCCCCCGTGTTACCTCCGGCTTGGTCACGTGTCCATACAGGCACGATTGGCTGTGTCTGTGGGTGGGAAGCTGGATTGAGGGTATGTGTCCTGGTCGCTGCTCGAGCGCCTCCTCTGGTCGGTCGGGGCGCCTATTTGGTGCGGATGCGAACTGGTGTTATTAGCGTGATCCTCCCACGTGCTACGTCCTGTCGGTGAAGCTCCCCACTGTCAGATGAAAAGAAGCGGCTGGAAACTGCGCATGTGTCGGAGGAAGCATGGTGCTAGTCTACGGCTCTCCCCAGATCGACAGAGGGTGGAGCAGCGACCGGGGCAGCAGGGGAAGAAATTGGCCAAGTACAATTGGGGAGAAAATGGAGGCAAAATAAGAAAAAACAAAAACAATATCTAACTGCATTTAAGACTTTTATTGTTCTTTTATGGACAATCTAAGCGGAATGCAATGCAAAAACAGCACAACCCGTTTAGTACCAATAATAACTAGTCAATGTCACTGAATCCTGATTTCATTAACTTTTTACTTACAACGCTAAACTTGAAATACCACATAACTAAGAAATGAGTGTTTCACGCTCACGCTCGCTCTCTCCTATCTCTGTCAGTGTCTCTCTCTCTCTCTCTCTCTCTCTCTGCTTCTTGTCTCTCTTTCTCTATCTCTTCCTTCCATTTTTTTTTTATTTCTTGTACATCTCTCTCTCTCTCTCTCTCCCTCAATAGCTGTTTTGGGATGAGAATACAGCATTCTCTTGTTCTACAGGGGAATCACACACTCACGCATGCGCACGCACGCACACACACACGCGCGCGCACACACACACACACACACACACACACACACACACACACACAAATATATAGTTGAACACAGGATGTCAGGATATTTGCTCAACCACTGCACACAGGAGACATGTCAGCGTGCTTTTAGACACACACACACACACACACACACACACACACACACAGTTCCTGCAAAAAACGACCATCTCTGCAAAAAAGTCCTTTAGTTCTTGAAACAGATTGATTTGCACTGGACACAAGGAAACTTAGCCCACTTGTTTAGCAGAAAATATGATTTTTAAGACTCAATATTAGATTAAATGACTCAACACACCAAGCGCGTCGATTTGGGTAGGGTTGGTTAGGACAAGTCACAAGCAACATTTCAGGGTGTCCAATTGTCCCTACCAACTTTTAAGCAACCTTATTTGCATTATCTTTGGAGTGCAGTTATATAGGTCATTTAGATTGTCTTCCCATATTTTGCAAGGATAGAATTGACCCGACCATTATTGAGTGAAATTAGTTTGCAATATGTTCAAAGTTACATTTACCCCTGTTTTTCACAACTGAATGGGCCAGTCCAATTTTTCCCCCCCAAACTCACGTTTGATTGGCTCATTTGGCTGATGACCAAACAAACGCCCACCCACACACATGGCTCTGACACACACTACTGACACGCCGACATGCCGCCGCCGCCTCCTCCTCCTCCTCCCGCTCGGAAAAAGAGGGGTCCCCCTGCAGCAACTGTAAGTAACGGCGTTGCGTTAGGGTAGCAAAACGAGACGTCATTGTTGGTGGAGGTGGAGGAACACACCACTAATTTTATTACTGAAAGTCTGACACGCATCACGCGTCGCATTTGTGCCCCAGGCTGTCAAACTGTGACAGGCTAGAGGCTGTAGACAGGGACTTAGGAAGCGCTGCAGCCTTTTCTTATTCTTGTCTTTTGTTATTGTTATTGTTTTGTCTACTATGCACTTTGAGGATGGTGTTGGTTGTCGTTTTGCACTGTTGTATGTATCGATGAGAAACAAGTGTCTGAGGATGCAAGACAAATTTCGGACTCTGTCTGACAATAAAGTAATATCTTATCTTATAACGTTAAACTGTGTGAACCAGCAGAGTATCATTTTACATTACAGCTGCTAACCTGCAAAACGCGAGCAAGAAGATGCTAGAGAAAAGTGTCCTGTCCAGTTACATGCATGTGTACATGTTACATGCATTGTTACACCCCTATTTTGGATGCATGCAGAAATGAGAAAATTTAAAATGAGGCATTCTATAGAACAGAAAGAAAACAAAGTAATGTAGCTATATTTGGACTGGTGGGCTTACTGATGAATGTGAAGATGTTTGGATGCATGCAGAAAACCAGAAAAGGAAGAATACTATAGAACAGAAAGTTGTAATAGGCTGAATGTTGTGTATATTTTGTTGAAATATATTGATGGATATGAAAATGCACTTTCTGTTTCACTGTAATATTACTGGTAAGTGAAAGTTAGTATAAGTCAGTGCACATTCTTTTATGCATGGTGTGTGGGTTTCAGTGGCAATGTTTTCTTTCCAAACCGGCTGTTTGTGAAAGAACATGATTAGATGGCTAAACCGACAGTTTGTGTTTGTTAGTTACAATTATGCTGACAGGACACATAAATATGGCTAAAAAAGGTTAAAAGAAACCTAATTTTTTTTATTTAAAATTAGATATTCCTCTAAATATGGCTAAAAAAGGTTAAAAAAAAAAGCTCAAATTTTTTCCGGCGGCCGCCGAAGCCGCCTCCCCTCCTGCCGTCCTCGACCCTACCAACTTTGAGACCAAAACGACGCCCTTGCAACACACACTATTTGACCCTTATATAACCAGGCGAGCTGACTACCGTAGTAAGAACACATTCGTATTTACAGCAAAAGCCTGTGGGAGTAGTTGCAGGGAAAGGAGTGTTAGACACACACACATACACACACACACACACACACACACACACACACACACACACACACACACACACACATATACACACACACACACACACACCTGGGCCAGTACAACGGCAGTATTGTGCTGCTGCTGCTGCTGTGCGGCTCTGCTGGTTTGGTGCCTTGCTCTAGGTCTCATTACCCTTTCAATTCCCCCCGCACCATCTTCACCCAGCAGGTCCGCGGGATTCGAACCGACAACCATAACAGTAAGCTTCACAGTAACATATACATACACACTGGTTTTGGTTTCTCTCTTACCTCCTGTGTCAAAGTCAACATCGTCTTCCTCCACGCTGACCACGTGACCTCCAGGGGAAATGGGTGGTTCGTTTCTCTGAGGGGGGTACACATCCAGAACCTCTAATGGAGCCTATTGAGGGGGATCACAGAGGAATACCTTTCACTTTAAGGGGCCCTTTACACGAGGACAGTTTCTGGAAGAAACGACACAATAGCGTTTCCTTCACACCTTTTCCTTCACACCTTCTCCCTGTTTACATGAGCGCTGTTGAATTTTTAAAACGCCGTAATGTACATGCCAGGTCGCTAGGTGGCAGTGTGATCACCTTATTCTTTGCCCATACAAGGACGCTTCTGCATGACGTAATTTCGTAATCGTCTTTCCTGTTTTAAACACGGACGTCTTCCGCCTTCCGCAGTCATTTAGACTTGCCAAAAAGCTTTTTTCAAGCTAAAAAAAAACCCAAACTGTTTTAAAGTTTTAATATTTGTCGGGTGAGAATGGAACATATATGTGACCAGTTTATCAGAATAACGCCCATTGGAAATCTTTAACGAGCAGTGAGGACCGGGAGCGCTGAGTGTGCTATCTCTGTCAAACCCTACTGTAGGCTACCGGCAGTGAGAAAACACTGTCGACGTGCTTTTGTAACTAACATTAAATGCCGACCGGGTACAGCCATCGGCTCCTCGCAGCAGTAACGTTATGAACATGTAACTGAAGTTGGCCGCAGTGTAGCTTAATTCTGAATGTTGCCAAACATCATTCATACTGACGTTTTATTTTGAAAATGGTTGCCAACTCGCGCACGGCTATGGCGTAATCGCGTGTGTCGCGTGTGCAGGCACATCAGAGTTTCTGAAATGTGCCGTCTTCAAGCGATTACATGGAGCCCTCAGCGGGAAGCGTGTCAAAGAATTCCACTCTGGGAGGTGGTTTCAAAATGTGTCGTTTCCTAAGCCCAAATTCGCCGTCGCGGTCTAAAAGGGAGGCACTAACGATACAATAATTCCCCATCACCATAAGAAACCGTCCTCGTGTAAAGTGCCCCTAAGACTCCCAGGCCCAGGCAGTGTTTGTGAACGTGAACAACTCTCTCCCGAAGCTATAGAACCGGAGAGTTAAGACTTACTATAAGGTGTAGTATGGGTACTGTATATGAAAGCATATGAAAGCATAAATTGACCAGCTGGTGGCTAGCAATAATTTAGCTTTACTTGCCTGGTGGCTGGTGGCAATCTATTGGTGCTTATCTAAAACTACTTGTATAATATCAGAATCAGCTTTATTGTATCCCGCTTGTATGCAAGTAGCATTGTAGTGTACAGTAAGGAGTAATTATGGCCAAGTATAGGTTAATTTGTATGAAAAAACTGCATTGTACGTAGTTACAGAGGGGGGAATTTAGGCTTGGACAGATGAAGCCAATGCGGAAATGGCCAAAACTGCATTTCCTCGAATGGCCACTTGAGGCTGGCTGCAAAAGGAAGTCAATCCCCATTCAACCCATAGATACAGTCGGTCTGTATGGGAACGCCCACAAAATGTGGGGGAAAACGGGAGGATTTCCCCCACGCTGACCCATTGACCACCACGTCTATGACGACACAGCGCCTGAATGTATGACCAACTTTACAGCATAAATAAACATATTTACAGCTTGTTCAAAAACGGTTTTGGTCTCTAATTTCGCCTTTCATGACAACTGTACGGGGGTGAATGTTTATATAATTCACCTGTTTAGAGTAAAATAGACAATAAAAAAAGACTATGTTTTGGACGTGATTGACAGGTCGCCTGTCCAGTGATGGCGCAGCTTGCCGATCATGGACAGGTCGCGCTGCAGCTCTGTGGGAAACCCCTGGTCTCATGCGAGCTGCACAAGAACCAAGTTGGCCGTGGCCAAAATGCTATGGTAGCTACAGTACCTGTGGCTGCTGGTCCTGATGCTGCTTAACACCTCCTTCTGGTAAGCTGGCTGTCTCTGGAGGATTAGGGGGGATGTACTGCCTCCCTGCGGGCTCCACACCATATCTGGGTTCAGAGGTCAACGGTACATGGTCACCGCCGTATGGCGCCGTGTCAGAATCCACCGGAGGAGAGGAGGGAGGGGCGGTGACCTCATCAGCAGCAGGCGCTGGCTGGAACTCAGGGTCCCCGCCTGTCAGAGGGTAATCCTCCTCTTCCTCTTGGTTCTCGGGGTCAAAGGTATTGTCCGGATACTCCTCGAACTCGGCGTACTCCGGAGTGGTGGTGTCCTATAGGAAACAAGGATGGGTCAGACGGCTAGGAGCAGAAAACTCAACTCAGATGGCCATTGTCTATTCACATGATACAGAGCTGCATAAATCACAGAAACAACTCTTGACTTTAATTAAACTGACTAACTGACTATTGAAAATTATTATTATTATTATTATTATTAAAAGAAATTACCAGTGAAAAGTGGCGCGCTCTCGTGGGAGGAGTGGCAAGCAGGCCACCGATGGATGCAGGAACGATGTTGTCGAAAGAGTAACGGTTCCCAATGTGGAAGAGCCAAACACCAGGGACTCCTGTATTACCAACCCTACAGAGAGAAAGAGCCAAACACCAGGGACTCCTGTATTACTAACCCTACAGAGAGAAAGAGCCAAACACCAGGGACTCCTGTATTACTAACCCTACAGAGAGAAAGAGCCAAACACCAGGGACTCCTGTATTACCAACCCTACAGAGAGAAAGAGCCAAACACCAGGGACTCCTGTATTACCAACCCTACAGAGAGAAAGAGCCAAACACCAGGGACTCCTGTATTACCAACCCTACAGAGAGAAAGAGCCAAACACCAGGGACTCCTGTATTACTAACCCTACAGAGAGAAAGAGCCAAACACCAGGGACTCCTGTATTACTAACCCTACAGAGAGAAAGAGCCAAACACCAGGGACTCCTGTATTACTAACCCTACAGAGAGAAAGAGCCAAACACCAGGGACTCCTGTATTACCAACCCTACAGAGAGAAAGAGCCAAACACCAGGGACTCCTGTATTACCAACCCTACAGAGAGAAAGAGCCAAACACCAGGGACTCCTGTATTACCAACCCTACAGAGAGAAAGAGCCAAACACCAGGGACTCCTGTATTACCAACCCTACAGAGAGAAAGAGCCAAACACCAGGGACTCCTGTATTACTAACCCTACAGAGAGAAAGAGCCAAACACCAGGGACTCCTGTATTACTAACCCTACAGAGAGAAAGAGCCAAACACCAGGGACTCCTGTATTACTAACCCTACAGAGAGAAAGAGCCAAACACCAGGGACTCCTGTATTACTAACCCTACAGAGAGAAAGCAGTCTTTAATGATCAAATCAGTGCATCTATTCATCCAAATAAATTGGTAATAAATTGGATCTCAAGCGGACAGCTACTATACAACTACAATACTATAACTACAGATATCGAGGACTACTATTGCTGCTGCTATTGCTACTATTACTTTAAGGCAGTGGTTCCCAAACTGGGGTACGCGTACCCCTAGGGGTACGTGTAGGGGTACCCCTAGGGGTACGTGGAGGTACTACAGGGGGTACTTGAGAGAAAGGGGAACATGGAAAAATTTAAGAATAAATCATGAAAATAAATGACATGTTAAAATAAATCTGCTCAGGAGGCACGAATTGTAACTCTTTCACTCCATTTCTCATTTTGTAATGTTATATTCTTCCAAAGGTGGGTTATCATTCATTCATTGCATCATATGCTATAGTTTTCTCTTGCAGTTTTCTAAGCAAAATGTTGTCGGGTAAAGGGGGTACTGTACTTGGATTCAGAAATCAGGGAAAGTGTGGCTCACCTGGTAGAACGCGTACCATAAAGGCTTAGTCATTCGCACGGCTGACCACGGGTTCGAATCCGACCATGGACCCGTGGTCCTTTACCACACATGTCATCACCTCTCTCCCTCCCCATCTTTCCTGTCTGCCTACTGTCCTAAGAGGAGAGAAAGCCAGGACACTTGAATGTCCTTTCAAAGGTTTTAAATCTATCATCTGGGAAGTGACAGCGACAACAGACGTTTCAGCGAAACAGGCCTTCTTCAGCGTTACAATGCTGAGGAAGGCCTTTTTGGCTGAAACATCCGTTGACAGCGCTGAAGAAGGCCTGTTTGGCTGAAACATCCGTTGACAGCGCTGAAGAAGGCCTGTTTGGCTGAAATGTCTGTTCACAGCGCTGAAGAAGGCCTGTTTGGCTGAAATGTCCGTTCACAGCGCTGAAGAAGGCCTGTTTGGCTGAAACATCCGTTGACAGCGCTGAAGAAGGCCTGTTTGGCTGAAATGTCCGTTCACAGCGCTGAAGAAGGCCTGTTTGGCTGAAACATCCGTTGACAGCGCTGAAGAAGGCCTGTTTGGCTGAAATGTCCGTTCACAGCGCTGAAGAAGGCCTGTTTGGCTGAAACGTCCGTTGACAGCGCTGAAGAAGGCCTGTTTGGCTGAAACATCCGTTGACAGCGCTGAAGAAGGCCTGTTTGACTGAAACATCCATTGAAAGCGCTGAAGAAGGCCTGTTTGGCTGAAACATCCATTGACAGCGCTGAAGAAGGCCTGTTTGGCTGAAACGTCTGTTGACAGCGCTGAAGAAGGCCTTTTTGACTGAAACATCCGTTGACAGCGCTGAAGAAGGCCTGTTTGGCTGAAACGTCCGTTGACAGCGCTGAAGAAGGCCTGTTTGGCTGAAACGTCCGTTGACAGCGCTGAAGAAGGCCTGTTTGGCTGAAACGTCCGTTGACAGCGCTGAAGAAGGCCTGTTTGGCTGAAACGTCTGTTGTCACTGTCACTTCCCAAATGATGATGATGATGATTTGAAAGGACATTAAACTGTGCTGGCTTTCTCTCCTCTTAGTCATTGTTGTGTGCCTTTTGCACCTGAGCTTTTATCGATAGGTGAGTGTGCTTGCTACTACTGTGGTTGCCTACTGTCCTTATCTAATAAAGGCAATATTATGTCCAAAAATAATAATCTTTAATAAAAAAAAGAAATCAGGGAAACTGAAGCCAAAAGTTTGAAAGCCACTGATTTAAGGCTTTCTGGTGATGTAACACACCCTCTGGCAGCCATGTTGGATGGCCCCCAGCTCTTGGGCAACAGTTCCTGAGATTGACAATAGTTGATTGCATTTCTAAATATTTGCTGTGCTGTTGCTTTCCTGAGAACATTTAGTCACTGGTCTGATCATATCTCCATAGACTGTATGGAAATATGCACGTAGCCACTGTGACATCACCCCTTGGCTTGTGGACACTCACGACATTGAAATGGATACTATGGGGTCTAACATCATCACATATGAATGCTCATTGACTCCCCAATAGTCTCAGCTTTCCACTCATACCCAATTTATGCAATTCCAAGACACCTTATAACACATTATACTGCATGCAAAAAAAATTGTGGTTTTAGCCAAAAACTGCATGGGATTAGCATGTCTGTAAAGGGGAGACAGAAGCCCCTTCTAAACATGCAGTGAAATCCGGATTATAACCAGCTGCTAGCCGGTCGGCCTGCATGTTTAGAAGCAATTAGCCGCCTTATGCGCACTCCCGCGAGTGCGGATCATGACCATCTGAGCCCCTAGTACAGGATCCGCATTCTTGGAAAAGCGGCTGTTGTTTAACACCGGCAGCTCATGTTTCAGATCATGTCTGACTGGGTGGGTGTGGGTGTTCATGACGTTGCTAGTGAGTAGGCGTGTTGTAGATGACGTTGCTGCCGTGCGACTGTCGCAGGATAATAAAGCCGGGGGCTCCAGCTTTGCTGTGTTTACTTCCTGCTTCGGGCTCGCCTCTGCAGCGCAATTTATGCGTCATGCCTCCCCCCTTCCCCACGCCTCCCCCCGCCCGCTCTACTCGTCATCGGCAGAAAAAACGGAACATTTCCAGCTGTTTCTAAACAAAGACCCCTCATGTCTAGAAAGGTAAAACCGGAAAATATCCTGCTCTGGCTAGCCGGACATGGTCCAGACTTCATGTTTAAATTTCATTGTACTGGTTGTACAATGACAATAAAGCTTTCTGATTCTGATACCAATCGATGCCTTAGGTCATCTAGTTTCATATGATCTCAGTATCTTCACTCTAACTTTAGAAATTAGTAGCCGGCAATGAAATACGGGGACATTTCCAGGGACAGCTCCAGCCGGGGACAGGTCACCGAAAACTGGGACTGTCCTCAGAAAAGGGGATGTCTGGTGGTCACCCTAGCATGGCCGTGTTTTGGAGTTGAGACATGGGGCTAAATACAAGACATTTGGAGAATCTACCTCATGAGAAAAGGAATGAACTTATAATGTTTCTGAATGGATCTACACCCAGACCACAACAAGCTTTTTCTTTCACCCAGGCTGCTAGATATTTAGACATTTGCACACAGCTAATTGGGCCTTCGTGATGTCACTTAGCTGTGGTTGTGAAGAGATCTGTGAGCCAACTGTGTAAGGATTCTGTACTTACTGGTAAAGGTTTTTAACACTCTGTTGGTTGCTGGTCACACTGTAGTGCGGCCCTTCCGTTCGGGAGAAGAGCAGGTATGTGATTTCTCCTCTGCTGAAACCCACTCTAGCAGGCAGCTCGATCTCCACATTATACGACTCCTAGAAGAAAAGACAGCACAGCATTAAGTCAAGTGGAATCTGCCTCAAAAAGCCCATAAACTTGGCAAAGTCTTGTAGCCTATCTAACCAGGTTACCTTGGGCCGCGTCCCAAAGAAGTTCAGGCCATCTTCAGGGTAGAGGTAGAGAGCGTAGGAGTCGGTCTCATCGTAGGCGATTACCGCCTGGAACGTGTTGATCTAGAGAGACGAAAGAGTCGTTCTTTAATCAGAATAAAACCCGGGACAAAGAAGCCAAAGCAAAGTTAACCTCTTGCAGCAATGGGTTTGTCATATATGCACATGTCCCAACCCCCTCCACACAAACACACACACCCCTGATTTAAGAGAACATCAAGTATCTCCTGTAGTAGAATTAACACATTATTACGGCCCACTGATGATGAACCAATGAAATACAATGCTTTTCAAAATGTAGAGGTTCCCTCGGCAAAATAAGAAAACTACTTCAACTTAAGTTATGTAAAACATCTCATCTTTTTATTCGTGTAACATTTTCTTTCAAACTAAACTCATTCATTCATTCATTCATTCATTCATTCATTTGTGCATTTAGCCAAGCGTCGAGCATTTGGACGTCATGTTATCAGCAGAAATGTTCATTTCGGCCATACCTATATTTCATTTAAAGCCTTTAATGACCGGCCGATACCGATGACACGCAATATCATGCGTGCATCCCTACGTGGACACTGTCTAATAATAATCTTCAGCTCTGCTAGAGTGTCAGTTTGGGTCTGTGAGGGATGAGGTCAGCTCAGCCAGCCTCCCAAACATTTTAACACTCAGTCGTCATATTGAAACTTCACACCTCTCCTCACGCCTCTTTCATCTCTCCCTCTGCTGGCCACAGTGTTTACACTTCACACCTTCCTCCTCCTCCTCCTCCTCTCCCTCACTCACACTTCTCTGCTCTCCCCTTCATTACACACACACACACACACACACACACACACACACACACACACACACACACACACACACACACACACACACACACACACACACACATAAAATAAATGTAATTTGATACAATATTCTGCAATTTTGCAACAAAAAAATTGAAAGAAAGAATGCTTGCTTGAGACAGAACAGGTTTTTGTCAAAAAATAATGATACAGTGAATAGTGGATCGAAATGCATTTGTGGGAAGTGAAAAGGCAGCGCTTGCCCCTCCCTCATTACCGCCACTGAGGTGCCCTTGAGCAAGGCCCTTAACCCCAACTGATCCAGTGGAGCTGATCAGTAGCCAGCAGATCAGACTGTGGTTGTACTGGTCAGCTTCCAGGTGTGAATTTGTGTGTGAATGTGAACAGGGCACTCCTGAAAAAGAGAGCATTGCTCTCAGTGAGACCCCCCCTGTATAAATAAAGGTAACAAAAAAATCTAATAAATTACTTTTGTTCTTTGTAATTGTACATAATTGTATTTTTCAAACCAATAAAGTAAATTAACTGAACTGATTTATTATACATAATCAGAACACACAATAATCCATTGCAGTTGTGTTGCTGTAGGTTATCAGCCTATTTTAAGATTTATATTTCAATGGTTCATACACTAAGAAAACAATAATAATCCAAATGTAAAATTTCAATTATCAAAATATTTAGGGATATATTAATATAACAACTCACTTCACACAGCCACTGAGAACAGAAAGAAAGAAAGAAAGAAAGAAAGAAAGAAAGAAAGAAAGAAAGAAAGAAAGAAAGAAAGAAAGTGTAAAAAAGTGTAAATCTCGCTTTGATGTGGAAAAAGAAACCTATTTTGTCACTTGGCGTTAACAGTGACACTTCACTGTGTGCTCCAATCGCAAACACCATAGACACAACAAATGTCTCTCACTCCTCTCTCTCAAACCCCCCCCCCCACACACACACACACACACACACACACACAGCTGTTCCCAGAGTCCTTAATGATTTGTTCACACACACACACACACACACACACACACACACACACACACACACACACACACACGCACACACACACACACACCCACCCACCCACCCACACACACACACACACACACACACACACACACACACACACACACACACACACACACCCACCCACCCACCCACACACACACACACACACACACACACGCACACACACACACACACACACACACACACACACACACTTTAACTGTCAACCAGATATAAGACAAGTGAAGTAATGGCCCATAATGATGATGCAGTGCAGAGGATGTTTTACCTCACAGGACCCTGAACCCAACATCTGCACATTTCTGCTGAATTACAGATGCCGACTACGGGGCACTTTTTTCATCTGGATGGACTATTGTGACTATGGAATTTTCATTTTCTTGTGTAGACGGCTTAGACAAGGAGTACCTATTTTTTCAGAATCAACAATTACGAACCAAGCAACTGATTTTCTCAACAATTGTGACTAGAGGAAATATTTTTCTGAAACAGCAATCGTGACTAGACAGGCTCACTAATTAAATGATTGTGGATCGTTAGCCCCTTTCACTTATGCAGCCTGTTCCATAAATGTCAAATTACATTATTTTCCCCTCTATCTCTCTATTCTGTTCTATCCCTCCTTTCTTATTTTCCCCTCTATCTCTCTATTCTGTTCTATCCCTCCTTTCTCCATTTAAAATGTGTTGAAATGCTGGCAAATCAGTTCCCAGTGTTCTGCCAAATTCTGCATGCCCGGCGAGAATGACATTCACACACCATACGGTTTTGACTTAAAGACAGGGGGATGCAAATCTCCGCACAGTTGTGTTTTGAAATGGGGGGACAATAAAATAAACAAAATATCCCAAAATATCCCCAAAACACCCACCCCCCCCCCCCCAAACCCCTAAGTGTAACACACATTGTGGGAAGGTGGTATATATAGCTGTCACAACCACAACGCCATGATTGGGAAGTTTGAAGACCGAATCGCTCTCCCCTAAGGATCACTGACTGCCAGCACCGCTGCACTGCTAATCCTCCTGTCTTTTTCCCCCCAGTCTCTCTCATATTTGGGGGCACAAATTGTCCCGTGGCCCCCCCACTTCCGGTGCGTATGTCTCCGCAAGTATGCAGGGCAGGCATCCCTGTTTTTAAGCACCAAAGTGGGCTTCCATGAGCCAGGAGAGACCTCCAGGCCTGGAGGTCACCTCCCCCCAGATTTCAGAATCCGGCATAACACCGGCAATTTCCCTGCTCAAGACGTTGTAACATTTCTGGCAATGTTCCATATCGAACGTACGTGTGAACGATGTCGTAACATTGACGACAAGACGTTCTGTTGTCCAACTGTGTGAGACAATCGCAACGTTCTCAAGGAGGTGACGAGTTTATGACCAGGAGAGAAAATACAAGCCGCTAGACAACCTGCATAGCGTTTTTGACAAAGGATTGGCAAAAATGTCAAATCGGACGGACATGGAAATAAGAGGCCTCCTGATGACTTCTGGTCTTTCATTTTTACCCACAGTGTTAACTGCAGAGACTAGTGGTTAAACGTTCCCCCCTAAATTGGACATTGCAAAGGTTTTACAGGAAGTTTATTTCTGATGTATATATATTTTTTCGTATACTCAAACAATACTGTTGTTATGTGGGGCACTCAGCCCACGCTGCCTCCAAAACCGCAGCAGAAGAAGAAGAGGAAGAAGAAGAAGAAGAAGAAGAAGAAGAAGAAGAAGAAGAAGAAGAAGAAGAAGAAACACTGATTTACTGAATGAAATGAAGAGTGTGGGTGATCCCATGGTGTTTTCCTTTGGGAGGGAATTAGCTTATCTGCCCCCCCCGCACGCACACACGCACGCACGCACGCACGCACGCACGCACACACACACACACACACACACACACACACACACACACACACACACACACACACACACACAGAGACCAGACATATACATACAGACTACATACACACACACACACACACACACACACACACACACACACACACACACACACACACACACACACCATGGGCTCGCCACCCCCAGCCCAGATGTTCATCTCCACATCTGTCTTCCTGTGTGTGTGTGTGTGTGTGTGTGTGTGTGTGTGTACATCTTTTATGATGACATTACAGCCAGAGACATCATTACAGGATGAGACATAGACACACACACACACACACACACACACACACACACACACACGCATGCACACACAGACACACACACACACACACACACACACAAACACACACACATACAGATGTCCCTCATCTCAACCACACATGCGTGTGTGTGTGTGTGTGTGCGTGCGTGCGTGTGTGTGTGCGTGCGTGCGTGCGTGCGTGTGTGTGGCTAATTGTTTACACCAACATCTTTAAGCCATCTTGTTGTTTGTGGGCGTGGAGCACTCTGTAGCTTCCAGGCACTTTGTAATTAGTGAGGAGGGGGTCTTTCTTTCTTTCTTTCTTTCTTTCTTTCTTTCTTTCTTTAGTACAGGTACAGAGATGAAAGGATGGGGGGGAAGAGGCTCTGGTTTACAATGGGAGAGGGGGAAAGACAGACTTATGACACGGACACACTAGACTTCACGATGGTCAAAGTCGTCAGATCGCTGTTCTGTTCACATTATGCAACCTGCTGTCTTGTAATCACATCGCATAACATATGGACCATTCTACAGAATAGACCATATTCACAGCGCAGCCGTCTTGGAATGATGTCACCCGCTGGTTGGGAACGCAATGAGACTCTCATCCAAAACCTTTTCTGAACATGGAGCAGTAGACCAAAAGTTTGAGTTCTGTCACACCAATTTCGTTTGATCACATCGATAAATGGGCAGATAAATGTGTACAGGATGTGTACACCTCCTCACCTCCTCCCCACTGACCATCAGCATAGGAGCGCCCCAGGGGTGCGTCTCCAGCCCCTTCTGGTACGACCTCTACACCCACGACCGCGTGGCGACTCAAACCTCTAACACCATCGTGAAGTTTGCAGACGACACAGCAGTCGTGGGGCTGATCTCGGGGAGCGACGAGACGGCCTACAAAGAGGAGGTGGGGGCCCTGGAACAATGGTGCCAGGACAACCACCTCTCTCTGAACGTCTCCAAGACCAAGGAGATCATTGTAGACTACAGGAGGGGGGGGGGGTGCACACCCCCCAATCACCATCAACGGCACAGTGGTGGAAAGGGTGGACAGCTTCAAGTACCTGGGAGTCAATATCCACCAGGACCTGACTTGGGCCGGCCACACTGCCACTGTCGTCAAAAAGGCCCAACAGCGAATACACGGACTCAAGCGCCTGAAGAAATTTGGGCTAAGGAAAGAAATCCTCAGGGACTTCTACAGAGGCACCATTGAAAGCCTGCTGACTGGCGGCTTCACCACCTGGTACGGGAACTGTACCACCATGGACCGCAGGGCGCTACGGAGAGTGAGACGCGCGGCACAGCACGTAACAGAATGTGAGTTGCCAGATCTGCATGAACTGTATAAACAGCGGTGCCTCAGGAGGTCCCTGAAGATCATCAAAGACACAAACCATCCCCACAACAGCCTGTTCTCCATGCTACCCTCAGGGAGAAGATACAGGGTTCCGAAAGCACGCACAAATCGCTTGAGGAACAGTTTCTTCCCGCAGGCCACGAGACTCCTTAACATACACAAATAGTGTAGTAGCCGCACTGTACCGTACTGTAGCTGCTACCATTACGTATGTCTAACGTTTAATTGTATGTTTAATAAGGAATATGCTATTTGCACCTGTATGTCAAATACGCCGAATTTAAAATGCCGAGTTTAATTGTATGTTTAATAAGGAATATGTTATTTGCACCTGTATGTCAAATACGCAGAATTTAAAATGTTTAAGCACGTCTAAAGTATGCACACGACATGTGCACCTATGTGCAGTGAATATGCCACTGTCTCTGACTTGTCTTATCACTATACTGCCTTATTGCTTGTTGTGTCTCTTG